>NC_134701.1:130147657-130467884 GCF_043290135.1 Rhipicephalus microplus
TGACCAGGTTGGGATGGACCTTCTTGGACCGTTTTCTTTGTCTCACTCCGGAAACAAGTGGATCATCGTCGCAACTGATTACTTGACGCGTTACAATGAGACAAAGCCACTGCCACGCGGTACAGCATCTGAAGTAGCCCAGTTTTTCATGCACCACATTGTGCTTCGTCACGGTGCCCCGTCATTCATCATCACTGACCGAGGGACAGCATTTACGGCAAAACTGTTGGACGACATCTTCAAGCTCAGTTACACGAACCAACGCAAGACAACCGCATACCACCCCCAGAATAACGGCTTAACAGAAAGGCTGAACAAAACGCTGGCGGACATGATTTCTATGTACGTGGATGTGCAGCATAAAACATGGGACGAAATCCTGCCATACGTAACGTTTGCGTACAACACCGCAACCCAGGAAACGACGAGGTTCGCACCATTCCGCCTCGTTTACGGTCGAGACGTGCAAGCCATGGTAGACGCTATGATTCCTTGTGACATCGACCAAGAAGAGCTACTAACTCCTGATGTCGACGATTACATTCAGCGTGCAGAGGAAGCACGTCAACTAGCTTGCGTGCACATAAGATCGCAGCAATGTGAAGATGCCCGAAGGTACAATATCCACCATCGACAAGTCACCTATCAGCCTGGCGACCAAGTGTGGATTTGGACTCCTATTAGACGGCGAGGTCTCAGCGAGAAACTCCTGAGCAAATACTTCGGACCCTACAAAGTATTACGGCGGTTGAACGAGGTGAACTATGAAGTTATTCCCGACGGAGGCTCGGCAACGACCCAGCATCACTCAACACGAACAGAGATTGTGCACGTCGTCTGCCTAAAACCTTATTTTACACGGTGATACTCACCTTATTGTGCCCGGGCAGCAAACATTTTTTTTTTACATTGTCCGTTGGGTCTCGAACGAACTGCGAACTGTGTTAATGTTTTTTTTTTTCTTTCTATGACCAACTACAGACATTTTTTTTGCCCCTCAAAGTATCGATTCTTTTTTTTTTTCTTCTTGTGGGCCCTGCTGTCCCCTTGTGTATGAGCATCAAGTCGATGCTCTAATGAGAGGGGGAATAATGTCACCTAGACTTGTGGGCCGGCAAGCCCTAGTCAGCCAAAAAGGGCAAAGAGAACGAAGAAGAAGTGTGTATTAGCACTTCGTTTGAAGATACACGCTTGTGTCTTTCTGCCCCCGCTGTTCCTGTCTTGTCTCTACAGCTCTTGGTGCATGACAATATAAGCATTCGCTCAGCTATGCATCATATGAAGTCTGTAACCCCCCCAGGCCCCCCACATAAAATTTTCTGTTTAGGTCCATACAAGATGATGATTATACTGGATGCAAATCCACAAGTCTGTTCCATAGAAAAAGATGATTACCTGTGCTGCTTAACAATGCTAGAGCAAGTCCTAGCTATAGTGCGCCAAAAAGCATAAGACTACGAGTTGTTATTGAAACAACGAATGGCATACTATTGGTGGAACAAGCTCAAAAGTTATTTAGAGTAAGAACTATGGGCCCATGCCTGAAAACATTATTGAATAATATGAATATGTTGTCTGTAGTTGCGTACGAGCACTTTTTGAGTGAAGCTTTTATAACCCGCAGATTTCGGCAGCGTCAGATGCTGAAAACTACCGGGCATTGGTGAGCACCAAGAAATGCAACTTTCAAAGAAGCACTAGTCACGTGCGTACTTGTATGCACCATTTTTCAATAACTTATGCTCTCTTGATTAAGGGCTTGTCAATAATCAGTCAATTCCGTTATGGCAATTTGATCTTTTATAGAGGTCACTAGGCATTTCACGTTGCTGCATTTGATTGTTGCCTCGATATCACGCATGATGATCATTGTTGTGGTAACAGCTGATGTATTGCGCTTCTGAACACGTTGGCCCAATTGCCAGCATTGAGGAAAAAAAAACAGTTAGCAGGGAGCAACACACAATAAAATTGAAAGAGAGAAAGAAATAAAAAAGTCAGTACATCGAGCATGCAGACACAAAGCTTCGCTTGCCCTGTTTTCCTCAATAGACAAAGGGCTTTTGTTGATCTTTTTCTGATATATGTACTTATAAAAACCTAAAGCACGCTCGGCATCTCCTTACATTTGCAATACGTTAAAGGAGCACCGACACAAAATTTCGAAGGAGAAATAATGAGCAAGATAGATTTATGTGGAGACATACACATCTAAAATCAATTTTAAAGTGCATGCCGGATGACTAGGCAAGTTGCGAAGCCCCTCGTGATGCTGACATCAATGCAGGGGCAATGTAAACAGACCTACATCGCGAGTTTGTGTGGGCTGGTTGCCGGCATGTGCCTTGCACTTGCGTTACCTGCGATTTCCTCCTGCGTGCCCGTGGCTTCGCGTGTGCTTGCTGTGCTGGCCGTCAGTGTGGCGGCCGTTCACACATCCTCATGCGTGCAGCGCCCATGCACAGTTTTGCGTGGTCATGCGGGCTTTGTTCACGTCGCCACCGGAACTGCTCCCCCTTAGCTCGGTGCTCTTTAAAATCGAAACTGAAGCTCGGTGGTCTTCAAACCGTCTCTAAATAAACAACCATCGTGTGCTCGTTCAAATGAGCTTTTCAGCAAAGATAAGTGGGGTCATAAGCTACCTATAGCAACAACAACAAAAAAAAACTAATTATTAAGGCACAAAATTTTTGTGCAAGTGCTCCTTCAAAGGTTCTCTATCAGTCAGCAAGTAGTGTGCGTCACGTGTCTGACTTACTTCAAGTTGATGAAACATTACACTGATTCGTCATATTTTCATAGTCAGTGACCCATTTCACAAGTTTACGGAGGCACTCAGAACGCCGGAATGCTAAAAGATTAGCATAACGATATGGTACATCAACTAGGCCATGGCCCAACTAATTTCACCTTGCGAAACAAAGAAAAAAGCTGGGCGTGGTCTCGCTTAGGCACATCCATTGCATTTCCACTGCTGTTGAGTCGGCGCCACTCGGCCTGCAGGACACGAATGTGGCACAGCAGCTGCCTGGCGGCAGGCCAGGTTCGAAGAAGAGCTGTCTTGAGTGGCACCGAACTGTCGGTTATGAAGGCTGCAGGATGCTGGGAAACAAGTAAATTTACATTACTTGTTGAGCAATCATATACACTGAAACCTCGTCATAACAAACCCGTATATAGCAAAATATCGGTTATAACAAAGTAAATGAAGAAACATCTTGCAATATATATAGTAGAGCATTTTACAGCGCAATGAATTAAATATCAACAGAGAAGGGACACACATTTATATACATGAAATACAATAAAAACTTTGAAAATTTTCATCTACCCATTGCGATGCAATATATTCTATGATGAAAATCCACTAGCTTGCCCAATTCGCGATTCTGCAATACATATAGAGTGGACTCTCATTAAACGAAAATCTGTTAAGCGGAGCTCCTGCTTAAATGAAACAACTTCCTCTGATATTATTGCTTTCATACCTGAATGCTGCAACCCACTTTACCTCTCAGTTAACAGAACTCCTGATAAAAGGAACACATTTTCCTGGTCCCTTCAAGTTTCGTTTAATGAGAGTCTACTGTACTGTTAGGAATGAAGCTTTATAACAATTTTTCCGAAATAACCAACTTATTTTCAGGTTAGATGTAACTTTGTTATAACGAGGTTCAGGTGTTCCAAGTTACAAAATAGCACAAGCGAAAGCTCCAAGTTACAAAATAGCACAAGCGAAAAAAAAAATTGGACTTGACAGTTTCATGCAACAAAAAGCCTCAAACTGCAGTAGCACAGTGCACTGGGTTGGCTGGTACCTTTCTGAACTCATAAAAAACAATGCTAAAAAAAAAAGAATGACGACGAGAGGAGATTAAATGGCTTCTCTGTCGTTTGCTTAAAAGGACACTAAATTGCAAAACAATTTTTCATGTATTAGTAAAGTAGAATTTACCACCCGATCCCGAAAACACCACCCTTACTGAGACACGACGCTTGGTAAATCAGAGAATGCGCGAATAAAAAAAAAAGGTGGAGACGTTGCCGTGAGACGCCTGTACCGAACACTGTGACGTCATAGATTTTGCCAGTGTCCACTGGGCCCTACATAGTTTCTAATCGGTGGAAATGAAGTACATTGGCATCAGTGGGTGCCCTAGGCCTACCATAATAGGTTTCCGAAAATTCCGTCGAGCCCATGTCGCGAGCGTGCGACAAAGTACACTTTGAAATTTTTTACGTCATACACAGGCATTTCAGCACAAAGTTTAAAAATGAAACTTCAACCTTGATTTTATCCGTTAATAATTAACTGATGATACTGAAATATATGACATTACAGTTCTCAAAGTTCAGTTCGTCAATTTAACCAACGTCATTGTTTCTCTTTAGTGTTCCCTCAAAGTGCAAAGTACAACAAAGTTTTCTCAAAAAACTCACTCTGACAATATTGCTGCATCCTAAAAGCTCAGAGGGGCAGCCTAATTCAATTATGGCTCCTTTCCTTCACACTAGAGCCTGTCGCTGGCCAGAAGACTCCTGCTGCTCTAATCCCTATCAACCACAATATAGCACACTTTCACCTTATTATTGCTGGCAGCATAGTGCACAACAAGGTTGGTAGCTCTTTGTGAAAAGGTGGATACTTTCAGAGTGAATTCAGTAAGTGGCAACAATGATGACAAACTTCTCAATGTTGCCCCCCTCCCTCCCTTTTAACATGAAAGCGCTTTATGCCAAGACTTCGATGACATATTTCTGTCACGAAAGTGATGTAGAAAAAATACGTACGATCAGAAGACGAAGAAATAAAGTTCAGTCATTAGGAGTCCAACCCATGATCTTTGGGTCCGTGGCAACAAATGCCAGGCACGCTATCCACTGCACCACCATAGTCACACACATTACGCCCTAAGAAATACACCTTTTATATTAACCATAATCTTCTCAGCATTCTTGGAAAGTGTAGTAATGCATCACTTTGCACTGTCACGGACTGCGGAGGGACAAGGGCCTTTATCAGGCTGTTCGCCTTTAGCCCTTTGCCCCTGCAGTGAGCTCTGTATCCGGCTTACTGTAAATAAAAATACTACTACTACTACTACTACTACTACTACTACTATCGTGGCATCCGCCATTAGTTCCTTCAACAGGTCGTTTGTTAGCGTCTATCTCATTAGGTGCGCTTCTAGTAGGAGTACTTTAGTGCAATTTTTGTCAACGCCAAACACACTCCAAGGTGCCAATCTTACCCCAAGCGTCGGTGTCATAGCATTCATCCATACCAAGAAATAACTCTTCAACGCATAGAGAAACGCACCTGCTTCGTCTGGATGTACTGCCTCCATTTCTGCCACTTACACTCATTTCGCGAAAAATCGAGGCCAGCCAACAGACAAGACACAACGCATATTGCACTCTCCTCCGGTCGGGCTGTGGCGTTCAATAACTCCAACATGCTGTGAGTAGGCGACCTTAGCCCAAAGTTGGCATCCACTCAGTCGCGTTCCTCTGGCTGTGACAACGCTTTCTCTGGTTCCGCAGTCACCTACAACCACAAGAGTTCGTTTAACCATTATTGATGGGTGCTGGTTGACGAGATGGAGATGTGTGGCTAAGCATTAACGTTGATGCATCCATGTTAAACGGTGTTACAGCTGTCTAACACCAATAGACATTGCACAAGCTCTCTAATATCGATGCGCATTTTACTTTCGTGTTTTATGGATTCCTATGAAAGGGATCAAACATGTTTTTTTGTCATTGCTCATAGGGGACCTAGTCACTTGAGCAGCGTGCGAACGATCAGGCCGAGTGTTAAAGGGCCACTCACCAGGCTCCATACCAAATTTTAGTTAGACCGTGGAAGTTATTGGGTGTCCGATGAGAAACGTTTTGTCACAAAAATTTTTTCCATCGGTTCATTATGAGCTGAAAAAACTGTTTTTTTTTTTTTTTTTTGAAGCAGCACGAAACGAGGATGAGAGGAGGGCAGTTAGAAACCCTTGCCGCTCCTCCCCGTAGCCTTTGCGAACCAATTCTCTTCCCTACCCTCTCTGGCATCTGACCAAGAGGTCACGTGCACATGACATGAGCGAACAAGCCCAACCACCGTGCACGCGAGTGGCATTTTTTTTTTACCATGCAGTGTTATTTCGGTCTACTGCCTGTTTCTGCGGGATAATTAGGAAACGCTGGCTTAGACGTCGTAGAATAGATGAGCACAAGGAGTGCGAGAACGCGTAGGAGCGTTCCACGGCTATCGTCTGCACGATGCGCTGACCGCAAAATCGCGAGGACACAAACACATGCGAAGCGCGGGCAAATAAGCCCCGCATCTCATTGCAATTCACGGAGGAGGGGGGGGGGGGGGGGTATTTAAAAAAAAGAACGCTTACATTTCCTTGTTGCATCTCATTATTTATCAAGAGATTTATTAATCTCTTGAAGTAACAAATACATAAACTACGCATGTTATGTTAAATAATTTTCGCCATGTCGCGTGCCACTGTTGGCAACGTCAGAGCATAGTCATCTACGTAGAGGACCAACGTCACTGCATTGCCCTGTACGTAGGGCCATTCATACATGCACGTCATGCCCTCATTCTCTGGGCGCGCGCCCGCAGAAAGAAGGGAGAGCAGCATTCATCTTGAAATTTGACTCATTTACGTGGCACGTAGCATTGCAAATTTTGGCAGACGTGATCATGAAAGCCTCATCTACGCATTGTGCTTGTCAGCTCAAAATTGTCAAACTTGGTGAGTGGCCCTTTCAGAACATCTCACATTGTAGTAAAATGAGAAAGGTAATTTATGGCCATCAGCAGGGTTTTGTCTTGGGGTGGTGCAAAACACCTGTTGTATTACTGCTTGGAGAAGCACGAGCGTAGGTGTAAATTGGGTAGGGGCCTGTTTTGAGGGGTGGAACAAGTGCCCCTTTTGCAGCCCCCCCTGCCAATGCCCCCGAGTACTCTTTGTCATGTACCCGACAAGCATCATCAGTTCAATGCAAACGCTCACAGTGCCATCACAATTTATGAGTATTAAAGTAGTGTAGCACTTCACACGACAAGTCAGTTGAAATATCTATAGGATTCCTACGATCAGGTTCAAGTCCCTGATGTCAGTCACCGAGCCGGTGTAAAAGGTGGAAGCGACGCCTTGACAATAATCAGCATGCACTGCTTACTGCTGTGTTCTTACCGTCAATAGATTTTCTTGTCTAGAACTTGGTGGCGTGATTAGCGCAAGAGAATACTGCGTGTTCACAAACAGCCCTTCGTTCTAGAACTGTTCAACTCTGCACACTGTAGCCTCTTCCATCAAGAACCACGGCAGGGCTCAGAAATTTTTTTGCGCTCTATTGTGGTGCGATGCTTCTTTGTGTATTATAATTTTGTGTAAAATTCACTGTTTAACAGTGAATTTTACAAACAGGTTTATGGATTACCGTGACCCCGGCTTTTACCGTGACCCCGGCAAGCGGGCGAGCGTCGAAACCTGTTTCGACGCTCGCCCGCTTGCTACCGCGGCCGAAAGACCGACCTCCGAGGGAGCTACACCCGGGCGTTGTCTACAAAGTGTCGTGTTCTGGGTGTCCAGCCTGCTACATAGGCGAGAGCAAGTGTTTCCCGGAAAGAATGCGCCAACACAAGAACGACGTCAGGAAGATGGAAGTGCAACGTAGCGCTCTGGCGGAGCACTGCGAGAAGCACGACCATAGAATTGACTTAGACGGCGCTTCTGTTATTGAAACAGAACAGAATTTGGGAAAGAGGCTCTTGCTCGAGTCTTGGCACATTCAGCATACGCCTGCCAACGTGAACCGCTCGCTGGGAACAATGCCTTCGGTGTACGTTCACGGTCTCCGAAACGTGGTGGAAAGGGAAAGCCGGAGCCGTGGTGAGAGAACACGACGCGACGACACTTCCATGACCAAGACAGTCACCCCCTGAGGAAGGCACCGAGTCGGTCCCGAAACATCGGGCTCTTTTTGAACTGTGGCTGGAGCAATTTCAATTTTCTAAACTTTTCTACCCAGCCAGACAGATTGCTGTCAAAATGTTTACCTTCAAGTGGGTGTTCTATCACACCGCCACGCCTCTTCTTGTGCATACAGTGAAAACGGCCTTTTCTTCTTGGAAATGCAGTGAAGGTAACTTTCATGCTTTACAAACACACTCGTACTGTAATCATGCTTGACAATACAACATAAAATATTGCAGTAATAATGCGTGGTACAAGCAAACAATGCCATCAGGCACCAGAACATGTGGCTTCATGGTTTATAGCCAGTCACCCACTACACAAAGCGCACACCTCACTGCGCCTATTCCCTTAAGGCTACGTAGTGAGTGTATAGCAAGTTCTAAAAAATTTCGTGCACTTAGTGTTTCAAGTATGCACTAGGGACAGCATATCGCTATCCTGTTCAACTGTTAAAGGCAAAGGTTAAGGGTCCCCAAACCTTTATTTGTTTTTATTTATTCTAAGTGGGCATTGAACTGGGAGGGCGATGACTACAATACAATTCAATAATCTTCCCTAATTATACATTTCAATAAATATTAATTTTAAGAAGCATGCCAAGTTTGTGTATACCATCAACATGATAATTAAATATTTCAATGCTATATAAAATACAAGATTTATGTTAGTATGAATGTTAGAATGAGGAAAAATGTGCTACACAACCTTACATCATACATACTATAAAAGAAGGCACAGAATGACACACACATCTTATGCAAGTAGTACTCAAGAAAAAAATGTAAAATATTTACATCTCTACTTGGAACATACACTTCAATTGAGTATTACTAAAGGGCCAGTAAACAGGCTCAGATGTTTTTGTTTTTTTGTTTGTTTGTTTGTTTTTATGTTTTTGTTTTTTTTTTTTTTTTTTGTTTGTTTGTTTTTCACACCCCAAAATGAGCTCACTATTTGGTACAGTAGACTCCAGCGATCATATTTTGCAAGATATGATTGCCGCCGTCTACCGCTTCTAAAACTTTTCCCACAATTTTGAAACACGATTCCCGCACTTCTTTCCTTGAAATGACAAATCTTCCTTGTACGCACAGTGCCGAAATCTTGCTGATGGGCAACAATACACAACCTTGAGCTTGTCCATTGAGCCTTTGCCCTGCGTAATGGCGCCTTGCCCCCGTGATGATGCAGTTTTGGCCACGTAGTCCACAGCTTCATTTGCCTGAGCTGCCCTCTGCCGTTTTGGGAAGCCCGAGACAACCAAGAGAAACAGTATTGCCAGAACGAAAGCCTTCGAGATAAAGAGGCACCTCACTACTCTGTCACTAGAAGAAGGGAGCTCCTCGCATTGTGTTTTTTCACTGTGCCATTATGACACGTGCTCACGTGGGGGCGCACTATTTGTTTGTTGGCTGTAGCTGATGATATATCGCTGACATCGTGTTACGTTTAGGAAGTTGGTGTAGTCGTGAAAAAGGGCGGCTACGCTTATCCTTCTCTGTTGGGAGAAAAAGGTGTGAAAGACGAGTGTGACACCTAAACCAGCCATAGCGGGTCGTGCTAAGCCCTTTAACTTCTTTATTATAGCACTCATTCGCAAAGTTCTTGCGGCAGCATGTTTGCATCGTATTAAAAGTGCACAGTTAATTCTTCATTGTAGATTTTAGACCTTGGAATGTTTCCTGGCACTTAAATAGGTTACAGTCTTCCCCCCCCCCCCCCCCCCCCCCAACTACGCCCTTGGTTGTCAATTAGGTCCCCACTGTTAACAAACTGCTTTTCTGTCCACTTTCATTCATTTCCACTGAAGTCACAACTTCCCCTCTTGAATTAAACTAGCTATAAATAATGACTCTACTGCTTTCTTTGGCTTCATTAAATTGTGTAAAAGAAAATCTGGGTCCTCTTATAGTTCCTTACAATGCTGCCCCAAATGCTAAACTGTGGTTAAGAGAAAGGTGACCAATGAGTAGCCAAAGCTTCAATAGCAACAATCATTCTGTAATGTTTTGTGACAAGACTAGAACCTGCATCTCACCATTAAACACAATGTAGTGGTTGGCAGTAGACAACTTCTGTCTACCTGCGTTTTTTTTTATGCACTATCAGCGTCAAATGAATCCCGAACAATGGTAAGCCTTTGCAATAGTATAGTGTGCTCCATCCAGTTATCAGGATTGATAGGGGTGCATATCCTGTTAAGCAATTCTGCGCATATATGCGTGCCTGTCCATGGTGATAAGCGAACGGCGCACACTATACTATCACGAAGGCTTGCCGGCGTATGGATTTCATTTGACGCGGATAGTACTTTTAGATGTAAATGCACGGGTGTTCCTGCCTTTAACCCCAATCAAAACGTGGCCACCTTGGCTGCCGCATTTTGACAGAGTCACTTTTGAAATTATTTGGTGCGTGAAGATGTGTGATTAGAAAACAAACAAGAAAAGAACTGAAAAACCTACACATGTACTTGCTTCGACTGCCCCAGTTGGGTTTCTCAAGCCCAACGTACCAGCTTTTCCAGCATGTTCCACTAATTATTCTAGCAGCCGGCTAAATGAGCCTAAAGGTTACATTTACGCATCCTGAAAACACTGAAAACGGTAAAGGCTTCTCACCTGCTGGTTCCCAAAGCACAACGGATAGTCTGTTTTCAGCAAGTCAAAGGCCTTTAGGTATCCTCCGGCGTCTTGTTCTTTGTGAATAAACGCGGCAATCGGCACGGCCCCAGCTTTTGTGGCCGTCAGAAAAAAGGTAACCATGCTTTTCGTTGCATCGCACGACGTCACCGTGTCCACAAAGATCAAGTTGCTGGAGGACTTGAGCTGCTGAGCGCGATGCATGATTGGCGTCAGTAGTAGAACCGCCCATGAATCACTTGTGCCACTCAATTTTATGTCAGCCCCTGCAAAGAAATGTGGGAGTGACAAATAAACGGTGCTAGTTGATCATTGTTCTTTATATTTTTTCTAACCCAAGCTACCATTACTCAATGACAACACAGATGGAAAAAGGCAGGCGAATAAATTCATAACTAATATAAGTAATGTGTGATCATCAATACAAGGTTCCTACACACAAAATCAGATATGCAGATGCATTGAAATGTCTCCAAGGCCTATGGCTGAACCAGCGTGATGGCTAAAGCCAAAAGGTGCAGAGCCTTCTTGCTTTCATGCTGTTCGAAGGCTGCCAACACAAAAACTAGACCATTACAACCTATAGGTCGGCAAACTCTCTCAAGCATCAACTCACTCAGATCAAGCTGCGAGTCTGAGTCTGAGTTAGTCCAGGTGAGTAATATTTTAGTGAGTTTGAGTCTGAGTGAGTCCGGCTGGAGAAAATTTTAATAAGTGCGAGTCCGAGTGAGTTCGACTACGGAAAATTTCAATGAGCCTGAGTAAGTACAAAGCAGAACACATGTTTCTTGAGTGAGTAAGAGTGAGTTTCATTCATGTTTCCTGACTTACAGTCCTGTCTACGCACCTTCAGCATTACTACGAGCCTTACCTGGAGCCATGCTTATACCAGCGTCTACTCACAAGTATTTCAACACAATATTGTTCATATGCCATTTCAATATTTATTAATTAGAGGGGTGAATTACGTAGCGGGGTGCCTTGTACTCCCCCTCCACCAATTCCTCCGAGAGCTTCTTGATAAATATATCTTATGTTGTCATCTATTTTATAAAGATGTCCTTGCTGGCTTGCAACCACTCATAACTCGTATTTGAGGATACTATATCAATGGACGCCTATAAGAACACCGATTAAGTGAGTTATCGGTGCTAAATAGCATTGACGCCATGATCTGCAAAGCTAATGCTAGGCTTACGGACTCGTGGGTCCACTCACTCGAACTCGGATCGAGCTGCGAGTCTGAGTGAGTCCGGGTGAATAATTTTCTAGCGAGTCCGGTTGGAGAAAATTTTAGTGAGTGTGAGTCCAGTGAGTCCGACTCAGAAAAATTTTGGCAAGTCTGAGTTCGAGTGAGCCGTAAAAGCAAGATATATTTCATGAGTGAGTCTGAGTAAGCTTCACAGTTTCTTCCAACTTATGTTACAACCTAAGAATAAATTTAGACTCCGTCAACAGCCACTGATGTCCCACACACAAAGACCTTGCATAGATGGTCCACATATTTGCATATGGTCATTAACATGGCATCAAGCACCTTTTACGTGTTTTAACGTGAATGAAGGAAGGAAAATTTGAGGCTTCGTTTCTCTGTTTGACGGATCCTTAATGGAAACCAGAAGATAAGGTACCAAGGAAGGTACAGGTGACATTGGTTGTGCTGTTTCAACTATGTTATAGCAACCGCGATATACAGATGCGAAAGAAACGTAAAGCGGACAAATAACTAGCTACCAGTAGGCACCAAACCTACAACTTTTCGATCATGTGCCAATGTTCTTACCGACTAAGCTATGGCGGCAGTCGTCCGCTCGATCACTTATCGTGTGCTTATGAGCTTGCGTGCAAAACTGGGAGTGTCAGCACCATTAGCACTCACGATAAGTATGGAGCAGCCTTTATCAAGAGGCGTCATGTAGCACGCGATGCTTTGCCGAGCGGACAGCTGATGACTAAGCACTCGCATGCTATCTGAAGGCACCAAGTCTGTTAGAATGAGACCCTCGCAATGAACGAATGAAGGAAATTATGAGGCATTCTCTCTTTCACACAACTTTAATGAGAACCAGCAGATAACAAAGCAAAGTAGTGTGTAGAGGATGTTCACTGTGCTGTTTTATGTATGAACACTGAAACTTGGGCTAGTGGGTTGTACCTCATATTGAAATGGCAGTGCTACGGCACACGGACATAAGAAAGAGCCCCATGAAACACAGTATTGCAAATTCAACGCTGTGTTTGGTACGCCTTTTTTTTTTGTTCATATGTCATAGCGCTGCCATTTCATTATGTTTTATGTATATTGTAATAACTGCGATAGAGATGTGGAGAAAGTAAAGTTGACCAAAAGACAACTTGCCATTGCAATAGACTGAACCCGTGGCCTTCGGATTATGCTACTTTGGGATTATTCAGGTAAAAGACTTTCACACGCAGACACATACTTGTGCCACAGGTTCTTGACCAAAAAGTGGAACTTCATACCCAATTTTAGAAAATAATATGACATCAGTGCTCAGTTAACTATAGTATTTTATGAAAAAATAATGAAATTTAAGATCTTGAAGGACCCTAGACCATCTCTGGTAATTATTTTAATATTTAAAGTAAACACATGGATCGAGTTCAGAGAGCTGCCCAGTGAACAATGCCAAATGCAGCAGCGCCACAAGCTGCGGGCGCAAGCCCCCGGTTTTCCGCAATACAGCAAGTTCAAGAAAGGTGCCATCTCTATTTTCGAATCACGAAGCAAACAAAGTCGGCCCAATGAGGCCACAATAACAGCTGAAATGCCTACATACCGCTACTCGCATAAGTAGCGGCTTTTTCAATCAACTTTGGCAAAGGATTCTCTGGTGATCCATATTTGTTTGACCGCCATTGATTGAACCAGGTGTACAGGATAGAGAGCTTGGGATTCATAGGCCCATCGGCGCCACTCTCCCCCGCCGCGAGAAGAAGCCGCTGGTTGTGCCGCTTCGCTTCAGACGGATTCATGCCCAATTCGAAATAGCCTTCAAACTTGAGCCTGGCCTCTGGTGTTGGGCGCGTTGACATGGGTGCGTCGGCACAGTCCGTCTTGTGATTGTGCTTGGAAATGAGTCTGATGACGGCTGGAAGTGGAGGATGTAACCGGAGGTACGAGTCATTCCTTTTGGTGCCTCGGTTCACCTTCTTTATCTTGATGCTCAGTTTAGCAGGGCAGGCTGGTTTCTTGAGGCAGGTGAGGCGACTTTTGTTTCGATGGCTGAGATGACACTTCCATATGTTGTGGTAAACCATCCTGTAAAGGAAGAGCAAACAGTTGGCCGTCATATGCAATCAGGTGCCCGTCTGATGCAGTGCTTTGAGATAATGACATTTTTTTCTAAAAGCCTGCAAAAGGGATAAAATGATTTCACGTGTGATATGTGCCTCACACTGACACAATTCCAATGACACCAGTCTTGGTGCAAGATGCTTGTTAGGCTAGAAAAATGTAAAAAGATAAAGTACATGCTGTGCTAACCCACTGGAGTCGTGCACACACTTGTCGTGATGTCATAAATTTTTGACAAGCCATCTGCTATGGACTGCATACATCTTTCTGGACAAAAATATCTATCGTTGTTTCCTAAGGAAGACAAGGACATAACATGATAAGCTTTAGAAAACTTTATCGAGCCAATGTGGCATCAACATGAAAGAAAAAAAAGACTAGAATTCCTCACGGTGATATTAAGGTGGACATTGGCCTTTTCACACGAAAGTGGAAAAAGAACCTTCAGTCTTGATTGTCTCATTTAATAATGAACCCATGATTGCAAAATTTTATGACCATAGAGCTGTCGAAGAATGATTCAAAAGTCTCAATTGCTTCACTGCTTTAATTCAGTTTCCTTTGAGCTTGACAGCTAAAATCCAGCCACCATAGCCTTGGCAATCGTATATAATGTCTGCACATTTGTCAGTTGCTTTCATCATCCTTTCTCACAAAGAAAGGCCATACCAAATGATAAGCGCACTATTATTAAATATATGTTGATCAAAATTATTACTTCCTTTTGTAACTAATTTATTTGGCATTCCACTGGCATCTCAAGCCAGTGAAGAATAGTGGGATTGAGCCACTATCTGAAGAGCGGACGCCGCAGTCACTGTTGCATAAAAAAATGAAAGAATGGACTGTTGCATGACTGTGGCAAGACTACATGAAGTGTCAAGTAAGCCATAGTTAGCTCACAATAAGAGATACTTTTTATTGCAGAAACACTTGCCCTTCCTAATTGACATTCATTTTATTGATGTGAAGTAGACTGGCAACTATCGTGGAGAGCCTCTCAAAGGTAGGGTTTTGATTTGTGTGGGCTCTGGTGCTTGCCATTTTAAAAGCCCAGAGTATACACCATGTTTTGTATCTGCCTCCTTGTGTCTTCTAGCACCAATTTGCTAGCTTGGTGACAATATTAGCCAAAGGAAAGTTGTTTCTTCGAGTGTTTAAGGTCCTTTCTTGCAAGGTGTTCAGCATTGAATATGCAGAAAAAACCAAGCTGTGCTCTTCTTTTCGTCCGAATGGCCATTTGAACTGCAGCGAGAATTCCAACAGTAAACTGATCACTGTACGATTGTTAAAATAACGCACCATATCAATAAAACTTGTTGACAGGACTTCAAGTAACAAACTTCCGGCAAATACTCTAGCTCAAAAAGAACTACCGTAAGTTTTACTGTCTTTGTTATCAAGCACTGTTGCACACAAATATGATTTTAAGGCCTTGCACACTCCTCATACAGGTTATTTGATAGGGCATGGATCTTGAGGCCTCTGCACTATAATGTTACTATAGGTTAAAAAATCAACAGACTGGATTTATTCACTGATAACTAGAGACCGAACTACAGGCAAATGCCTATTTTGTTTCTTGCACTCCTGTCATGCCACTTTGATATATGAGCATGAATTAGAGGTTAAGAACGGCTTTTTACGGCACTTCACTAACATAAACGGCACTTCACTAGGTCCCATGAAAAAATTTGATTTCATTGACTGATATGTCGAGTTTAACGTGCCAAAACCACCATATGATTACGAGAGAGCCCGTAGTGGAGGGCTCCGGAAATTTCGAACGCCTGGAATTCTTTAACAAGCACCGAAATCTGAGCACACAGGCCTACAGCATTTCTGCCTTCATCGAAAATGCAGCCGCCACAGCCGGAATTCGATCCCAAAATTTGCAGGTCAGCAGCTGAATACCTTAGCCACTAGACCACCGCGGTGGGACCATGAAAAAGTTTAGTGAAGACGCTGGAAGTTGTTGCATGCCCAATGAAAAGCTTTGTACTATTATAATTTTTGAATTCTTTTATTACAAGCTGTGAAAGCACGATTCGAGGAGGTAAGCTTCAAAATTTTGCCACTTGCCCGGTGCAGACTTTAGAATCCAAATTCCTTCCCAGCCCTCTTCGGTATCGGAGCAACTCTGAGTCGGAAGATCACACGACGCAGACGCAACACGTCATGCGCACACAAAGTTACATTCACATAACATGCCCATGCGAGATTGTGCATGCAAGCAGTGTCATGTCGTTTTGATGTTTTCCGTATTGTACTCTTGATTCTGCGGGTGAATCCCTTTATGTGCGCACATTCGGAGAGGCTGGCATGAATCATGTATCCTGGGCCCGATACACAGTGTCACACTGCTGGAACTGCTCTAAGGGCCGATGCACCAAAAACACACCAAACATTGTGAATGCTGACACAGGCACGCTGCAAGAACACTAATGCAAACGAAATGGGAGCAGCTTAATCTCGCATCTCGCTCAATATGAAGTGGAGAATAATAATATGCGTAGATTTTGTTTGTATGTTTTAGTATTTCCGTGAACCTTGATTCTTCTATTCTGACACCAGATTGAACATAATAATCACATCGCCTCGAATAGTTCTCAGAGTGTCACGTACTACTTTGACGTATGGAGGACGATTCCTTGTTGTATATGTCACCTCTGCCATGTTCTGGCGCACCCCCCATGATGAAGATCAAGCTACGTTCAGTCTGACATTTCACCTCTTTTTGGAGCGCGCAGCATTGCAAATCTTGGCAGATGAGATCACGTGCACCCCATATATGCATTTCCCTTGCCTGCTCATAATTCTCACACCTGGTGAAGGGCCCTTTATAGTGCTCACAGACAGTAGGAAAATTTACCCTGTGTGATCAGAACAACTTCATATGAGGCAAAATGACCCTTCTGGCCTATTAGCGCACTGGCTTTTTGCTGCTGTTTTGCCCTTCTACGTCATGTTGAAAATAAAGAGACCCAGTAGCGTGCTTGTTCGACAGTGGACACCTATCTCATTATGCTGGGCTAGAAAAGAAGAGACCGTATACTGCAAACCCTGCGGGGAAAGAAATTGCATGGCTATGCTAAACTATTGCCGCCTTTGTACTGTCCTAAACTAAAACTTTTCTGTTTGCTTTCCTGTCGTAGACAACAGATCTGACACGTATTTCTTCGAAAATCTGAATTTTGTCTAAGTTTATTGTGCCTATACTTAAAATTTCGGGGGCCTACAACAATGTTTTGCCTGCCTATTTTGGTGCCTGCACCCCAGCTTTTTAGTGCCTATAAATGCAGGTCAGCATGTTCAACTGCAGGTCAGCAGTTGAGCACCATAAGCACTAGACCACCGTGGTAGGTAAAGACCTACTTGAGTGTGCTTAGATTGACTACAATGCATGCATGGGTATGGTATACAACATCACTGTGTCGAATAGCAGGTACAACTGCCTCTATGATTGTGCAAAGCAAATCTTCTATAACATGAAGGGAGTGGAGATTTGGAGCATATTTTTTGGCTGAGCTTTGCAACCAGACGACCCAAATCAATTGCATGGTCATGTAACTTACTTTAACTGAATATATAGATCACATAAACTACCAATTTGTTCTATTAAACTGTCATAATAGTTGAGAAATTTAGGCTTGTAATAATACAGTAATGAGGCTTGACATTCAGTTTTATTATTACAGTAGAACTTTGATTATTCAAAACCTTTTTGTTCTGACTGGCAGGTGATTCAAAATTCAGAACTGGTGCCTGAAATGTTGTAGGAATAGAAAAAAAAACTACTGTAAAAGTGTAAGTGTAACGCTATGACATAACCAAGGATTCTTGTAGATAAATCCTTCCTTTCATGAAAATCTCATGTCTCTAACACCAAACCAACGCAACAGTGTGACTAGTAACACAAGGCGTGCAAGAAATGGTGCATAAAAAGTGATCAAATGTCATTCTCAGAATACATTGTCACCAGATAGACGGTGCCGACTGCTTGGTCCCTACGACCATCGCTGCACAGAGAACTCGCAGCCCTAGCTACCATGAATCACTGCCCTCGACCATTAAGACTGCTGTGTCGCTCATAGACACAACTAGGCTCACTGCCACTGCTGCCCACTAGTGTGGCGCACTCACTTTCTAGTTGACCATTGTTTTCAGGTGCCAACCATGATCACTGCTCGCAAACTCAACTGCACCCTGCCATCCATACAATGGAGGGTAAGGTCATCTGCACAACGTTCAAAGATGCTCTCGGTAGCTCAATCTGCATTTTATTATATGGCTCAAGCTCAATTCGAATTACCAGGTTCCACTATCTCTCAATTTATTTATTTTAAATACCTTACAGGCCTGTGTAAAGGGGGGGGGGGGGGGGGGGGCTTTAAAATGACACCAATCAGCCCAAAATAGAGATGTAAAACAATCTACACCCTACAGAAAACTTTAACAGTTCCCACATGCTATTTAGATAATGCAAAATAAATATAGAACAAATGCATAATACGTGCAAAATACCGACACAATATATACAAATCCAGCTTTTTTAATTGATAACGTTAGTGAAAATGTCCAACTAGTTGGTAATGAAATATGTCAGGGTTGGACGTGAAGCTAGTCAAGCAGGTTTTTCCATATTCTAATGGCGCTTAGAAGTGCTGATGCACTCAATGTTAAAAGTGTGACGAAATACGCCTATAAAACTCATATTATTAGGCAATCTTTTGAATAAACCCCTGCATATAAATCTCAATACTATTCTTTGTATATTTGGCATTACGTGGTTTGATTTAAGATTGTGTGATTGCTTTGGTGTAGTTGCAAAAGTGAAAAATTTTTTTTATTGAGCACTGAGGGAAGAAGATTTAGGAAACTGCAGGCCTATTGTATTATACTTGATTACCTCATTATGATTGGTACAGCTCCGCAAGTTCGACAATTGTTGGAGACACAGACAGGTGAGTCCCAACTGTCATTAAAGGCCATTAAAAGAGTTGCAGTTTCAACTCATTGGCTCACAATATTTCTAAGCAGTGCAATGCAAGACGAGGAGGGAGACCAAGTCCTTTTTCTCTATGCCCCTATCGTGCTTGGCGTTGAACCATGCAGTAATACGGAACCTTTACATCAGATCTAAGGTGGAGCTAGCAAACGCAACTTGCGGCGGTACTCTCGGTCAATCACTTTCACCAGTAGCCACACCCTTCTCAGATTGCAAGACAGTAACCCCCAGTATTAAGAAACGCTGCTTGAGTAGCCACCGACTTTATTGCAAAACAAACCCGTTTCGAACGCTCTGTCTTTAGGCGGTGCCAAAGCAGCACAAACGCACAGACGCGTTTTAAACGCGCTGCATTGAAGGCAATTTCAAGTCAAGAGTCAAGGTGCGTTTCTGAAGAGACCCCTGCACCCATGTGTCCAGCGTCAGCTGCCACAAAATCTCACAAAAGTGAAAGTTTTCAAAAGTAAATTATTGCAACCAAGTATGCGTCGATTGCTCTTACAGTCGCCAGGTTGGTCTTAATTTAAATAACTGATTGTTGTAGTTGGGTGCGTGCTGTTTGTTACCACGGTACAGCGCTTTTGATTGAGAAATATGTTATTGAAAAATTGGCGCTTTGTACACAAACATGGTGCATATGCGTGGTCGCTATGGGTGTAGGAGGCACTTCTGAAGAACTGCTCGACCATGCTTAATGCATTGCGCTGCCTAACGACCAGCACTTTACGTGCCCGACAGCATTACCTCACTAAAAGGTTATCACACTGGCGATGGCGGGATTCGAACCCACCAATGGTCTACTTCTCCGTCATAATGGTCACACAATGAAAACAGACGAAAACCATGTCTGCGATTTCGGGACATTGCAACGGCCTGCGCTGCTTACCTGGTGCCATAGCGACAAACACTGTTGAGTATCCAAGACGTGCGCGACTCCGCACTGTACTTTTTCATCCATGCTTCGGCGTCATCCGCATTATCGAAGCTTGCGCGCAGTACTCTGATGTTTTCATTGGACGCGGTAGCGTCTTCCACAATGTCGAAGCTAATGGCTTCAGACATTATTCGTTGTTCCGGCTCACTGTATCCTGGCTCAGCTGTGGTCAAACGCGCTTGCACTATGACATCTCTTTCAGCACGGGACGACTTGAGGTTGTTCTAGCACGGTTCACAAAGTGTCACCTGAACGTTTAACGTTCAACGCACTGGTCTCAACGATGCACAACGTAACCACATGGCGAAAACAGCGCGGAACTACGCTGAATGTAAACATTGCCACAAAAATCAAAATTGCTTAATGATGATGACGATGGCGATGTGACATTTCATTTAAGCTGGTGGGAACACATTTGACTCCAGATTTGACTTAATTTTTTTTTACCTCAGGTGTCCACAAAAACATATTAGAAATGAATACAAAAATTGCAAATAAAAGTTAGACAGGAATTAAAAAACCACCAAGAAAGGTGGCTTCAGAGCCCGCTGCAAATTTCCAAGAAACGTAGATTCGTTTGTAAGTTGTAACTAAAGCAAGGGGCCCTAAAGTGGTTTGTATGGTTTTGCATAAAAGCAATAATTGAGCCGGTGAAAGAAGCTTAAAGAATTACTTGCGCATCAATCTGAGTCCAGAAATTGGTCGGCATTGGTCGTGCCCTTTCGTCAAGGTGGAACACGAAAGGATACAACTCATTTTTCGACCGACTTGGTGCTAAGCAGCGCCCGTTGAGTTGTTATATATGATTTCATTTGTTACAAATTGTGTTTCATTTGGATCTATTGTATCGTTGTACCCTTGTATCGTGATATCACATTGAATTCTTGTGTACATGTATGCCAACATAATCATGTATATTAGAGCAAATGTCTTCACTGTAACGTAGTGATGTTAGTCGTGAAATATAGATGTGCTGAAATGTATGTGCCCTGTTACTGGAGTGGTATGAAGCCTTTGTGTTCTGTACATGCTGTAAATATTTTTTTATAAACAAAGAAATTAAAAATACGTACACTGGTCTGAAAAGCACACTAGTTCTGGATGGCTGGGAAAGTGCCACTTTTTCCAAAACACGTGGGGTCCGTCAGGGATGTCCATTGTCTCCTGTGCTATTTGTCCTCAGCCTTGAGCCATACTTGCGTGCTATTGACGCGGATTCACGTGTCCAGGGTCTTGCGCTTCCTGGTAGCGGTGTCGTGAAAGTCACAGCTTTCGCTGATGATATAACCTTGTACCTTTCAGATGAAGATAGCCTTTCACGCAGCCTGCGTGTATTTTCCCAGTATGGCGACATTTCAGGTGCTGCGTCGAATATCTCCGATTCCCGGTATTTCTTCATTGGCTCTCCAAACTCCAGGCTTAGCGCCGGTTTTCCCATTCAGCCGGCCGCGTCCCTTCGTATTTTGGGTATTCTATACAACCACTACGGCATTTGCGAATCTGTTTGGTTAAACACTCTCGAAGAAGTAAGACTGAAAATTCAGGATGCACGGGATTTTGACTTCCCGCTTCTTGAGCGGAGGTACCTAGCGCAGACTGTATTTTGTGGTCGCGTTTGGTATATTTCTCACGTCGTGCAACCATCTTTACGTATCGTGTGATCACTGGAGTCTGCTTTGTGTTCCTTTATATTTTTTTTTTTTTTTGGTCAGGCGGCACTGAGTTGGTCTCTCGCGCGGCACTGGGACAGCAGCGTTTTCAGGGAGGCTTTGCTTTCCCTTCAGTGTCCATACGCTGTCGGCTGCTGGCACTGCGCTTCCTTTTGCGCCTAGTGCCAGGGGAGGAATCTCCCGCACAAACGCTTGCATATTACTTTCTGGGTACTCACCTTCTGCATTTGATGCCTAATGTGCAACTTAACAGGGGGCCGCAGTCAATAACACTTCCTGCGTTTTATGCAACAACTGTTGCATTTTTTTTGCCATGTCAAGTCGAGCTGTCCTGGCATAGATGTTTTGAACAACCACATAGTTGAGACAACTGCTGCTTTGTTGCTTCCATTGGTCCCGCCAGCCCGCTGTGCTCGCTCTAGACGGGTGTCTTGGAGCACCTTAACGGCTTCTTTCCTGTCTGGACACCTCCGGGACTTCATGTGGCGCCTGGGATGGGGTGTGCTTCCCACTCTCGACCGCCTCGAAAGGTGGAGAATAGTCCAGTCAGCAACATGTCCGAACTGCTCCCTTCGGGAAACAAATCAGCATTTTCTGAGGCATTGTGTCATTGCTCGCGTTTTTTGGAGAGCCGTACATGCCGAATTTCACTGCCTCAAAGTAAATCGCTTCGTTTCTTCTAGGCGTTGTTCGCGAGACCGCTTCGCTTGTCTTCTCATTGTTGCCGGCTGTTTCTGCTTCTGGCGCAACCGCTGCGAGGCGGTTGCAGCGGGCCGCCGCCACCGCGTGCTCTACCCGATCCTAGAACGATTGCACTCAGAGCTGCTGTCTGTTTTGTCGCAGGAGCTCTTCTTCCTCGGTGAAGAGGAATTTCTTCGGCACTGGTCTTGCCCTTTTGTGTCGGTCTATGATGGACAAGTGAAACTTGTCTTTCGGCCGGCCTGGTATTGGTAGGCTGATCTGTCGATGCGCTGGCAGAAATGGCATGCCAACTTGTATATATGCAAAATGCACATATTTCTTTTTTACTTGTGTATCTTGTTTACCTTGAAGTATTTTTTTGTGGTTGTGTTTGTGTGAACCATCGAATGTACATGTTCTTTCAACGTCATCTCATATCCATGTTCATGTAAATGACGTCTGTTTTGTCATCATCGTTAGAGTATGTCTAAGAAGGAAATGTTCTGTTGAGTGTTATTGACGTTTGTGGCAATAATTTTTTTTCTAAACAGAAAAGAATGTTCATGTCAATGACGTCTGTTTTGTCATCATCGTTAGAGTATGTCTAAGAAGGAAATGTTCTGTTGAGTGTTATTGACGTTTGTGGCAATAAATTTTTTCTAAACAGAAAGGAACGTAGCATCTCGTTCCTAATCTCTAGGGACGGCTTTCAGCTCTCCTATCTGTACCAAGAATTCTAAATCGTTCACCACTTTTTCTGAACACACAGTGCGTAATTTATTAATTTTTCAACTTGCCATTTACTTTCTAATGTCTGCGTAGCGTTGCTACAATTACCGCGAAACACAAAACTTCTAAGACGTCTCGAAACGTGTTTTGTTCAACGAGAATACCTCAAATAAGCAAAAGTCTTGTAGAAAGCGGCGCCGTCAGGACCTGGTGACTTGCCTACAAAAAGTTCTTCAATTGCATGTTCAATTTTGCACGCGCCTATAGGTTTCTCCAGACTACCTTTTATTTCATCATCAACCCGGGGCATGTAATTAAAAAACCATGCTTCATATTCATCTCCCGCGTGGATTGGGTCTCCGAACAGTTCGCGGTAAATTTCTGTTAAGGCTTGCTCTATCATATTCTTGCCCTAAGTAACGCCAATACGATAAGCAACCTGTCCTCTCCCATTTTTCTTCGCGTATATACCGCTTTTCGTCGGCAATAGCGCGTTTGTTCGGCGTTCCATCAGCCCATTCTTTCCCCACGTGCCCAAATAACCGCTGCTCTATAATTTTCTCTGTCAATGGCTTCCATCTCGCTTTTTATGTTTCCAATTTCTTCGCGATATTTTACCGGCTCCGCACTGTCCATTGAGTTAAGAAGATCGAGTTCCTTCTGAAGCTCATTTTCTTTTATTTTTTTCATTATAGCGTCTGGTGGTGCCTATTGAGATCGCGACCATCTTTACGTGGACCTTGAATTCTTCTCATGCTTCCGCGTAATGTAAAAATGTATTTCTGAACAACTTTCTAATTTGGCTCGTAACATATCGTTCACAAAGTTGTCGTCATCTAGGTGATTTTCGTTAAACTTCCAAAACGACCAATCACACTTAAGTTTTTTGGGCTTAGTACCTAGTGTAAACAACACTAAGCTGTGGTCACTAAAGGACACCGGTTGTAAAACATAGGTGTCCCACAAAGGCACTAGATCTAATGAGATATAGGCTCTGTCGAGTTTTGCCTGACTATCTCGCTGACAGTGCGTAAACCGCGGCTGCAATGTACTGGCCATAAAGTGGCCTACATATTATAGGTTGTAATCGCTTATTAAAGTGTTCAAGAACACCACACTCTTGTCGCAGGTGTTGGTAAGTTTGGGGCGATCTTCTGAAAAACACACACAGTTGAAATCACCCAAAAAGTTTATGTACCTTTCGCATTGCAGGTTCTCTTTCGTTTGTGTCGTTTGGGGCATACATGCAAATGAGTCTCCGTTGTGATCCACTAAAATGGAAATCAAGGACTACCAGTCGGCCATTTTCGCTTTCGAAGACACCCCGAAACGGTAGTCTAGTGGCTAAGGTACTCTGCTGCTGACCCACAGGTAGCGGGATGAAATCCTGGCTGCGGTGACTGCATTTCCGGTGGAGGCGGAAATGTTGTAGGCCCGTGTGCTCAAATTTGGGCGCACGTTAAAGAACCCCAGGTGGCCGAAATTTCCGGAGCCCTTTACTACGGCGTCTCTCATAATAATATTGTGGTTTCGGGACGTTAAACCTCACGTATCAATCAATTCGCTTAAAGTGGCGACCTCTCCAGCTATGCCTATGCCCCTTCAGACCAAGACCACGCAACCGCCAGACGTGCCGACAGCGAGGCAAATACCTACGTTGTAATATGTTCTAAAGGGACTTATCATTTTATTCGTCTGCTCTCAACTTTCAACTTTTGTCTCTTGTATGGCGATGATATCTAGGCCATTTTCGACGCATAGTCGGCTCAGCTGGTACTGCCTCCGCCTTGAAGCGAGGCCACGTACATCAATATTAGCAACACGAATTCCTTCCACTAAATCCATTGTGATTACTTGAATAAAAAATTCACCGGATCCCCCGTACCTGGGAATTGACGTTATGCGAAGCATGCGTAAAGAAGGTGACCATGTTGCAATTTTTTTATTGAGTGACACGTCATGAAATGATGCCAAATATATGTACACATGTTGCACGCACAGACATAAGTTGAGGAGTTGCAGATGTTCATATAACCAACTGTTCGCACTTGCACAACGATGCCAACTGTAACACGCGTATCAGCAACACCAGAAGCTGATATGAAGCGCTGATGCTCGCGAGGGCGCTGACCCTGGACGCTGCTACATAAATCAACTTCAGCGCATGGTAACTAACCACGATTGACGTTAACCTGACGTGGCGGCTCTATCAAAGGGGTACATATGTAATGTTTATTAGGTTGGGTAGGCAGCACTGCAACTACTATGAACGTTTCACGAAGATTATCGCCTATTCGAAATGTAGTTCCGAGACCTGGCGTAGCTCTGTGGTACAATGCTTAATTGCCACGCAGAATGCTTGGGTTCGATTCCAGCTGGAACCCCGACATTTATTCTTTGCATTTTTCGGGTCAACGCTACCGATGTCGGGTATTTCTTAACACTCGTGCGTTAAAATAGCCCATGTGTGTTGTCGTCGTTTCTGGGTAGATACTATAAGTGTCAATCACCTGTGGCACATACCTGCATAACAGCGGCACATACCCACCCGTGGGTATGTGCCGCTGTCTGGCGGGAGGTGTTTGATGACGTACGCGACGGGATTGTGACGTTATTCATGTCTTGACCAGCGCGTCACATTCGTCAAATGATCTTTACACTCTCATGCTCATTTTGGTTCACTCCACGTTAAGGGGGTGACCACGACAGCACCCAAACGTAAGCAGCTAGATAGATAGATAGATAGATAGATAGATAGATAGGTAGATACGCTCAAAGTCGCCGCAGTTCGCTAAGAAATGCTTCGCATTTAACAAACTTTTTTTAAAGAAATCTCCCCGCATCTTTTCATGGGTGAATGGAGGGGGGGACTCGAGTAAATGCGTCGCAGAGGGGGAGGGGTACCGCGAATAGAGTTA
Organism: Rhipicephalus microplus; assembly: GCF_043290135.1. Classification (NCBI taxonomy): domain Eukaryota; kingdom Metazoa; phylum Arthropoda; class Arachnida; order Ixodida; family Ixodidae; genus Rhipicephalus; species Rhipicephalus microplus. Next base: position 130,173,550 of record NC_134701.1, read on the forward strand.
ATATAGAGACTGCATCACGTGAATGTTGCGTAATTGAGTGTGGCTTGCGAATGCCTAATTGCTATTCGGTCTTTATTATTTTTATCATATTTATTGAATGAAGGGGAAGCGCTGCCTTCAACGAGTGGTGGGATGCTGTTGTGCCCCACTACTGGTTGAACGTACTGTTGCCTCCATCGCATCTACTCAAGTCATGAAGAGCGTCAAGTCAAACGAAAGCCAAGACGCGTGAGCAGTCGTTTTTTATTATTATTAGCAAACTCTGCTTGCGTTGGCTTTGCGAGGAGAGAGCGGGTTAGGGGAGCGACAGTTGCACGAGACGCGAGCATGCGCAGTGGCGGTGTGGACGGCGCCACCGCCCACGCCGGATTCGCGACATCGTGCGACTAAGAAATGGAACGAAATGGAAAAAACTTTATTTCTTTGTCCTGCAGGATACACTTAGCGCGTATAGCAGGTTTCTCCCATATAGGGACCGACAGGGAGTACTTGGCGGCTGCTTCGTGGGCCTGCTGGACGGCCCATTGCTGGTCGGTGAGCAGCGCGAGCTTCTGAGGATCGAAGTAGAGTGCTCCGCATTAAATATAACATTTGCGCATGAAATACGCTTGCGTAATGTTCACCGTCAAACCCACTTATCATACAGCCGGTTTTAACCTGCAGGCCAATGGGGGGCTCTTCAGACCTCTCTCTCGGTAAGCTTCATTCTCAGCATCAATAAAAATTATTTTAAAAATAATTGTTTGGGAAACAATTATTTACTCAATTGCGTATAGCGTACATTTTCAAATTCATTTCAAACATGTTTTAGCCTATATTTGCCCTTGATATCTCGTAGATGTTGTATATGTCTCCCTGTAGATCTATATCGCTCAGCTTCGACATTGTGGAAGACACTACCGCGTCGAACGAAAACATCAGACTGCGTGCAAGCTTCGATATTGCGGATTACGCCGAAGCGTGGATGAGAAAGTACAGTGCGGAGTCACGCACGTCTTGGATGCTCAACAGCGTTTGTCGCTATGACACCAGGTAAGCAGCGCAGGCTGTTTGTCTAAGATTGCAATGTCCTGAAATCGCAGACATGGTTTTCATCGACAACGTGGTCTTGGGAGGCACGGCTTTCCGAGCTGGCACTGGGGAGCCAACTGGTGACCCTAGACCAAGCCCGGCGAGCCGCTGTGGCCAGTGGGGCTCTACAAGAGGGCTCCACCCGGGATTAGTCACGTAATTTTAATTCTTCAATAAAGTTTATTCTCTCTCTGGTTTTCATCTGTTTTCATTGTGTGACCATGAATTATACCTCCAGAAATTTTTCAATTTTCCTCGGAAATATACAGAGGCACACACACGAACGCACGCACAAACACAAAGTATGATGGAACCCTCCTCCCCACAAAAATAAATTCTGGCGGCTCCCTTGGTTTTCACAATATATTGGTTAAAACAATGAAAAGCTGGTTCATCATCAACTTTCTTATGTTTCTTGGGGTAATAACCCGTTTACATCAATGCCCGCAGTCCGCAATATCGGTTATAACAATGCATTAACGCTGCTGAGTGGCTGCTCCGAAAAGTTGGTTGGTTGGTTCGTCAAGATTTTGGTGCAACCCACTGTGGGGGATTGGCCATGAATTGGACGGTGCCTTGCTCATTAAACAAATTGACTTTTTGAGGGGCAAAGGTCTCTTGAAAAAAACCTTCATCCTTAGAAAAAAAATCTTTAAAGAAAGCATAACAATGAAACGTGAATTCTTTGAAAAGAAAAAAAGAAAATGGGAAAGTTTATTATTGCAAGACACATATGTATTTTAATCTGCTCGGTGCTGGTACCAAGGCACAAAAGTTTAACTTTCAATGATTATGAGTACAGACTCGGAGAAGCATCACAAAACGGTCCTTTACAAGAGCACTGACACAAGATTTCGAAGGTAAGACAATGCGTGAGATATATCTACAGGGAGACGTATGCCCGCAGTACGCAGACGTCTGCCAGCAGTACAAGCACTGCGGGCAGACAGCCGATGTCTACCACATGGTATGGGCTTATCAGCTAAGCACAGCCATTTCTCCACTCCCCAACCCTACGCGAGAGCACTGGGAGGAAACGCTGCTTATCTGCTCCGACTTGGGGGCACAACAGGCCTTGATTGCCCGAGCAAAAGCACTAGTATTGTCCAATGACGTCCCGGACTGAGGATGTAGTATGGCCCTTTCAGGGGCTCGTATGTTCTCTTTTATAAGGAAGTTTTAGGGGCGAAGCATCTAAGCCGTGGGTCGTGCGTCTGCGATGTATGTAGTAGTAGTAGTAGTAGTAGTAGTAATAGTAGTAGTAGTAGTAGTAGTAGTAGTAGTAGTAGTAGTAGTAGTAGTAGTGGTGGTGGTGGTGGTGGTGGTGGTGGTGGTGCATCCTAGTAGTAGGTAGCCAACTCCACGGCCGGACTAGAGGAGCGGCACGCACGCACTCATTTAAATTGAGGAGAAACCCGTGCACGTTAATCATCAACAAAAATATAGTTGTTTCTGATGAACTAACCTGCGGAGCTCGCTCGCTGGATTTCGTGCCGACCGGTTGTGCCCCCGCGATCTTTGACGACAGCGCGGCCCTGGCCGACTGGCTCGCCCTACGCCATCTCTTGTCGCCGACAAGAGCTGTCGCCGAGTGGAGCCCCGTCATCGGACTCTTGCGACCTTGTCCATCTTTCCTATCTTCTCCTTATTTCCGTATGTGAATCTCTCTGTCCCTGTTATATCTCTATCCCTATCCCTTTATTCCTTGCTATCCTGCAAAGCTGCAGGGGGACAGGAGGTCCGCCTGCGGCCTTGTGCTTTCGGACCTCCTCACGTATATATACTTTGTATTCTGTTCCTTTTTCTGTACAATTAAATAACTGAAAAATAAACTTCAAACTTGCCTTGAATCCCTCCTTACCCCCATCCCTCGTGAGCCACTGTTGAGGTGTCACACTATGATGCAGGTAGTTGTGGGGCTCACTTTTATCTTCTTTTCTTTCTTTCAAGAACCACTTACTAACCTGCAGAGACGAGTATCGGTGACTTAATCTTCAATGATATTCGCCTTCAATTTGATCTTTAACAAAAACTAGTAACAGAAGGACACGCTTAGAGCACTATCTGAACAGAAAGGATTGCCACGCTAAACTCGCTGGGCGTAACCTCCTTGGTTTTAGTAAAATTTAGCGAGGGTTGGGCCGCAGTGCCATAAACTAGCGGTGGTGAAAGGTGGGTACTAGACGAAGCCCAGACCGTGTGAGAGAGCGCTCGTGCCGCTCCTCTAGTTGTCCAGCTGCACCACCTCTTCTTTAGCCCTTGGAACGTCCGCTGGATGTGGGTACTTCTACACAAAAAGAGGCGGAATGGCGGTACTTGGAGTGTTCACTAAATGACGAACGGAGAGGCAGACAGATGCATGGACGGACGGACGCATAGATGAATGAACAGATGGACGTAGACTTTAAGGCAAAGGGGTGTTAAAAGTGTGTGTGGTTTGTCCTCTTGGGAACTAATGGGGCTGCCACAACCATTTATTCCTTTAAGGACTAACGGCACCGGTTCTACCAGTTAGTCCCCACAGACTAGCTTAAGGGATTAACATTTAGTCCTCACATTTACGCCTTGGTGAGTAACCGTTAGTCCGAGAATTCACCTCAAAGGACTAACATTTAGTCCTTACGTTTGCACCCTATAAGGCAACTGTTAATCCCCACATTTACACCTTACCGGGCAATCATCAGTCCTCACAGTTGCACTTTCCCAGATGAACGGTTGATTCACTCAAATACTCCAATCGGGTGAACTTTTTGTCCCCAGTTCAAACACTGTTTTTTTGTTTATTTTCTGCCAGGCCTAATACTTTTTTCGCCTGTTTTTCTGCGCAGTGAGCAACCAATTGCGCAGAAAAGAACACGCGAAAAAGTGGTTAGCCACCTATGTGTAAATGATTTCGCACGGCAACAACGAAAGACAAAAGTGAGACCTCGAAATCTTTTATTTTTCTACATAAACATGAAGTTTCTCCATTCTTTCAAGTGAATTCATGGTGAAGTGTACAAGTCCAGTCTCGTTGTTAAATCTTGTTCACTCCTTGTGGAGCTCCTCGGACAGAAGCGATAGATGACAGGCATTGCAGACGCCAGCGCACGCAGCCTTCTGCCTGTTGTGTTCCCACGGCTGCACGTACAATACTATAGTAAAAATAGTTAGACACACGTGACGGAAGATAAAGATGCACGCATATTACAAGTACGTGCACGTTAATATAAAAGTAAGCGTTAAAACATGGCAAACAAATAACTTTACCTTCACATCTCGCACAGTCCTTCTGAAGCTGCTCTGACGAAAGGGATGTATGACAGGCATCGCGGACGCCAGCGCACACAGTCTTCAGCATGGTGTGTGCCCACGGCTGCACAATTAGTATGTAAAATAGCGAGTCACACGTGACAGAGGATGAATACAAATGCATATGAGAAATGCGTTCAAGGCGAAATGAAAACATACGGGAGATATGATATGCTAATAATTTCACCGTGATGTCACACATCGTCAAAGAATCATTTTGATCCCCGTAGCGCTACAGCTTAGGAGCGGTGGCCGCAGCCACAACTCCGCGAACCACCGTGCCGCTAACAAGTCGGCGAGTCCTAAGGGAGCGACGTCGTTCAGCTCGAGCAAGCGAACGCGAGACCAAACACGGCGCTGCTCGTGGAGTGACTGCCGCCAGCGAACTTCGAACAGGAGAGCGAGCGTACGCTTGGCCGCCGCCACGAACAGCGCCGAGATGTTTTGGAGCTAGTGCCGAAGAAATCAACGATTATGCGGCCCTTTTCCACTAACTCGAGCGAGTGCAGCGCGCAAACGCGAGTCCACTGCCGCGGCCAACGGACGGCGCCGAGGTGCTTGCGACCGACCGACGGGAAAACCAACTGTAATGGCAACCAATATTCAGTGAGTTCCGACGCTAGCGAAAGCACCGCCAGCCCGTGCTGGTGCACTTACAGCGCGATATACTACAACCAAGCTCTTTACGAGAACCCGCAACGTGTTTTCGACGACTCCCAACACAGCGACGACGTCTTAGCCCAATATCGTCAGCCCGGAGCTCATCGCGGCGGCGAAGACAGGCGAGCACTCGATGAGCGAGCGTAGGGGAGGGCGACGGAAATGGCGGCCAATTTTCAGGCGGTCGCAAAGCAGAGGCAAACTGCAGACGCCGAAGCGGACCTTCGCGATGCATTTCATGCGTGCGATACACAACACGACCGAGCCCGTTGCAGGCAAGCGCGATCAGTATCGCACACGCGACAAGTAGAGTAGAATAAAGAATGATAGCCTACTTGCTTAAGAATCCAGCGCTGATTTCATCCCTGAGTCAGACTGAAGTATATATCCGATAGGCCTGGTGTCTTCGCGGCCGCCATATTGGCCTTTCCAAGTGTTGCTGTCATGTGTGTGTCGTGACTATCTTGAAGCCAGAAATATACAGCATGGCGTGGTGACGTGTCGATGTCGATACTTGCTCCAGACTTCACGGGTGCAGCGAAACGCAATAGCAGCAGCCCACGCTCATCCAAGCGTACACACAAGCACCACGTCGTAATTCCTAGATCGCCGAATCCAGGCGGCCGTGGTCGATCACTTCGAGCGCGACGCAACGTGAACCGTCGCCAGCAAAATACGGAGAAAGACTGAGTCAGCAGAGGAGCGGAAAGAGGGCTCGTCACCTTAGCAACGCTTTTCGCACTGCCTGCTATCCCCAGGCGGTTCATCCCTTTGGAGCGTGTTTGGAGACTAAGTGGTTTTGCGCGGCACGCTTCCCTCTGTGGTCGCTCCTCAATGGTCTATCCGTTCATCGCGCGCGCCTATTGGGCTCCGTTACTCTTTTTTCGGGTACTTTTGCCTTGGAGTGTACAGATAGACGCATGGACGGTCGCAATGATGGATGCACTGACGGACAGAAGCAAGAACGGACGGACGGACGGCAGCGCAGACGGACTGACGGATGCTTTGTGCCCGGTGACTCATCATCATGCACTCCGCGGATATGCTGTGATTTTTAGACCCGAAGCTCCTTAAACCACGGGTCTAGTGTCCGCGATGTATGTAGTAGTAGTAGTAGTAGTACGTCGCAGTAGTATGGGTAGCCACCTTCGCGGCTGGACTATAGAAGCGGCACGCACGCACTCACATGAATTGAGGAGGAAACGCGCCCACGTTAATCATAAGTAAAAGACAGTTGTTTCTGATGAAATAACCATCATAGACTAGTGATCATCCTCATCATCATCAGCCTGACTACGTCCACCGCAGGACAAAGACTTCTCCCATGTTCCGCCAGTTAACTCTGTCCAGTGCTTGCTGCTGCCAATTTATACCCGCAAACTTCTTAATCCCATCTGCCCACCTAACCTTCTGTCTCCCCCTAACCCGCTTGCCTTCTCTGGGAATCCGTGAGTTACCCTTAATGACCAGCGGTTATCCTGTCTACGCGCGACATGCCCGGCCCATGTTCATTTCCTCTTTTTGATTTCAACTATGATAGCCTTAACCCCTGTTATCCTTAACACCCTAATCCACTCTGCTCTCTTCTAGTATCTTAAGGTTACACCTACCATTTTTCTTTCTATTGCTCGCTGTGCCGTCTTCAATTTAAGCTGAACCCTCTCTGTAAGTCTCCAGGTTTCTTCTCCGTAGCTAAGTACCGGCAAGATACAACTGTTATATACCTTCCTCTTAAGGGATAGTGGCAATCTACCTGTCATAATTTGAGAGTGCTTGTCAAATGTGCTCCACCCCATTCTTATTCTTCTAGTTACTTCAATCTCGTGGTTCGGCTCCGCGGTTATTACTTGCCCTAAGTAGACATAGTCTTTTACAACTTGAAGTTCACAATTACCTATCTCAAAGCGCTGCTCTCTTCCGAGGTCGTTGTACATTACTTTTGTTTTCTTCAGATTAATTTTAAGACCCACGTACCTTTCTGCTCTCCTTGTCTAACTCCGTCATCATGAGTTGCAATTCGTTCCCTGAGTTACTCAGCAATGCAATGTCATCAGCGAAGCACAGGTTACTAAAGTACTCTACATTAACTCTTATCCCTAACTGTTCCCATTCTAGGCTTCTGAAAACCTCCTGTAAGCATGTGGTAAATAGCATTGGGGAGATTGTGTCCCCCTGCCTTACACCCTTCTTGACTGGTATTCTGTTGCTTACTTTATGAAGCACTATTGTAGCAGTTGACCGCGTGTAGATTTCTTCCAGGATGCTTATATATACTTCATCGGCGCCCTAATTCCGCAGTGTCTGCATGACGGCTGATATTTCTATGGAATCAAACGCCTTCTCGTAATATATGAAGGCTATGTATAGTGGTTGGTTATACTATGAGCATTTCTCAATTACCTGATTGATAGTATGAATGTGGTCGATTGTTGAGTAGCTTGTTCGAATTCCTGCTTGTTCCTTTGGTTGATTGAATTCTAATGTTTTCTTTACTCTGTTAGCAATTACCTTTGTAAATAGCTTGTATAATACAGAGAGCAAGCTGATTGGTCTGTAATTCTTCAAGTCCTTGTCATCTCCTTTCTTATGTATTAAGATGATGTTAGCGTTCTTCTAAGACTCTGGTACTTTTCTCGTCAGGAGACACCTCGTAAACAGGGTGGCTAGTTTTTCTAACACAATCTGTCTTCTATCTTTCAGCAGATCTGATGTTACCTGATCCTCACCAGCAGCTTTGCCTCTTTGCATGCTCTCCAAAGCTTTTCTTACTTCTATCATTACTGGTGGGGTGTCATCTGGGTTACTGCTAGTTCTTATGGTATTAAGGTCGCGGTTATCCCGGCTGCTGTACAGATCTCTGTAAAACTGCTCTGCTGTTTTAACTATCGTATCCATATTGGTTGTTATTTTGCCTTCTTTGTCCCTTTGTGCGTACATCCGATTTTCGCATATCCCAAGTTTCCTCTTCACTACTTTGACGCTTCCTCCGTTTTTCAGAGCATGTTCAATTCTCTCCATGTTATACCTACTTACATTGCATACCTTACGCCTATTGTTACATCTTCGAAAGTTCTGCCAGTTATATTTTGTCTTGTGTGCTTGAGAATTTCATGATTTCACACTTCCTAATGAGATTCTTCGTTTCTTGGGAAAGCTTGCCACTGTCTTGTCTAACTACCCTGCCCCCAACGTCCACTGCACACTCCGTAATGATACTCGTCAGATTATCATTCATCATATCTACGCTAAGGTTAGTTTCCTTACTAAGAGCCGAGTACTTGTTCTGAAGCAAGACTCTGAAACGGTAAAAACATCTTGTATGAAATGGTAAAGACATATTCTTGCAAACGAATGGCCCATCATGCGAGGCGGCCGGATGGGTCATGGAGGTCGACTCGCCAAAACGGGGAATGGTGATCTGTGACGATAGTGAACGGGTGACCATAGATGTATGAGTGAAACCGTTGCACGGCAAAGACTACCGCTGGGAATTTCTGTTCGGTCACTGTGTAGTTACGTTCAGGCTTGCTTAAAGAACGACTTGCGTACGCCACAACGTGTTCCCTGCCAGAACGCTGAACGATAACGGTCGACCTCAGCGAGGTCATTAGGCGGCACTGTTTAAACACTAGCCACGGTGGGGACGTTGGACAGGTGGCCGAATTTCGGAGAAATTCATCGCTTCTTGAGAGATTAAAAGGTACGAAAGTGCTTCATCACGTTGGACACGGAGTTCAAGCAGTCTTTCGCAATTAAGAAATTGTACACGTATTCGGATATACCCCTGAGAACGTGTCCAACCTTGTCTTCTTCAGACATCATTGCATTAACGATCTTGCACAGCTTCAAGGTTTCTTAAGTATACGTCACACATGTTTCTCCTGAAGCTGTGCCCTCTGAGACATTGTCTGCACCGCGCGTTTCTTCTTTGCGTCCGAATCACCGAAACACTTCTGCACTTCTTCAACAAAACGTTCCCAAGTCGTGAACATGTCCTCGTGGTTCTCGTACCACATGAGGGCAGTGTAAGTTAACGAGAATACAACATGATTGAGCTGTTCATTCGAGCCCCAGCCATTGCTTCTGCTCACCCACTTGTAGTTCTTGAGCCACACATCGACGTCTTCTTCTGAGGTCCCGCCGAAGTTTGGTGGTACTCTGTAGTACGGCATGGAACCCATGGGAGTTGGCCTCGAAGCGTTGTATGGCTGTTCTTGGGCCATTACGATCAGCAAAGGTGGAAGTCCGGCGAGGCGGTGGCTGCGACGAAGTTCTGGTAGTGAAGCTCCCGTCTTTGGGTTCGTCCTACCGAGCACCTCCACCGAATTGTTACGTAAGGTAAGGTAACTTAAGGGTTTTTTAATGGGCTCTGAGTCCACGATCACAGTATGATGATGATGATCATTCAACAGCCATGGCTCGTTCACACTAAGGGGGATCGCAGTAAGCAACGTCGTCTTCCTTCACTACCCGCGCTTCTCTTGTTTTTCCTGGTAGGGACACTTTGTAACAATATAATGAAAAGATGCGAGATGGGGGTGCTTGGAGTGTTCAATAGATGGACGTATGGATGGACAGATGCACGAACGGATGGATAGGCATACAGACTGGTACACGGATGGATGCATGAACGTATGAAAGGACGCACAGACAGACGCATGGATAGACAAACGCGTGGACGGATGGGCGTACGGACGAACACAGAGACGGGCGCACGGACAGACGGTCGCACGGACGGACTGATGGATGCTTCGCCCTACTCATCATCATGCACGCCATGAATATGCTGCGATTTGTTATTGCGGAAGTTTTTTCTCCATAAAGTAGAAGAGAGACCTGTGGTTCAGACCATAAATCCATCACTGCAAGTCAGGTGGCCTGGTGTGCTGGAGTCCTACACACTGCAGATGGAATTGACGAGCCACTTGAAGCCCAGGGCATGTCCACAAAAGGTGGTTAAGGCCTGCTTACCACGCCGGGGCGAGACAGAACGGGCAGGTTAAGGTTGTGTTGGTGTAGCCCCACTTCACGCGTACTGAAGGCATCATAACTGCACTCAGGCGAACCCTTCCGAGCGATACCTCCTTTTAACGAATAAGTTTACCGGGGAGGTCATGACGAAGTGGAGGTATGAGAGCTCGCGTGGCGCGCCGAAGATTTTTTTTTTTTTTGTGAACGTCGACATTGTCAGAAGGTGCCAGCAGGAGCTAATGCTAGCAGACTTGCACAGCCTGCATGTATCTCTCATGTGTATATCTCAGGATAGAAAAGCCTTTAATTACATGATAGGGTTCGGGTGCGTTTCTATCTATAATCGCCTTCAAGCAACAGACTCAGCTGTGTTGGCTTTAATGTGAGCCAGTGGTAAAATTCACTTCCGCGTTGATTATAATTGGCAATATTGCTAAATATTTTTAATCGGTCCATTTCTCTCCAAACCTCCTCCTACACATTCCCTTGACCGATAACTCCTTGCTCAACTCGGTGAATAAGAAGTCGAGCTTCGCTGAGTGCTATATCGTAAGGGGTATATTGCGGGGATGCTTGTAGATGTAAGCAGTGGGAACTAGAGCAGTGGCCTGTCGTTCTTCTGCGCAATGGCAACTATTGCTTCGTTAACTCAGTGATGGATCTTGGGGGCGGGTGGTGATCATCTTCAAAATGCCTATGTCATCACCCCCCCCCCCTCTCTACCCTTCAGTGCCCGTCGTCAAGCTCTATCACCGATAAGGACGAATATGAGGGCAAGATTAACAGTACTTGCACTGTAATGCGGTTCTTGAGATGATTGTAACTACAACAACGAAAAAGTCAAGGACCTCCTCCCCCCCCCCCCAAGTTTTCCTGTTTTACTAGCCTTCTGGTGTTACTAGACTACGTATTGCTAATATTGATGTTGGTGTTGGCATCGTTACGCAACTGCAAACAACTGCTGATATAAAACATATGCGGCTTTTTAACGTATGTGTGCATGAACGTGGGCATACATTGAATGCCATTTCATAATGAATCGCTCAATAAAACAAATCAAAACACATTCACATTGTATCCGCATGCTTTGCATAACATCGATTGCCAAGGTACGTGGGATCTACCGGTTTTTCTTTCCTTCTTACTTTCGCCATTAGGGCTCCTCCCTGTCCACTTACGGTTCTCTTGTTTTCGGTAGAAGGTATTCAAAATCCGTAAATTATTGCGTTTTGTGAATTCTACTAATAACTCCCCTCTGGCAATTCCAGTACCGATGCCATAATCTCCCACTGCCTGTTCTACAGCCTGCTTCTTTCCTACTTGGGCATTGAGGTCCCCCTGTTTTTCCCTCACTTATTGCTGATTCCACGTAAGTTATAGAAGCTTTCGACTAGCGCGTCATCATGGCTGGATGTAGGCGCGTAAGCCTGTACCACCTTGATCTTGTATGTCTTATTGAGTTTAATTACGATACCTACCATCCTATCATTAATGCTTTAGTATTCCTCTATGTTAACAGCTATGTTTTGTGGAAATCGAGAGCGCCCTCCTACCTGGCGCATCGTTCCCCAGCTACCGCGCGCGCGCGCCGACAGAGTAGCCCGGGCGCGTATAATCACCGGCATTCGCCAAGATGACTGTCAGGGCGCCTCTTGGTCTGGGCGAGTCAAGCTTCGGCTCCGTCCCACGCTGGCATACCCGGGCACACACGCTGCGCCGGCCTACGTCACAACGCAGCGCCATTTCCCTTTGGGCGCGGGTGACAGCCTCCTCTCCTACGAGCTATGTTGCGCCCGATGATTTGCTCGTCGCGGCAGACGCTCTTATGCCTTCACTAGGGGTTGACGAGCAGCGACGTTACCAGAATTGAGGGCCGCTATCCAGTCAATGCCACCAAACTCGGCTCCTGGTGCGGACGGCCTCACAGCGGGCTTCTACGCCACCTTTTTCGAGAGCCTATGTGAACCGCTCCTAGCCATAGTCAACACGGTCCTCGAGGGACACGCGAAACCTGCCTCCTTCGACATGGGGCGTGTAGTCCTCATTCTTAAAGAAGGTGCACCGCCGCACGACCCTGCTTCTTGGCGCCCGATCACGTTGTTAAATGTAGACTACAAGATCGTGGCGTCAATCTTGAACAGCCGACTAAAGACCTTTTTGCCGGATAATATTGCTCCACACCAGGCTTGCGCAGTCCCGGGCAGATTCAATGTTCACCAACCTGACCACGACAAGGGACGTGTTCCAGTACGCTTCGGAGAAAAGAGTCACTGGAGCCTTTTTTTCACTTGATCAGGCCAAGGCTTTCGATAGGGTCAGGCACACCTACCTGTTCGAAACCCTGCGAGAGTTTGGCCTACCGGCAAGCTTTGTACAAGTGATAAGGCTCCTGTACTCAGACCTCAGGTGCCACGTAGTAGTAAATGGCTCCACGACGGACACCTTTCAGTACACGAGAGGGATCAGGCAGGGGTGCCCGCTTGGCCCAACCCTCTTTGTACTCGCGATAGAGCCGCTACTTACATCCCTCTCAAGCGATGCGCACATCCAGGGCCTTCCTCTCACAGGAACTGCGGACCTGAAAGTCCTCGCATACGCTGACGATATCTCCCTTTTTGTGCGAGATCCAAGCAGTCTCGAGCGCTTTCACCAGGTATTCGCGTCATACGCCCTAGCATCAGGTGCACAGCTAAATGAGAGGAAGTGTAAAGCCCTCCTATTCGGCCATTTCCCGGCGCACGTGATCGGCAACTTCGAGGTAGTCACCGTTGTTAAGGTCCTCGGTATATACTTTTCCAGCGAGGGAAGTTACGGCCTCAACGTAGTCCCGAGTCGTGGACAGGGCTGCACAAGTGTCAGAGAGCGCTAGCCTACAAGGCCTGACGCTATACGAGAAAGCCGTAGCCGTCAAAACAAGCATTTGCGCCCTAGCCTCGCATGCGAGCCGAGTAGCGGTGATGCCCACAAGAACAGCAAGCCAGTTGACCAAACTCATTAACGCATACCTCTGGGATGGGAAACCGCCACCATTGAAGCAAAACTTGCTACAACTGGCAGTGTCAGAAGGGGGTCTCGGCCTACCACATGCGTTGACCACGAGCAGATTCCTGGCCCTGAAAACCGCCCGTATGCTCGCGCGAGCGATTACCTAGGGCGCAACCTACTCCACTACTGGAGTGGAGTGAAGCACGACTGGCTGGGTGCAGGCCACCACACCAGGCCCTTTGCTGAGGCACCCGCGCCCTTCTATAAAACGGCGTCGGCTACCTGGCGCATGTTGAGGCAAGAAGTGCCCGAAGGCGATGTGGATGAGGACCAGCCAGCGCGCATCGTTGAAGCCATCACGCGGAAGCAGCTGAGCGACACTGAACAAAAACGAGCCGAGCGCGCGAAGCGCGAATTACTCTCGCTCCGTTGCGGCACCCCTCGTGATGCACACGATTTCCTTCTGAAAAAGGCCTGGGCCGTCCTCCCCACCAGACAACGCCTGCATAAATTTGGAATAGTCCCGGATGCACGTTGTCCGAACTGTCACGCAGTTGAATCGCAGGATCACGCGTTGTTCCAATGCGTGGCGGTGAAACCCGTGTGGCGGATGGTAGCCCACTCCTTTGGTATCCGCCCACCTCCTTACCACAAGCGCAACAAAGGTGCCTTCGGTCAACTTGAGCTGATCTTCACGATGCTAGCTATTTGGCAAAGGAGATCGCTAGCGGAGGCGCGTAGAAAGCCTGTCCGGAGCGCGTTTCCGGTAGTCTCACGTATCCGGCGGTTGCTATGGGCCCACCTATCCGGCGAACTCGAGGCCAGCGGCGAGGAAAACTTCCTTCGTCGCTGGCATACCAAATTCTTTTTTCTGAGGAATGGCAAGCTAGCCGCCCCAATCACTACCTGGTGACCCCCCTCCCGCTGTCTAGCACATGCAGAAGGGGACTTGTATATATATATATATATATATATATATATATATATATATATATATATATATATATGTGTGTGTGTGTGTGTGTGTGTGTGTGTGTGTGTATGTATATATATGTATATATATGTATGTATGTATATGTATATGTATGTATATCTGTATCACCTTTTTCATTTCATCACCCCATTGTCGTTGTTATTTGTAATCGGTTCGGGAAAGTGTGCTGGTCGACACTAGAGTTAATTTTTGTATAGCGCCTTCTTCATTGATTGGCGCCTTCAGTCAGTTTTTTTACGCGCAGATTGTTGCTGATGCCTTATTTGGGGGGAGACAAGACCCCCCCCCCCACTCCCTTGTACCGCCCCCCCCTGCCCCCCAGCCTCAACGCCTCTTTTATACTTCCGGGCATGCACTTACCGTGTACGAAAGCAGCATTGTTTCAGGCGACAAAAAAGAAATAATACCTAGAGTTGTACAGCGCTAAGTCGCTACTTGTTCCAACCGCGTGTTGAGAAGACCTACCACCGTGCATGATTAAGCCTGCTGGAGCACCACGTGCTGTACAGTAAATAGACGGGTACGTTCCCCCACCTACATTGTACCTCGGTAGTGGTGCTTTCCTGATTGTACATGCACCCTTTGTAGTCGTGAAGCTCGATGTTTTTGTCATGTACTTTATCCTTGGTTGGAAGTCAATAAACTTCTCCTTGTTGCTAAGTAGGCGGCTTCTCGTTCCTGCGTTCGACTTCGGCCCTTGTGCGGGAGTCGTCGCACCCTAGGCAAGCGTACTTGCTCGGTCTTGCGGAGTTCCCTATACGGCCTGCAAGCCCGTGAGTATCGCACTCTGCTGCATCTTGAGTTATTAAACCCGTTGTTGTTGTTAACCTGCCTCGTGCGTGGTTTCTGCGCCGTGCCGGAGAAATCAACGAACCCGGCCGCAGCGTCTTCGCACGCAGCGGCAGTGGAGGACGTCGCATCCCTACACGGTTGCGCTTAGTAGGTAAGCCTTGTGCAAACCTATCTCCACATAACTGGCGCCCAACTTGGTTTCGGCATGGCTTCAGAGCACATCCCTTCGAGGCGCTCGTTCCTGTTCGATCCTGGGGCGATGGACTTGATCTCGTTCGAGGCTGACGGCTGAACAGCACGGGGTACGGCCCTCTCGGCGACCCTCTGCTTTCGTTCACCGGGAGAGATCCCTTTTTCGAGGTCCCCTACAGTGATGCGAGTCGCTTGAACGAGGACCACAGTCCTAGCCAAGCCAGTAACGGGCTGTATCAGCTGTTCGAGACTCACGCGCTTACGGGCCCGTCCCCGGCGCAGTCTCCGCTCGCTGGCCTTTCCCCGCCAGCAGCACGGTTGACAGCTCAAATCGCCGCACCCAGTTTTTCCTACCGGGGCACTCAGGTGTTGGCGGGAACGCGCTTAGTGACCCGTCGTGGTCGCGAGCGCAAAGGGTTTACGATGTCGTTCGCGAGCCTGCGCGCTTAACCGACAACGTTGCCGCGTTCACTGACGCTCGCTGGCCTGAGACTCACGTAGGCGACGCATTCGACGGACGTTGGCCACCGTGCTCCGCTGTCGACCCGTTTGCCAGTCACGTGAGGCCTCAAGCACCAGTTGGAGCGCAAACCCTACCCTCCTCCATGCCATGTACTGGTCCTTTTCGGTCGGACACGCATGTTGAGGAACAGGCGCGCGCACCTGTTACGGCCGCGCCCGCCTCGGAGCAATCACCGCTGCACGCAACTGCGGCGCAGCTCCTAAACGTTCTGTTCGAAGCGGTGCGCTCACAGCCTTGCGCATTAAAGGGAGACCCCGAGTCTCCTCAGCCAAGCATTCCGAGAAGCTTCAAGGTGCCTCTGCCTCAGTACAGCAGTTATTCGGACCGCATCAGTGCCACAGAGTACCTCGATGCGCTGCACCGCTATCAGCAAGCTACGCGGCTGAGCGGCAGCGTTATGATAGGCTCTGTTTTGCCCGTGTCGCTGACAGCCCAAGCGGCGAGGTGGTACCGGCTCATCGGCCACCAAGCTCGCTCGATGGAGGAGTTTAAGGCGCTCTTCCGTAGCGAATTCCTTCCTGCTGAATACGAGCGCCGCATGCGTCGCGAGATAGAACTTCGCACACAGCATCCCGACGAATCTCTTCTCGAGTACGTTCGGGCTTTGCAGGAGCTCTACCTCCTTGCCGATGCTACGGCATCAGACGCCGAGAAGGCGGAGCGAGCCATACGCCAGGCTCATCCAACCTTCGCCGCTTACCTTCGGAGCACCCATTATCGTGACCTAAACGAGCTGGCATCTGATGCTAAGCGTATTCAGGGCGACATTTTGGCGGCGCGAGCCTATCGCCCGCCGTCCGCGTCTCTCGAGCCTCGTTGCGCGTGGGCTGGTCGTGACTCGTCACACTGGGGTTCCCCGAACCATGAGGCGGCCTCTGCCGCGAGAGACCGAGACGCGCTCGATGTGTCGGACCGCACTCTGGACCCGTACTCGTACACCCGGGCAGCCACCGTTGCCCGGCAGCGTGAACAAGAACGGAAACCCCGTGCTCCAGTGCACGAGAGGATATCCGATCGCGGAGCTCCACTGCGGCTAGCGAACACCTCGTAGCTCTAAAGGATCGCCAAAATCCCCCCCCCCCCCTGTTGGAGGAAAAGGCGTGGTCTGCTTTCGTTGCCGTGAGCGTGGTCATACCGCGCGAGAGTGCAACGCGCCCCAACCGACACAAGGCCTGCTCGCCCGTCGGGAAACGGGGTGAGCCGTCGGTGAGCTCCCCCTTGCCGGCGGCTGCAGCAGTAAGAGAGCACGGGGGTGTAACACAACCTCTGGCACCTATGGCGTGTCGCGCTGGACATGACATTCCAGCCACGCCGATGCCGTTCATCGCCCTTACGATTGCTGGTCGAGAGTTTGCGGCGTTGCTGGATAGCGGGGCTTCTATCTCGCTGTTCGGCGAAGAGGTTAGGGCTCATTTGCGCCACCACTCTGTCCGCATTCGAGCTTGGTACACTGCCTTCCACCTCGCCAGTGGTACCGCCACCTCGTGCAGCGCTGCGCGGTTGGTTGTGCGTTGGGAGAATCGCGCACGCCGACAGCGCTTTGTGCATCTCCCTAGTCTTTTCGTGCCTGTGATTCTCGGTCGCGACTTTCTCGCACGCAGAGGTATCGTGATGGACGTGGCAAGCGGAGGCTACAGGGACGGCCCTTCCGGCGCCCTACGGCCTTTCGCTGCACCTCCCGTGGTCACGGCTGCCAGTAAGTCGCCAGACGTTACGAGGAGGAAGGAGGAAAGGAGACCAAGCGTTGCCCCCGCGGCCCGCGTCTCCCTCTCCGACGCCAAGACTGGTTCTTTGGCCGGCGCGGCTGGAAACGGTCCGTGCGTACAGCTTTCCCTCGAGCATAATGCTGCCGCGGTGAACGAGGTCTCGGCTATGCCGGTGACCCCCCCCCCCCCCCCCCGCTAAGCAGCAACTCAAATGGCTCGCTGCCGCCTTCGCCGGACAGCTTGTCGAAACGCAAGAAAGCACGCCTGTCGTCGCTGTTGACACGTTTCAGCGATACGTTCACGGAACGCCCGGGTTGCACCTCTCTGGTGAGGCACCGGATTGACACAGGTGACGCACAACCGTGGAAATGCAATCCTCGCCCCGTTAGTGCGGCAAAGAGGAAAGCAATTGACCAGGCACTGGATGAGTTGATTGAGACCGGAGTTGTCCAACGCTCAAACAGTCCTTGGGGTTCACCGGGGGTAACGGTCCCCAAAAGAGACGGCTCTCACCGGCTCTGTGTGGACTACCACCAGCTGAACGAGGTCACGAGGAATGATGCTTACCCTATGCCTAACGTTGACTCGATCGTGGCTGCTCTAGGCGTTGCTTGCTACTTCAGCACCTTGGATGCTAGCCGCGGTTACCTACAGGTTTAGATGGAGCAGGCTGACGCGGAGAAAAGTGCGTTCACCTCTCACAGAGGTTTGTACTAGTTTACCCGCATGCCGTTTGGCTGTTCTGGAGCTGCATCTACGATCCAGAGATTGATAGACCATGTTCTAGGGGACACTAAATGGCAACACGCCATGGAGTACCTCGACGACATCGTCATCTTCTCTCGAACGTTCGAGGAACATTTTCGTCACTTGGAGGATGTCCTTGGGAGGTTGCGTGCTGCCGGGTTGACTTTGAACCCGAAGAAAGCTCAAATAGCTGAGACTCGCATCTCACTATTATGCTTTACCATTCAGAGCGGTCGTGTTCTGCCGTGCGAGGAGAAGGTACGTGCCACTATGGAGTACCTGACGCCGGCAAACATTCAGGGCCTGAGGCGCTTTTTGGGCATGGTGAACTACTATCGACAGTTCACCCCAAACTGTGTGGCCCTCCAAGCGCCCTTGACTGCACTCTTGAAGAAGTCGGCACGATGGAGCTGGGGGCCAGAACAAGAGCGAGCCTTCAAGGCGCTTTCCGAAGCTCTGGTGGCCACAGACAAGTTAAAGCTGACCGACCTCAACAGGGAGTTCGTTGTCCAAGCGGACGCGAGCGACCTGGGTCTCAGCGCGTACTCCTTAAGGAGCACGACGGCATCCTCCGGCCAGTCGCCTTTTCGAGCCGGTCACTTAACGCCGCCGAGCGTAACTATAGCGTCACAGAAAGGGAATGTCTCGCTATAGTTTTTGCTCTCCGGAAGTTCGACTGCTATGTCGACGGCGTGCCATTCGTGGTGGAAATGGACCACATGACACTCACCTGGCTTAAGCGCTTGCGCGAGCCCTTTGGCCGCCTCGCGCGCTGGGCGTTGTCCTTGAAGCGGTACAACTTTGTTGTACGCTGCCGGAAAGGGAGTTCGAACGTCGTGGCTGACGCTTTGTCGCGTGCCCCCATTTCAGCGTCCGACACTTGTGTCCGCCACACCCGAGAGCAATCGCATCAAGTAGACCCCGGGCCCTCTGGCTCCAAAGGGTCGAAAGGCGCGAACCCCGATGGCGAAGTGACTTTCGAGTCTACAGCCTCGGGTGAGGGCATATACCTGGTACACCCTGTCACGTCCACCGGTATTGCCTTTAGCAGAGAGGAGCTGCTCAAGGCACAGCAGGACGATTCATTTTGTCAACACATCGTTGACAAGCTCAAAGAGCTGAGCTGCCAAGTGGAGTGGGGCGGTAAAGCCGCCGGGTGCGAACAGACAGCTGGTATTGCTGTCGGCTCCGAGTGCCGTACGCAGGCTGGTATTGCTGCGGGCACATTGGACTCGTACCTGCTTGACGCTGACGGCGTTCTCCTGTGCTACGTCCCAACTAAAGAAGCTCCCCAGGAGTCTTTCAAGGTGGTGGGGTTTGGGGTTTGGGTTTATTTCCAACAGAAAAAGTTGGGGGTTCTTCAGGCAAAAAAGCTGTTTAAAAACAGCTTGAAGGACTGCATGGTGATACCCCGCAATCTAAGGAAAGCCACCCTAGGTTATTTCCACGACTCGCGGTTGGCCGAACACGCGAGTGGCTTTAAGACTTTCCAAAAAATGAGCCACTCCGCTACCTGACTACGCCCGCTCATGCCGCGTGTGCCAATGCGTGAAGCCTCGCGGGGGCAAGCCTCCCGGGCTCATGCAGCCGATCGACAGCCAACAAACTTGGCAGGTCGTGGCCTGTGACATTATGGGACCTTTCCCAAGACGCTGGAGAGGCCATGTTTTTCTCCTGGCTGTCCCAGATCACTTCACAAAGTGGGTCGAACTGTTTCCCCCTCGGAAGTTAACGGCACGCGTAATATGGGACAAGTTGACCGAGGTCTTTACCCACTTTGGCTTTCCGGCGGAGTTGATCACGGACAATGCGTCCTATTTCACGGCCAAGGTATTTGTGGATGCGTGTGCTGCCTTTGGCCTTAAGCACCATAAATCAACCACGTATCACCCACAGGCCAACCCAACCGAGCGGATCAACTGAAACCTCAAGCCCTTGCTGACAGCCTTTGCGCAGCAACACGAGGTTGGGATGCTTGTCTTAACTAGATCGGCTTCTCCTTGCGGTCTACAGTCAATCGCTCGACAGGGTACACACCCGCCTTCCTCAACTTTGGGAGAAAGCTGCCTAACCCCATGGACCGCGTCCTACGGGGTGGCGGCGGGGCAAGCACCACGAAGGTCAGCCCGTCTGGCTACGCGGTGGAACTGCACTCACGGATGGACGTGGCCCTCGACCTGGCGCGTTCCAACCTGGCAAAAACGCGAGCTGGTCAGAAGTCTCAGTACGACCGGTCGCATCGGGATGTCCGTTACGATGTCGGCGATCTCGTCCTCAGGTGCAATCACGTCTTGAGTGACGCCGCCAAAGGCATCTCGGCCTCCCTTTCGGCCAAGTGATTGGGCCCATACCGAGTGCACACCAAAGTGTCGCCCCGGGTATACAAGCTGGCTGACTCCCAAGGGAGACCAGTCGGCGGTCCAGTTAACGTCTCCGACCTCAAACCTTTCGTTGCCCGCAGCAACGTCTTCGTGGAGGGGGAGGCGGTCACCGAACCGCAGGGAAACCGGGATAAGGCTGGTTCCAAACCACGCCACCGGTACAACCTGCGAAAACGCACTTAGGCTGATTTTCGCCTCCGGCATGTAGCGGGACGTTATCCCCTCCATGTAAGGGAGCGGATGTTTATAGCTGCTGTGCGAGAGCCCATCCAGCAGCAACAGTAACGGCTACCTGGCGAGCTTTCTCCCTGGGAACACCATTACACGCGCTGCGCGCGGAATATCCACCCAGTTCCCAGCACTCCTGGCTGCTCGAGAGAGAAAAGCCCTTTCCCTGGTGGCTCACTCTCTCACTGGGTATCTTCCGCGTAGTCGGCGGGAGAAGGCAAGCGTGCATCCTATTCGCTCACGCAACCTTCAATCGGATGGAGTAGGCTCTCTTTATTGGGCCAGCCTGTCACGCCTCCGGGGCCGCACCTTCAGTTGCGTTTCGGCTTTTCACCGACACCCCAGCTTTCGTTATGTCGTCCTCGATGACCCGTTCTTCCAAGAAAAAGCCCGGGAAACCAGCCGCGCGCTCGGTCGTTCCGCAGGTACCGGCGACGTCCATGCCGCCTCCGTCCAATGCTCCCCCGGCCCCGGTTAACAAGACACCGCCTCGTCGTGAAGTCGCTACGTGGACGTTCCAACATGGCACTGAGGCCCCCGTCGCCTTCGTGTCGACTCGTCGCTGGTCCAAGCAACGCAAAATCTGGGTGAAGTTAGACACCGAGTCCGTCCCGCGTCCTTTCCGTAGACGCACCCTTTCGGACCGGCTCGACGCTTCCGGAGGTGCCTCGATGCTGCCTGCTCCCGAGGCCTCCTACTGCGACGCTTGCGGTGTCCTGCTGGTGCACGAGGCTACCCACCTCCATTCGCGGGTTCACCGAATGAAGTCCAGCAGTGCCCCTGCGGTCCTGTCCACTCCGGTGGTGCCACCTGGCCCGGGCCTTCGACCCACCCTGTCGACCGACTCCGATCAGGCGGTCGTGGCGGCGCTCATCACGGACTCATCGTTCAAGTCGGCCATCGCTGCTGCGGTGTCCGCCGCCCTACCGCGGCCCCAGGCTCCTGCTGAGACGCCACCGAACGAAGACACCGTGGCGCTCGACGATCTCGTGGATGGCACAGAGCTGGACCTCAGTTTTTTCGGTGTTGGTAGATGCTCTTACTACGGCGTCTCTAGGGCAGCCTCGGTCTTACGAGGGGGGGGGGATGTGGGAATCGAGAGCGCTCTCCTACCTGGTGCATCGTTCCCCAGCTGCCGCGCGCGCGCGCCGACAGCGTGGCCCGGGCGCGTATAATCCCCGGCATTCGCCAAGACGGCTGTCAGGGCGCCTCTCGGTTTGGGCGAGTCAAGCTTCGGCTCCGTCCGGCGCTGGCATGTCCGGGCGCGCTACGCTGCGCCGGCCTACGTCACAACGCAGCGCCATTTCCCTTTGGGCGCGCGTGGCAGCCTCCTCTCCTACGAGCTATGTCGCCCGACGATTTGCTCGTCGCGGCAGACGCTCTCAGGCCTTCTGGAGGGGTTGACGCGCTGCTAAGCAGGTGGCTTCTCGTTCGTGTGTTCGACTTCGGCCCTTCTGTGGGAGTCGTCGCGCCTAGGCAAGCGTACTTGCTCGGTCTTGCGGCGTCCCCTATACGGCCTGCAAGCCCGTGAGTGTCGCACTGTGCTGCATCTTGAGTCAATAAACCCGTGGTTGTTGTTATCTGTTGTTATCCTGCCTCGTGCGTGGTTTCTGCGCCGTTTTGGATAAATAGACAAACCCGGCCGCAGCGTCTTCGCCCGCAGCGACAGTGGAGGACGTCGCATCCCTATACACGGTTGCGCTTAGTAGGTAAGCCTTGTGCAAACCTATCTCAGTTTCTGTGAATAAGGAGCCCTTGGCCGAGTTCTGTTCTGTCAGCCAATCCACAATAGCAAAGGACGTGCCCCTTTCAATGTATCATCGTATAGACCTCACTTGTCCTTCTAACCTGACTGAGCCCTGTTACATCTCATTTAACACCCCATAGCTCCTCGGAAAGTACAGCTAGACTTCCCTCTCTAGATAGGGTTCTAGCGTTGAACGTTGCCAAGTTCGGGTTCTTATGGCGGCCTGTCCGGACCCAGAGGTTCTTGGCACCCTCTGCTGCATTGCGGATCTGACTGCCGCCATGGCCACTTGCTTCGCAGCCGCTAGAGACTGAGGGCCGTGGGTTAATTGACGTATGCATGCGGGAGGTCGTGGCCAGATACTGCACCAGGATGGCCAATCCTTCTCTGGCGAGGGAGTGCGTTACCGGCGGTGGTCACCGGTGAGGCCACACCCATGGCCTCTTAATTCAGTTCCTTCATTACGTAATTTTTAAAAAAATCTGGTTCAGAACTGCGCGGCATCGGGATTCGAGTCAGGGACCTCTTGCACACGAGCCTGATACTCCACTGAGCCACCGCAGCTCTCGCTCCCGCTCCAAACAAAAACTCCAGTTCAACAAGACAACGAACAAGGCAGCCCAGCAGCCGAGCCAGGCAACTCCACTGAAGAAGTACAAAGACCAGCAACAGCAGGGGACGAAGACTCTAGATCTAGAGGTAAGGTGGGCAGACGTCGCGTCGTCCACGGCCACTCTGCCTATACTCAACCAGGCGTATCAACAAATTATAGCAGAAAATAAATAACAGAAAGTGGAAATGAAGAGCTACGCCCATGAAATCGACCTATTAGAGAAGAAAATCGAGCTGATTCTAGAACAAAGGCAGGCAGAGAACACGCAGTCACAATCAGCGCAATCTTTTCAAGTACAAGAGCACCAACTGGCAACTAGTCTACGGTTTAGCTAGAGGAACGAGCCGTTACCTGCTTCACTAATGCTCTTCCGAACGAGCTGCACAGCCTTATATTGTATACCAGCAAATTGAAGGACTTCAACAGGCTTTGTTAGAACAGTTACGAAAAAGCCTGTAACAGCAAACAAGCCAATAATTTCCTCTCTTTTATAAAAAATTCAACACCTAAAACGTCACGTTGATGAAACCCTTCAGAGTGTCGTTAAGAGGAAACCGCATGAAGCCCAATACCGACTCCAACAGCCAAGGAGCAAAGGTGGTTGTAACATTAGATATAGAAGGAACTGCCTGCAGCAGCAATATCATGGATAAGCACTTTCGGTCGCAAGAGAATCTCGCATTGTGGTCTTGAATCGCCGTTCTTTTAAAAACAAACATGCTTCACTAACACAATTTGCGCATACAGCCTTAGAACAGCCAGGTGTAATCTGCTTACAGGAAGCTGGCAAGGGCTCCAAGCCGCTCACAGGCTATCGCCTTCTCTCAGACACAGTTGATCCCAGAGTGGCACTCCTGATAAAGAAAGACTTGGCAATTACATATGATAGTCACTTCACTCCAGATATAGTCTCAGAAACGCTCACTATGTGACCAGCAAAGAAGGGTCATCCCAAAGTAGTTATCTGCAATTCATACAGCCCACCTCAGGCGTGCTTGCCTAGCTTTAAGACATTATTACGCGCACTTCATAAAAACATTACTGGCTATGATTGGTTATTTTTTCTTGGTGAATTCAACGTGTGGAGCACTGCCTGAGGCTATAGAGTAGATCATCCTAAAGGGACCAAGCTGTTGGAGGCAACCTAACGCTAAAATTTAGAGTTGCTTACATCCCGGTTATACCAACCAGACTGGGAAATAGCGTCATAGGAGACACCACACCAGACATTGCATTTACTGACAACATGCGGCAGGTGCAATGGAACAACTTCGGGGAAACCCGCAGAGTTTTCCCGACGTTCAGGAACTGACCATTATATAACACAAATACAATGCAGCTCCATCAGTCTTAGACGGGCACTGGAAAAAAACAAAGTTAACCGACTAGAAGAAATACCTCGAGGCCCACGAGAACAGACTCCGCAGACTCACCACAGCGCAAGAGTAGGGAGAATACATCCCTGAAACCCATGCTCAATTTATCGAGACGTATCAAACTACAGTGGACAGACCAGCTGTAGACATTCACCTAGCACACATGTGGGAGGCCTGACGGGGACTTGTTAAATGGTGGAAACGTCAAAGGCTTAATCGTAAACTGAAGCAGTGGATCTGGCAGCTAACTGATGAAGCCAACTTTTACGCTGCATAGCTCACACAGAGCAATTGGTGATATTTCTGCGATTCGCTAAAAGGCGCTTTAGGAACCGAAAAAAAAACCTGGGACAACCTGCGCGCAATGATTGATCCTGCTAGCACGAGAACCGAAATAAATACATTAACAATACAAGCCACTGAATATAACAGGAGCACCGACCAACTGCGTCCCGTAATTCCATTCTAGACGCTCCGATCAAGGTCTAGGACCTCTAGTCAGACGCTCAGAGCTTTCAAAGAAATCCTTTCCGGGGCCCTGATGGTGTCACCAATTCCATGATGCAAAACTTGACAGAGGAACATTACCGAGATCTCACAGACTACTTTACCAGCGCAGTTTGGACACCAGAAGGAGAACTGCCTGCCCCATGAAAAAAGGCTAATAAAGTTCTTATACCACAGCAGGCCAACCCAAAACACTCAATAACATTCATCATATTTCTTAGACTTCATGGCTAGGGTAGCTGTTCGAAGAGGTCGTGCTGTAGCGACTTAAAATGTATGTTGAAGAACAGCATTCCATGACAAATATGATGTTCGGGCTCCGCAGAGGGGCCTCGGCATAGGACATCTTTTTATACTCAAGTAGGAAGTATTGAATCCACCCTCAGGCAGTCTAGATAACACAGTCTTGGTATTGGACGTGCACAAAGCGTTTGACACACTTTTCTGCGCAATCGCACTGTAACTCTCGCCTTGGGTTTACTCAAATCCAACCTCTTCAGTATGCCCGATAGAGGCACACCGCGAGGCTCTGTAGCGTCTCCCTTTTACGCCGGGCTACGCAAGCTGGCCCTAATGCTTACTCATGAACCCGCCTTGGCTTTTCAGTGTATGCAGACGGCATGACCCTTCGGACCACACAAGGTTCCTACGAAGGACGCCAGGGCACCCTGCAAACTGCCTTGAGTATAATGAATGATTACCTAGAAAAAGCCGGGATGAAGTGCGCACGGGCGAAGTCAGAATACAATCCCATACGTCTATATAAATAACGGGCTCACCGACCACCTGAGCTAACAATTTATTTAGGAGGATTGTGAGTACTCAAAGGAGTTATCACCCTTGGAATACTCCGCATGAACATTCAGGAAACAACGAGTCGGCTTACCTACGCTCTCCCTTACCAGAGAATGCAGAAGACAGAACAGGTGAATATTATTTCGACTTGCGACTAAAGCAGCCCTTGGTACACCAGTAAACGCACACAACACCTGCTGTAACGGTTGGGGGGGGGGGTGCATAATACCTTCGAGGAGTCGGCAGCTGCCACACTCATCTCCAAGTGAAAACGACTCTGCGGCGCACCACAGGGGGAATTTCTCTTACCAAAACTCGGATTTTCTATCCCACCGCTATATTGTTCAGCAGCCAAAAACCTACTTGCACAAAATCTCTGGCAGCGCATCATGACACAGCCCATACCTCACAATATGCATCCGTACCACCATAGAGGACCCCGAAAAGCTCAAGTACAGAAGCTGCAACAACTGACGGACCACCCTGACATTTATTAGACAGACGTCAGTCCATACCCTAAGCAGCAAGGGCAATCTCACGCTTTCGCTCTCGCTGTAGTCAACCGGGGTAAACTTGTCAACTCCGCCTCAATACGTACCTCATCCTCCGCGTCAGCCGAAGCTACTGTCATTGCTCTCGTCATCCGAATTGCAGACCAACAGGATATCTCTGCTTGCGTGGTCTCGGACTCTCAGGCAGCATGTCGCATGCACCTCAAGGGCATATTACCAACAAGGGTGATCAAGCTGTTGGAAAGCGAACTCTTATTTGACCATGGGCTAGTCTGGTGTCCGGCCTATACGGGTCAGAATGGCAATGAACTAGTTCATTGCCAAGCCCGAGTACTCAGTGGCCGAGCCCCACGACCACCGCCGCTGAAGAGGATACAGATGAAGGGGTGACATGGCGCGAAATCTTAGACAAACAAAGATCGCCGTATCAGGGCACCTCTCCACAAGGACTTCGATAGACATCAAGCTTGAGACTGGCGCCGCTGGCAGGCTAATACATTTCCAAATCTGCATAAGCTTCGCATCATGTACCAGGCAAGATATCCCAACGCATTCCTGTGGTGCGGAGACACTCCTACACTAACACACATAACTTGCAGCTATCCAGATCGAGCTGTCACAGTCGACATAGGACAGACGTACGCAATACATACGTGGTCGTGGGAGGCGCGACTCGTTGAACCAACCCTAAGCCAACTGGCGACCCTGGGTCAGGCCCGTCGAGCTGCTATAGCTAGTGGAGCCTTGGAAGAAGGGCCACACCCGCGATGAACCACCTTTTAGATGCGAAGCATCTTTTAGCGAACTTCCGTGACTTTGAGCGTATCTATCTATCTATCTATCTATCTATCTATCTATCTATCTATCTATCTATCTATCTATCTATCTATCTATCTATCTATCTATCTATCTATCTATCTATCTATCTATCTATCTATCTATCTATCTATCTATCTATCTATCTATCTATCTATCTATCTATCTATGTATCTATCTATATATATATCTATCTATCTATCTATCTATCTATCTATCTATCTATCTATCTATCTATCTAGCCGCCTACGACTTTTAGCTCTCCTGGCCACTTCGCTAATGGTATCGATAACAAGCTTTGTATGGCATAACATGACTGTGTGAAGAACATATTTGACTAGTCATTACAATAAAATCAAGACATGTATGTCATGAATGTCATGATTTACATTCCATGGTTCTACAGGCTCTTGCAGTAGTTTCGTTCAAATGGCATGTTGCGAAACTGGTATGGTATGATATGATTGCATGGTGAACACAAGCGACAGAACCTAACATGAAAATCATGTTATGCATATGATGTAACAACACGACTACATGCCACGCTCATGATGATGCACTGGCGGCCGTTTCTCTAGCTTCACTTATACCAAATTTGGTATTACGGGACGTGAATGGATGACGACGGTATAATACTGGTGCAAACTTGATAAACATGAGATGCGTGTCAAGTAACAACATGACTACATGCCACGCCCATGATGCGCTCGCGGCCGTTTCTCTAGCTTCACATGTACAAACTCGGTATTACGAGACGCGAATGGACGACATAGGTAAATGACACATCCAAACATGATAATCACGACATGCGTCTCATGTAACAACATTACTACATGCCACACTCGTGATGCGCTCGCGGCTATTTCGCTAGCTTCACATATGCCAAATTTGGTATTATGTGACGTCAGTGGATGGCCAATGTATGTGACTGGTGAAACATGATAATCATGAGATGCGTGTCACGTGAGAACATGACTACATGCCACAGTCAAAGTGCCAATACCTTTCGACGTGAGGCGCCGGTTTTGCCGTTCACTTGCAGGCGTGCGCCGCGCTGCGTTGCTTTGACGCATGCGCGTTTCAGCGGGTCCAGCGTCCCCCCGTCACGAAAAGAAGGAGTCGCAGTGTTTGTTGGGTAACGCATCGACACGAATGTCGCGCTGGTTGCCGTCGGGCCGCACCGACGAACGCTTGTCGCGCCGGTTGCGCTTGGGTCAAACTATAGAGTTCACGCGTTTTGCTAACGTAGCGTCACTGTGCCCAGCGTGCGCGCGCGTCAACGCTACGTTGAAGTAGATTGGGTCCTTCATGATGCGCTCACGGCCGTTTCGCTAGCTCTACATATACCAAATTCGGGGTTATGTGACGTCAATGGATATGTGACTGGTGCAAACATAATAGTCCTGACACGCGTGTCATGTAAGAACATGACAGCATACCACGCTAATAGCATGCTCGCGGCCGTTTCGCTAGCTCCACGTATACTAAATTCGGTATCACGTGACGTGAATAGATGACGAAGGTAAACAACACCTCCAAACATGATAATCTTGACACGGAAGTCGTGTACGGCATAATTTACCTCAACCTCGTAACGTTGTGCTGATTTTAAAGTGACATATCAACCTTTCTTACTCGTGCTTCGCATATCATCGATTCCCACTGTACGTGGGGTCTGCCTTTTTTTTTTAATGTTGTCTCTTCACGAACTCTCGCTGTCGAGTTCCCCGGTTCAATTACTGCCTTCATAAATTTGACTTCTAGAATCTATGTGCAGTTTATCGTAACCAATAGATCACTTTATTCTCTCACTTGGCCGAGCATTTCTTGAAGTGCACTGGTTGGCTGGGATTAATATTTAATATTTATAAACTGTTATCAGGAGCCAGTTCTAGTTAAAATATTATCGTTCGGGGTCACTTACAATGTAACTTGTTAATTGTAACTACTTATTGTTCGTCTGTTATCGTTTGAAGTCATTTGTCATTTAGACTGTTATTTGTAGCCAGTTATTGGTAACCAGTTATCGTTGGGACGTTATTGTTTAACCGGTCAGTTCGAGCCAGTTCTTGGTAACCCGTTATCATTCAGAGTCTGTTATCACTTAACCAGTCATTTGGAGCCAGTTATTGTTATCGTAATATCGTTTCCAGTCAGTTATAGTTTAACCTGTTGTTTAGTGCCAGTTATCGTTAACCTGTTATCATTTGGAGTCCGTTTGGTACAGGCCACAGTGCCTATCTGTGCCACATGAATTCATTCAAGCAACCGAAATTTACGAGGCTAGTGGTACCGCCTGACGGAAACAATACTTTTGTACTTTTTTTCTATCTTTTTTCTATGGCTTTCTGAAACCTTTTACCTGTTTTACTTTTTATTTAAAATAAATTTCGTTCTTCACTTTTTAATATCGCATAGCCTTTGAATTTTTCACAATTGACGGTATGGTCAATCCTCTTTGTAAGCATGAGCCAAATTCTTTTAGGCGACAGAGCAAAACCAAACTAAGCTACGTGGTTTTGTTTGCGTTAGACCAAGCGATTACAGCATACGACAACCCTGACCCCTAAAGTTATTCGACAGTTGTTACAATTACTGATTCGCTCCCCGTATGTAGATTTACGATTTCAGCTTCTCCTTCCAAGTCTTCCATATGGAATGTTCTCGCTTCTTTAATTACTGAAAACTTGAATACAGTGTGGTAGGTATGGGTTCCAGGTCATCGAGGCAAATTTATAAACTAAACGACTGAAGCTTTAGCGCGGTGGTCCCTAGGTCTTCCTGTAGTGTCTACTGTACAACCTGATATTGTTTCTCTTACTGAAGCTCGATTTCATAAGTATCAGGTACTTCGGGATTCTATTAAATCTACTTTACCAGTTCAAGGATACAATTGTCTTCTTTTGCTTAGAATAATGACTGGTGCCCCACTGGCAAACTTGAAGTGTGTTTCGCAAAATTTCGATGCCGCATTCTGCCTCTTTATTCATACAAGTTAGGTCAGGAGACGTCTCACTTTGATTTTGCTGTCGAGAGCCTGAAAACATTGATAATTTTCTACTTGCCGATAGAAGTTTCCCAAGCCATAAAAAACCATTTAGTAATGTTATTCAGTAAATTAATAATAACTCTTACTCTTAAAATATCATTTCTCTTGGGGCTTCTTTGCTGGGCCATAACAATAGGGGCATCTGCATAGCCGTCGGCCAATTTCTTAAAAACACACAGAAGCTTACTTGTTAGGTTATGCCTAATCATAATGTAGTACCTTAGTGTCCTAGTTTATTTATTCATTTAATTAAATTGTTCTGTACTTACATCATCAGTACGTAGCCTTTATGACTGTTCAGCTTTTATATTTTCTATGTGAGCAAATAATTCATTTTCCTTCATCTAAAGTTTGTATTTCCTTTTCACCATTGTAATATCCACCGATTTAATGGCGATCGACCGTAGTTGGTACGAGCCAAAACATGGGCACAAGCAAGCAAGCATGCGAGTGCGTGCTGCTGCCCGTGCTGAAGAAGAAGAAGAAGAGCTACCGTACGTGGCTGCAGCAATCATGATGACGTCCCCCAGACAGCAGTGGCAGAGCCCGAACGAATTCTTGTTCGCCACGGTCGGCATGTGCATCGGCCTGTCCAACATGCTGAGGTTCCCGTACGTCGTGTACCACAACGGAGGCTGTAAGTTCGCAGTCGATGAAAGTCGTCCAGTTGGCCTTGGGCGTCGTCGAGGGTTGTCATCGCTTGCCACGTGTAATGTTCTGATCAGGAAAATGGCTGCATTGAGGTATATAGCTATAACGACGCGCAGGCTGTTCTCCATGAGTCCAAAGCTGATACCGGTTGAGTTTGTGAAAACTTGAGTGTACGTACTGAGGGAGTGTAAGGTGGGCAGAGCTTTTTCAACAGCAAAGGCTCTATAGGTAAGTGCAAGGCTGACATGATGCATCTAAGCGCTTTCAGATTGGGTCCTGCGCATTAACTCGGCTCAGGAACACGGGAACTTTGCTGGCCTCCTTGGTTAAAACTAAAATATGATCACAAGTGAACGATATTAATCTGGAATCAACCCCTCCCCGCTCCCACTTACCCCGGCATGCAGCATGGTTTCGCTCCGTGTAATTACATCAATTATTACTACATAAACGCCCCTTCCTCAAATGCATTTTGGAAGACAGGTGGCGAGCTTAATGTGAAAGTTTTATCTAAGCTAACGGCTTGTGAATCAACACAGTGAAAAAAAAGTGCATGTGATGGGAGATGACTGCTTAACTGCGAAAAATCATTGTGTCACCGATTGATGCCTTATTCCAATATGAAATGCAACTAGCTAGCAAGTTCGTTTATCTGACTCTGGCAATGTATTGTAAGCTGAACCGCGGAATCATATTCCTAGTGTCAACTGGCTTGTATATTTGTATTTCTGCTTTAAAATGCGCCAAAACATTATGTCTGAAAAAATTGTAAACGAATGTAATTTTGATGGTACGCTTTCCGATTTCTTCGGTTTATTGCTTTTTGATGGCATCTGCACTCACAGTAAAAATGTGACCTTGAGCATGCAGGTTTATCAGGCTTAAGCTATAGACGCTGATTGGTCACTGACGTAATAGTAATTTCCAGGCCTTTCTATATGACTTAGCAGTCGTGGCATTGAGCTGCTAAGTTTAATTGAGGTGCTAAGTTTAAGGGGACGGTATACTAGTATTTCTACTGAATCAAATGCCTTCTCGTTATCTATGAAGGCTATGTATAGTGGTTGGTTATATTCTGAGCATTTCTTTATTACCTGATTGATAGTATGAATGTGGTCGATTGTTGAGTAGCCTGTTCGAAATCCTGCTTGTTCTTTTGGTTGATTGAATTCTAATGTTTTCTTTCCTCTGTTAGCAATTACCTTTGTAAATAGCTTGTATACTACAGAGAGCAAGCTGATATGACTGTAATTATTCAAGTCTATGTCATCTTCTTTCTTATGTATTAAGATGATGTTAGCGTTCTTCCAATACTCTGGTACTCTTCCCGTCAGGAGACACCTCGTAAACAGGGTGGCTAGTTTTTCTAACACAATCTGTCATCCATCTTTCAGCAGATCAGATGTTATTTGATCCTCACCAGCAGCTTTGCCTCTTTGCATGCTCTCCAAAGCTTTTCTCACTTCTTCTATCATTACTGGTGGAGTGTCATCTGGGTTACTGCTAGTTCTTATAGTATTAAAGTCGTGGTTGTCCCGGCTACTGTACAGATCTCTGTAAACTCCTCCGCTATTTTAACTATCCTATCCATATTGGTAGTTAGTTTGCCTTCTTTGTCCTTAGTGCATACATCCGATTTTTGCCTATCCCAAGTTTCCTCTTCGCTGCTTTGACGCTTCCTCTGTTTTTCAGAGCGTGTTCAATTCTCTCCATGTTATACCTTCTTACATCGGATACCTTACGTCTATTAATCAGATTCGAAAGCTTTGCCAGTTCTATTTTGTCTGTTTTACTTGAGACTTTCATGATTTGACGCTTCTTAATGAGATTCTTCGTTTCCTGGGAGAGCTTGCCAGTGTCCTGTCTAACTACCCTGCCTCCAACTTCCACTGCACACTTCGTAATGATACTCGTCAAATTATCATTCATTGTATCTACGCTAAGGTTGGTTTCCTCACTAAGAGCCGAGTACCTCTTCTGAAGAGAGACTCTGAATTCCCGTACTTTCCCTCTCAGTGCTAGCACATTGATTTTTCGAATATCAGCCGTCATGCAGACACTGCGGAATCAGGGCGTCGACGAAGTATATATAAACATCCTGGATGAAATCTACAGGGGATCAACTGCTACCATAGTGCTTCATAAAGAAAGCAACAGAATACCAGTCAAGGAGGGTGTAAGGCAGGGGTACGCAATCTCCCCACTGCTATTTACCGCGTGCTTACAGGAGGTTTTCAGAAGACTAGAATGGGAACAGTTAGGAATAACAGTTAATGGAGAGTACCTTAGTAACCTGCGCTTCGCCGATGACATTGCATTGCTGAGTAACTCAGGGGACGAATTGCAACTCATGATTACGGAGTTAGGCAAAAAGAGCAGAAAGGTGGGTCTTAATACAAATCTGCAGAAAACGAAAGTAATGTACAACAACCTCGGAAAAGAGCAGCGCTTCGAGATAGGTAATAGAGCACTTCAAGTTGTAAAAGACTATGTCTACTTAGGGCAGGTAATAACCAAAGAGCCGAACCACGAGATTAAAGTAACTAGAAGAATAAGAATGGGGTGAAGCCCATTTGGCAAGCACTCTCAAATTATGACAGGTAGATTACCACTATCCCTCAAGAGGAAGGTATATAACAGCTGTATCTTGCCGGTACTTAGCTACGGAGCAGAAACCTGGAGACTTACAAAGAGGGTTCAGATTAAATTGAGGACGACGCAGCGAGCAGTGGAAAGAAAAATGATAGATGTAACCTTAAGAGACAAGAAGAGAGCAGAGTGGATTAGGGAACAAACGGGGGTTAAGGATATCATAGCTGAAATCAAGAAGAAGAAATGGAAATTGGCCGGACATGTAGCGCGTAGACAGGATAACCGCTGGACATTAAGGGTAACTAACTGGATTCCCAGAGAAGTCAAGCGAGTTAGGGGGAGACAGACGGTTAGGTGGGCAGATGAGATTAAGAAGTTTGCGGGTATAAATTGGCCGCAGCAAGCACAGGACCAGGCTAACTGGCGGAACATGGGAGAGGCCTTTGTCCTGCAGTGGACGTAGTCAGGCTGATGATGATGATACTAGTATATGGCGCTTGTACACCGCTTTAACTGCAGAGGAGGAACAAATGCAAGCTAATTTAGCATTAATTTTGAAGGCTCTACTGCATGGTGATCTTCGTAAGGCATAGTTTCGAGATGTTATCTTATTTATGTTATGTTATGTTAGCTTATTTATGTACTTATGTGTGATGATATATCACGTTTGCGCATCCAAGATCTTACTTCGGGAGGCATCTAAGCTCACTACGTATATGCATGGAATGTGCGTGTGTTTCTGGCAACGTACAGGAAGGATCAAAAGTTCCCAGGCCCCTATTCCATGTATTTTAAGGGAGCGTGACCTGGGAACTTTTGTCCCCTCCTGTACATGTACACACAAAGTGCGAATGTTCTGGAGAAGTGTAGAATGCCCCTTGTCTCCGGCTACGCCCATGCATTTATGCATGAAAAGGCCTTTGTTGCCTTGCACGCATGTGACCTTGCATATCACTTACACGCATAAGGTCTTGAGAGCCAGGAGTTGCTCAACGTACACTCACATCTCTCATGCACCTAAAGGAACATGCATCTAACTCATTCCCAGTGGTGTTCATCGTGGTGTACGTGCTCCTAATGGTCGTCGTCGCGTTTCCCATGGTGCACCTCGAGGTCTTCCTGGGCCAATTCAGCAGCCTCACAGTGCCGAGAGCCTTCGCCGGATTCCCCATGGCTAAAGGTGGGCCTCACGCAGATAACGCCAGTAACTTGTAGCTCCGTTTAGTTCACTGTGAAGGACTGAGCTTTCACGTAAACATTTTGGAGTGAGAGGGAGAAGTTGCCATGCATCCTGTCGTATGACACTAAACTGAAATCCACAGCGACGTCAATGAAGTAAGCTTCTCAGTTTATGAAAAAAAAGTCCACTTCCTCTCTTCGAAACCAGAGCAAATGCATTATTGAGGCTTCTGCTGCCGCATTCAAACCCTTCAATCGAACAAATTCTTTGGTCAACTGAGAAGTTTTTTTTTTTCTTGATAAGTCCGTAGGGATTTCTTCGTAGCTACCTTCACAATTCGGCGCGCTACAGGTGCATCCGACAGCTGTATCGTTCAATTATATTTCCGTCATAACGATATGTTGGCATGAAAATGAAAAAAAAAAATGAGCTGGGTGCACAACTCAAGCTAGCAACAAAACATTATTTCCAGCTCAACCAGACATCAAACATTTCAGCAAACTTTATTGGATACAATGTAGAGTACAATTTGAGGACATAAACTGTTTGTATGGTTAATAAGGACGTTGCTCCCTTTCCGTAAATACCATGACGCAGTGGTAACAGAAGCTTGCCTAGCTTGCCTTGAAGTACAGTCATTGTGTAAAGGGAGTGAATGAAATAGTTTAGTAATTTGCTCAATATAATCACTTAATAATATTTCAACCAATTTGTATCTTGAAAAACCTGGTTTGTACTTTGTTCTCAGGTGACATTCGGAGATTAAAAAAAATTTCTTTATTGCAATGCGGATAGCGTGTACGTGAATGTGGTTACACGAAGCGTCACAACATGTCAGAACCATCGTCCGGTCCCGCATTCCTACCATCATATGCGCATACCGGTACACTGTACTACACACTTAAAATTTATTATGATTTAACCGCAGCTTTGATTCAATCTGATCTAAATCAAATACAATTTGAACGCAGTTATCACCATTTAGTGCTTTGCGCTAACGTAAAGGTATACATTTACGTACGTAAGTAAACGTTTACGTATTAGCGGCTAAACATTCGTGATACGGTAACGTTCCGGTAACCAAAAATTAAGACAAATTCAATCAAGTATTCCAGTAACATCGTAACGTTAAACAATCACGGCATATCCACGGAGTGAATGATGATGAGTGGGGCGAAGCGTACATTAGTACGTCTGCGCTTCCGTCCGTCCGTTCGTTCTTTATTCCGTCCGTCCGTGCGTTCATCTGTGCGTTCATCTGTGCGTCCATCCGTGCGTCCATCCGTACGTCTGTGCACCCATCCGCCTGTTCGTGCATCCGTCCCTGCGTTCCGGCCATCCGTCCATCCGCGCGTCCATCTATCCATCCGTCTGCTTGCCTGTATGTTCATCCATGCGTCCGTCCATTCATCTAGTGAACACTCCAAGTACCGCCATCTCGCATCTTTTCATCGCGATCGTCTCTCTCCCTCCCCTGTGGCACATACCCGCCTATCCCCGTGGCACATACCCGCTCTCTCGGGTATGTGCCACCAGCGTTTACGCACAACGACAACGGGGGACACACAAGCCACGTCATAAGAAGCTTCGCCCCTAAATGTATACGTACTACAAGCCAAACGAACCTAATAATAATGATGAATATCTTTCCATAAACAAATGTCATAAGTTATGAATGAAATCAAAAGAAGTTTAACAATGCTTGAGGTAACGCACATGGCGTCAATAGCGTTCGGTGTCTAGATGCTGTCTTTTTTTCATGAACTCTGTGACGAGAAAACCTGATGTCTACCGAATACATTTAAGCAGCTTCCATCTGAGCAGCCTCGAAATTTTCGCCATGCTTATTTAGTGCTTTAAAAACAAATGTTCAATGCTTGTCGCATTATGTGCCGTTTTTTTTTAAATCTTTGCTTCTGCTTTTCATATACCAACTATAGTACATCGGTTCATCTTTCTTGTTCTGCTGTTCCATCGTCCAGGTATCGGCTGGACCATGCTGTACGTCAACTTAGCCTCGTGCTTGAACTGTGTAGCGAACGTTGTCCACGGCGCTTTCTACCTTTTCTATTCTTTCTCGTCAACGCTTCCGTGGAACGCGTGCAAGAACAGCTGGAACGACGGCAGCTGCTACGAAAAAGACTACAGGAATGTGAGTGCTCGGGTTGCTGTATTTCACTGAGTTCGGCGACGCAGCTGCTGCTTATTGTTCGATGTAAGGGCAATCAAGGCGCACTTTTGCCGTCATGCTCCCTGAGATGTTCCGTGCAAAGTACAAGGACGATAGCATCACCTCGCGTCGTATGTTCATGTGCGAGTGAAAGTGTGGGAGGGGAAGCGCGCCGCAAAACCTGTGGCGTTGCCGGAGTGCGATTTGCGTAGCTACGGCAAGAACTTCCTCCGAGCGGCGAGGCGCGTGCCCTATCTTGATAGAAGTCGGCCCATGGTTTTCACCTTGAAGAATACATGAAGCAACCTACAGTGCTGCTACGGGCACCATAGTACTCGGTAAAAAGAGCCACAAATTTCCACCAATGAAAGTGTGTAGCAGAGTGATATGATATTTGCAGTGCTTAGAAAGGATTTCCACAGGTCTGTATTGGAAACAGTTAAGGGACCCTTGACAGCGAAAGTATTGTTTGCTTCTTTTTTACAGTTAATTGTAGCTTTGGGTCTGTAAAGGCTGAAACTGAATTATAAGTACTCTAACGCATCGCATAATCTACGCTAGCATCGTTAATTCAGAACGATTTTACATCAGTTCGAAACGCCCGCCTGAATACCAGAAGAAAGTAGCGCCCCACAGTGGGGCAGCGTCTTACAATATGCGCGCTCAAGCTTCAGTGACGCTGAAAGCGCTGCTTTCAAATAGGGGGACCCACGCGCGGTGAATGATGAAACAATGTGGATTGATTGATTGATTTGTAGGGTTTAACGTCCCAAAACCACCATATGATTATGAAAGACGCCGTAGTGGAGGGCTCCGGAAATTTCGACCACCTGGGGTTCTTTAACGTGCACCCAAATCTGAGCACACGGGCCTACACCATTTCCGCCTCCATCGGAAATGCAGCCGCCACAGCGGGGATTTGATCCCTCGACCTGCAGGTCAGCAGCCGAGTACCTTAGCCACTAGACCACCGTGGCGGGGCGAAACGATGTGGATGCCTTGAGTGTGTCACTCTCAGAAAAAAAAAGGGAACCTAAGCAGCCAAACCCACCTTGACAGCAGCTAACAATAGTGCAAGAGGGGTGACGAACAATAAATCCTTACCGGGTGTCTGTCGGGGTATTGTGCACGCCCCGTAATTTTTTGTATTTATTTGTAAAATACTGCAGGCCCAAACAGGGGCCAAGCAGGAAGGGCAAAAGGACACAAACAAAGTAAATAAAGGCAGAGAAATCACCTACTCAGCAAAAAATAACACAGGCATGTGTACAAAAGAAACAGCAGCATAAAATAAGGCAAAAACTACATAATTTCTTCAAAAGTGGTACGTCAAGGTGAAGCAACAAAAGTAGAAACATCAAACAAAAGGTTTTCACACACTTAAATAAGACCATGGGGTAAAAGCACGTCAGACATATACACAAAGAGGTATGAGATAAGGCAAGTGACATTGGCTTTTTAAACTAAGGATCAAGGAACAGAAAGATAACATATAATGAAGTTATAAAATGTTCTCCGACGCCAACAATACTTGCTTAACCTCTGAAACGTCAAGAGGAGACCCCTCTCCACGTAGAACCACAAAAATTTTCGATTGGACCTGAATACTCGGATGAGCACGCATTACTACTTTAAAACGAAATTAAAATTATCTTGAAGTCAACGCTCGTCACTAATAATCGCTCAGATGTGGCCTCACATTATGGACTATCAAATAACACATATCGCGCTTGCAAATTCGGTGTTAGTGGATAGTCTTCAGCGCAACTTAGACGGAGACAAATGGAGACACGCAGAACACAGACGAGCGCTTTTGGTGTTAAGGGTCCTTTAAGGATAGGAGCTAATTGCGAATACTTTAGTTAACTGTTCGTTGCATTTTCAGTGAAGGCGAAAATGCAGCATCTGTAAGCCCATGTGCTCAGATATGGGAGCACGTTGAAGAACAGCAGGAGGTTGAAATTTCCGGAGCCCTCCACTATGGTGTTTCTCATAATCATATGGTGGTTTCGGGACGTTAAACTGCACATGTCTATCAAATGAATTAACTAGCTGTGAAACCTGGACCTTACAAATAGGGTCCAACTTAAAGTGAGCACCACGAACAAAGAAATGAAAAGGAAAATAATAGGTGTAACTTTCAGGGGCAACAAGAGCGAAGGGGAAGTCGGGCAATGAACGTATGTTAAAGAATATTTTGGTCGAAATCAAGAAAAAATTGGCATCAGAAGGGCATGTAGCCCCTAAGTAAGGTAACCGCTCGTCATTAGGAGTAACGAACAGGATTCCAAGAGAAAGCAATCGCGCGGGGGTTAAGAAAGTTAGATGGGCAGATCATGGCGTCCGAGATTACCGTTGGTGCGCCGCCGGCTCATCTCGGAGACACAGCAAGCACAGGACCGGGTTAGAACACTGAAGGCCTTTGCCCTCTATAGTGGACGTAGTTAGGCTCCTTCCTCCGTTAGATTCTATTTTAGGTGATCTTCTTGTGTTTATCTCGAATACGCAGGTGCCCTGTTTCCGCGTCAATGTCACCCTGGCTCGCAAGTATTCGTCGCACAACTACACCGGCAAGGACGCCCTGGTGATCCACACGAGCTCGGCAGGCGGTGGCACCGTGATTGTTTCCGGCAGCGAATACGATTCCATGCACAGCGCCTGCGTCAACGGCACGCAAACCTCCACTGAGCAGTTCCTACTGTAAGTGATGACCATGATTACTTGATGAGCTTTCTTTTTTCGAAATGGGCCAAATCTAAAACTGAAATTAGCTAAAAAAGGCTCTATTAGCACAAACATATCCCAATTTTCTGTAAAAACATTACTAATAAATAATAAC
Source organism: Rhipicephalus microplus (assembly GCF_043290135.1). NCBI lineage: Eukaryota > Metazoa > Arthropoda > Arachnida > Ixodida > Ixodidae > Rhipicephalus > Rhipicephalus microplus. Next base: position 130,212,938 of record NC_134701.1, read on the forward strand.
AATAATTTTAATTTGTTACTAGTTTCAGAGGAAAGCTGAAAATATGTATGCGTCAAAATACTCTTATTTGACCTAGTTTTGGTTTAGATTTGGCCCATTTTGAAAAAAAAAAAGCTCCTCACGTCCTCGCGTATCGCTGTGGTGCCCACACGTTGGTACCAGAAGAGCCTTCGTTTATTTTAGCGCGTGGTGGTTTGAAAATTGCCTTTCTCTTAGTATACCGTCTAAGAGTTTTTGCATGCCACACAGGTGAGTTTTTTTTAGTGTGTGCTTATGGGACAATCATTCGGCCATGATAGTTTACAATAAGTCAATCTTAAGAAAGCATTCCTTATAAGATAAATAGAAGTTCAATAACACTTCTGAGTTAGCTGAATAGCCACCCTAGTTCGAATTGCGCGCATCTTCAACGGCTTGACTATCGCTTGATATGGTATATCGGGCTAATTGGATAAAAGCTTGATGGTTGTTGATCGCCAAGCGCAACCACTAGTATCGTATACGATCCAATAAAAGCTTGTTGAACTGTACAGTACACTTTATCCACTTTTGAAAAACAGTAAAGAAGGAGTTTCTGACACTCTTACGGCGTCTCTTTTCATTGAAGCTGGATTACCTAGATCGTCAAGTTTCCCCAATGGGTGCGGTCACACTGCTTTACGTTGGATCCTTACCGTTTGCAGAAAGAAAGTGCTGCGCCTCAGTTCCGGCATTGAAGAGATCGGTGACCTGCATCCAGACATGCTGCTGATCATCAGCCTATGTTGCCTTGCCGAGTTACTCAGCATCTTGAAAGGCGTTCGAGGCTACGCAAAGGTGTGTCTTTGGCAATAGATAGTGATCGAATAAGCGTCTTCCCTTTGTTTCACAAAAATACACAAATGTGACCAAGGAGAGTGTTGTGTGACTGAAAAACACTTGAAGAAATAAATAAGACTCAGAACTGAGTTTCGTGCTCAGTACTAGATTGCAGGAAGGCTAACTCGATGAAATTGGCAGGGCATATTGCAGCCTACCACAGCATTTCCATGTTTCAAAGATCTTCTTATATATTACAGTAGATTCATCACATCCTCTGCATTGTCCTTCACAAAATAATACAAGAATTATCATTTTCAGGTCTGTAACATTTCATTGAAAGCTAAAGGTAAGGGTTAGTGATGTGATGGTTGGCGTGCGTTGGGCCCGTTAAGTGGCCTGCTAAATTTATTTGACGCGAATAAGCGTCTCAGTTGTCCCTTCGCTGTGTCTGAAGAGCGCGTCCTTTCGCTAACGGAGGATGTGCAACAATTGCAGTGACCTTTGTGCGCCCCGTAACTACAACAAAATCGTTCCAGCTCAAGCCCAACGCCAACAAAGGCGTATGATCCTCACCACCGGCAGAGAAGCGCGCGCGAGAGATCGTCCACTCCGCCTCTCCGCGGGCCAAAGTACGCGTGAGAGATGAGAGCCGTAGCACGCTCATTGCGCCATCTTGCTGATAATGTAGAAAACGTGATAGTTCTCCCCCAAATGCCCGCTATCAGTGGCAAGCCGTAGACATGAATAGCTTGCCCCTTGAACGTAGAAGGAGGAACCTCTCGGTGGCTCAGTAATTAACGCCTCGCATTCAGGACGCGAAGGTCCTACGTTAGATTCCGCGCACCGGAGTCTTTTTCTGGATTACTTTCTTTCTTGTATTTTCACACACACACACACACACACACACACACACACACACACACACACACACACACACACACACACACACATATATATATATATATATATATATATATATATATATATATATATATATATATATATATATATATATATATATATATATACGGAGCATGACGTTGACGCCGGTGGCGAAATCCAGCCGAGAGTACCCATGTAATTGCTACCACAATAAAAAATGCTGTAGCCTGCAGCCACTTGAGCTGCTGTAGCAGTCATGACACAGTGCGCAAAGTAAGTGAGCAAATTGTATGAAGATTTATGCTTTGAGCACAAAGGAAACATTACCGTTTGCTATGATAGTACTTGGCTAACGAGATACCATTTTTCTCAGATTGGTGTTGGTACTGCTGTAAAACTTTTCACTGGGTATGTGATTGATTACCAAGTACTTTCTATTTTTTGTTTGGGCTGCAAAAATGGCTTTAAGCCAGACAGCGAGGACTACAACGAGTGGAAAGCAAGCCGCCAGTGCCTCAAGAATGCAACCTGCAAGTCGGGACGTATGGAAGTGGAGGCAGGGAAGATATTGTTTGAAAGGTCACTGTAGCATGACGATAGTTATAGCGCGAGAACAAAACGACGACACAGAGACAAGAAGGACACGAAAGATACGAGCGCTAACTTCCAACTCAGTTTATTGCGCAGAGCATGAAAATATATAGAAGAGACAGTAACCATGTGATAAAAGCCATATGGCACAAAGAGCAGAACATGAGTAAGAGAAAAACAAAGACAAAAAACAAAAGCACAAAAAACGGCAAAAAAATTTATAAGAAAACGAAACAGAAAAGTCAAGATAATATAACTACTTGCGCGCACCGAAACTTTCGAGGAACCTGAGTTCCTTCTCGGACAGATCCAGGGAGGGCTTGCTAATACAAGGCACCTGTTAGCGTGCCATCTGCGCGGCCTCGCCAATGACTCGGGTGCGCTCATCTCTGTGCTTGTGCAGCGTCGCTGTGTCCTTGAAAAGGTGCGCACATTTGCACTCAGTGCAGTGCTGAGCAAGAAAACCATCTTTCCCGTTTCTAACATTGTTAGTGTGTTCTCTCAGCCGATCATTCAGACACCTTCCGGTCATTCCGACATAACAAGCACCGCATGAAAAGAGGGTCTTATAGACAACTTCCCGGGAGCAGGCCGCATACCTGTTTCTATGCTGAAGTCTGCGTTCTGTTGATGACTTCGTTTTCAGGGGGTTTGTAGATTTGCTGAGGCTCATTAATTTGAACGGTGCCGAGAACAGGACACGAACACGCTTTCCGGTTTTCTTGAGCCTGTGTGATATCTGGTGTTTGTATGGAATCACGGCTATCCTTTCACGTTCTGTATCCGTGTTGCTCGGATTCTGTCGCTGCCACTGTTCTGCCCTATTAGTCCGCAGGATAGTCTCAGCAACGCAAGCGATAAACGCCTCGTGGAAACCCGAAGCCTTAAGCCGGGAAACTTGAGCTTTGAAGTTCGCAGAGATAATGTGGGCGCACGACCTATTTAAGGCATTCTCAAGACAGGTTCGTGCTATGCCTCGCTTAACTAACTTGCTTTGAGCGGAAGTAAAAGAAAGTAGAGGTTTCTGCGCACGTGGTTCATAACACTAACAGATGTGCTGTGAGCTGAAAACCAGTCTTAAATCCAAAAAGCGTAACTTGTCATTCTCGGGCATTTCATGTGTCAACACAAGAGGCTTTAAACAATCTTCGAACACACCTATCGTTTGAGTCGCAAACGAGTGGAACATAGAAGAATTACAATTTAGAAGAACCAAGAAATCATCCACGTATCTGAATACTTTGACCACATGCGATCCTTCTAACTTTTCCTGCAGTTTTTTTCCCATTTTTGCCAATCTTAAGAAAGCATTCTCCACCTCGTGTAACTCCACCTCGTGTTAGCCGAGGTCTCTGTTTTTAACACGATAACGTTAAAGAGTCCGTTTCCGCAGAAATGCCGGTGTCGGCGCCGCTGGTTGTGAGAAAGATCACCATCTTATGTTTGACAGCGAAATCGAGAACGATGTCCGTAAAATAAATAATTGAAAAATCCATGGTCCCAGTTGGGATCGAACCCCCCGTAGTCTGCTTAGCAAGCGGATGTTCTACTACACGGCGACGCGTCTGCTTGCGAATATAGCGAAAATACTTTCCTCTGCTTGGAAACGCACTGAAAGTAACTTTCCTGCTTTACAAACACACGCGTCCTGTGTATACATGCTTCCCAAAGCAACTTGAAATATTTCAGTAATGATGCGTTGTGCAAGCGCCCATTGCCAGCGGGTGTCGAACATGTGATTATCATAATGGCTTCGTGGTTTAAAGCCGGTCGCTCACTACAAAAAGGAACACACAATACGGTGCCTGTTTCCTTGAGGCTACGTAGTGGGTGCATACCAAGTTCGAGAAGGTTTCATGCACTAAGTGTTTGAAGTATGCTCAAGAAACTGAATATCGCTATCGCATTCAACTCCTGGCAGCGAAGCTTTGGTGTCCCTAATTTTTTTTCTCTTTCTTTCGTCCTCTCTATTTGCGGGTGGCTTCAGCTGGCGATGGGCACCACATGGATGTCGTTCGCGCTGCTATTCAGCCTGGTGCTGTCCAGCGTGGTGCAGCGTGGCTCCTTACGTGGAATGAGCGCCTACTTGTATCCGGATTGGCCCAAGCTCATAGACATTGTGGTACGCCTGCAGATCTTGAGAACAGAGTCGCCGTTTCAGCAATACCTTAGCTACGTAGCCATAGCTGCTGCGGAAGATCACTTCATGTGCTGGAATAGGAATCCCAAGTAATTACTTTAGTAAGTGATTTCTTGGGAACCTTTCAAGGCATGATTGCCGACGCATCAGAACTCACTTAGGGGCCTACCGTCAGTTTGTGCATCTCGTGCGGCATCCTGTTCGCATCACGCTGTGTGATAAAATGACTGAAAAAGTCATAGAGAGGATGCGACAGTATTGTCATTTCTCAGATGTGATTCAGGGTCCCTTGTAGAATGTAAGAGCACAATAATCTTTTGCCAACGCAGTCTTTCTACTGTATTACAGAGCACCGAGCAAACTCTGGTTGAAGGGATCACAACGTCGCTTGCTTCACCACATAAACGAGAGGCAGAAAACTTAAAGACATTGTGTGGACGACAGTGCGTGCGCACACAGTGAAAGTTATCTTTAAAAAGTATTGAAAAGCTGATACACTCGAAAACTAGGGAAAATTTTCTTTGCGTGCACTTTAGGGCCAATGAAACAGCTCTGTTATTCTACATACTTCTTTCACGAAAACAGACGTGGCGGGCTGCTTCTCAGCAGCTTCTCTTCAGCATGGGACTGGCTCTTGGCACGCTCACTGGCTACGGCAGCTACAAGCCGTTCGAGTGGCCGCTCTCAATGTGAGTCTGTAAATATATGCGACCCGCCGTGGTCGTGGAATTTCGCTCCTCACTCCACTTCTGGCGCAGGAACATCGTGCAGCTGGTTGGGGCAGACTTCTGCTTCAGCTTCTTTTCCGGCTGCATGGTGTTCGCTCTGTACGGCCACGCAACCGTTCTGTACGGCTTGGAGTTCGAAGATCTGGTCACTGCGGGTGCGTGTTTCGCCTATCTGCCTTTGTAATGCTCGAAGCGCCAATCGAAAACTCTGCGTATACAGTCTCTTTCTTTACCATTGTTGGTCTAGTTCACAGACTTTCAGCGCGCTTGAAGCGCGCTTCTCAAACAGAAAGGACGCGTGGACAGAACATACACAACACGAGCGTAAACTATACTACTGCCGCATGTCAGCACTTGAAGCACTCTGCTCCGCACTGCTTCAGAGGACTCACGAAAGGAACGAACAAGTATGCGGAAGGCGCGCGCGAAATAAGAAGTGCCACTATCATTACTTCTTTGAGTGTGAGCAGCACGCTCCTTCCGCGAACGCAGCCACTATGCGAGCGAAGTTACCTTTTAAGCATAAGACGAACAGAACATAAGATGAACAAACCGCCCACATCACGAAATACGCCAGCAGGCCGAGCAAAGCCGTCAAAACAGCCCCTCGTTTTGGGACAAAATGACAAAAACTGACCGGAAAACGTGTCGCGCAGGAACAACGGGACGTGTGGTCGTCTGGTTTTAAGTTGATTGTTTGGCATGCACGTAAGCCCCTTGATAACGTCGTAAGGATACATAAGTAGCTTTCGATCACTTGGCCGACTGATTCTGATGGTTAAAGTGGTTAGGAACTCGCCATCTTGTGACGAAACTGCCTTTGAATCACGCGGGCGAATTTACCCCAAGCCAGACGTCATTACTGAAGGCCGAACTCTTGAGCATTAAAAACCGCGTTTTAGGCGCCAAAAATAGGCAGACAAAACAGTTTTAGGCCAAAAAATTGTAAATATAAGCACAACAATATTTTACAAAAATTTAATCTTTTGTAGAAAGATGTGTGCTAACTATGTCTACGTCACTAAACCAATAAAGAATAACATAGTTTATGATGCCACAAAGGCGTCATGGTTTAGCATATTCATGCTAAATTGCTCTTTTTACCGCACGGTTTGCACAACGCTTGCTTTCTCCTTTTATTACCCAGCATGGCGAGCTAAGTGTCCATCGCCGAATAAACACGCTGCTCCTGGGCTTCTTTCTTTTCGGCATGGCTGAGAAAGGCAGCACAAGAACAAATAGGCAGACCACTAAATAGCGGAAAGCGTCTTTTAGCCTCGTATTGGCGCCAGTGTAATCGTGCAGGATCACTTTCTCCTGTGTCTGTGAACACCATAAAGGGCCCTTACCATGTTTGAGTATTTCAAGCTGACAAGTGTGTGTACTAGGCGCTCACGATATGTGTGTGTACTAGGACGTCTGCCAATATTTACAATGTAGCGCGCCCTGGAAAAAGGTAAAATGTGTGACTGGGCGCCGCTTGCTCTTCATCTCAAGGGTGCGCGCCTGAAAATTGGAGGTAACTTACAACAAGGAATGCTCCAGCGTACGTTCCAGCCCTCTTCTAGTACACTGCCTTCTTCTAGTACACTGTACCCGTGTATCCCGAAACACCACGTGCCTGTGCCAGCGCATCCGACACCGCACCCCGCATCGCACGAAAAATCGCACCGTCTGTCTCGCGTTTCAGAATGCCTGGATGTTCGCGCGCACTTCGAGGTGCCCTACATAGTGCAGGTTTTTGATGGCCAGCACGCTCGCCTCCTCGCGACTACGTCGACATACGCCTCGTCACTTCGTAGGAACGGCAGCACGGACAAGTTCCCACGAGAAGTGTTACGCACGGGTACTGATATCCTGCCAAGCCCCCTCATCTGCCTCTTCTCAGTTCTGTTGAAGGAAGCCTGGTGACTCCACGATGGCCATTTATGAGCGTTAGGCATTTGACTCACGGCAGCGGCCATAAAAGGGTAGGTGGTTAAAGTGCCGATTGACCAGGTCAGCACTGCCAGTGCCAGCCGCAAAACGTTCTTGACTACGTTGACTTCGACGTGTACATTTTGCACCGGCTCGTTAACCAGCCTCCATACAGAAGTGGTCTCGCCAAGCAAGGCCCCTTGCACTTGCACCTCCGAGCAAGCTCCTCAAACATCATTCACTTTGTGTATATGTGAGTGAGATTCTGGAGCGAAGCTCCTTAAGCCGTGGGTAGTGCGTCCCAAGATGTGTGTAGTAGTAGTCGTCATCGTAGTAGTGGCATATGAGGTAGCTACCTCCACAGCCGGACTAGAGGATCGGCACGCGTGCACTCTTTTGAATTGAGGAGGAAACCCGCGCACGCGTTAGCCATAATAAAAAGACAGTTGTTTCTGATGAAATAACTGACAGAGATGGGTATCGGTGACTTAATCCCCAATAAAGATTGCCTTGAATTGGATGCTTACCAAAAAAAAAAAACTAGTAACAGAAGGACGCACTTCATCTGACCAGAAAAAGTTGCCCCATTAGAATCACTGGGAGTAACCTCCTTGATTTTAGCAAGGTTTAGCGAAGGTTTGGCCGCAGTGCCATGAACTAGCGGCGGTGAAAAGTGAAAACTAGACACGAAGCGCAGGCCGTGAAATAGTGCGTGTGTGCCGCTCCTCCAGTCCTGCCGTGCCACTTCTCGTTTAGTCCTCGGAATGTCCGTTGGATGGCGGTACTTCTATATAATGAATATATGATAAAAATATGCAAGATGGCGGTACTTGGAGTGTTCACTACATGAACGGACGAACAGACAGACAGATGCACGGACGGACGGACGCACAGACGGACGCGTGGACGGACGGACGCATGGACGAACCTCAAGGACGGATGCAAAAACTGGTAGATTCGCGGACGGACGCACGAACGGACGAACAGACGAACAGACGGACGGGCAGAAGCGCGGACGAACTGACGGATTCTTCGCCCTACTCATCGTCATGCACTCCGTGGATATGCTGCGATTTTTTTCTTCGCTGTCCGTTATTGCGTTCTTTACAATGTCGTATTCTTCGTGGAAATACGTGAGTGAAGCCGTGGTGGACACCAGCATGAAACACTTTCATGTCAAAAAAGAAAGGGTGCGGGATACCTTAGCGTCTCTTGAGACTAGACTCTAGACAATACGAAGGGCACGAACCATATCCATCAAGTAACTCATGCTCTGCAACATTGTAACCCCATCATGAACAGTATTTAAGAGGTGTGAGTCGAACTGTAATTAAGCTGTTCTCGATCTTGTGTATATAGTACAATCTTGTCGCAGATTACGATTACGCCTTCGTCATGTTCCCGGAGAGCGTCAAGCACTTCCGCCACCCCGAGCTGTGGTGCATCGCCTTCTACCTACTCATGTGCGTGCTGGCCTTCGACGGATTGGTAAGCTCATGTGACCACTCTTAAAGCAACCGTGTTGTCCGACTCTCAAGCTTCTCACATTTTTAAGGAAACATTCAATTATAAGTTTATCAATCGATCAAATGAACTAAAGTTCGCCTGTTTGTTTTTGAACGGCCAAAATTAACCCACATAACAGGTAACGATCGGATATGTCAAGTATGACGTTTAAGATCAGATATATGTGGTATGTAGAAAACGCAATGCAAACGAATAACGCCAAGAATTTGTAAAGGTACAAACACACTGAATGCGCGGCTCCTTGTTGATGCTGCTCACCGCTCGCAAGGCGTTGCTTTTCTTTCTTTCTCCAAGCAGTATCATCGCTATTTTTGCCGCTGCCGCTGGCTTCCACGCTAGTAAACCTCAATGAGCGTCTGCTTTTCCTTCTTACACGGGCGTGTTTATAGACACCTGGTATTGTTCTCATCCTCCGCGTCACCTTTCTCAGCCTGGCAATGGCAAACCGGCGTACGCTCACACCTGGACATGTCCGTATTATCTTGTGACTATTCGTGCCGGCAATGTGGACAGCGCGTTGTTGCTTGCCGAGCAGAGGCTCCGACGGGTAGGATGCCACCGCAGCATGCTTTCAGCCAGTGTGCACGCACTGTACTTTCAAGGAGCGATTCGATCACCGCGAGAGAAACTTCAGCTCTGCACGGGAGGAAGACAGAAAAGCGGCGTCTCGCGAGTCGCGTGAGTGGCACGCCACAAAATGCCGCGCCGCCAGTGTTCGTACCTTTAAAGGAACAATAAAGGGAAAAAACAATCTACGTCAGAGTGAAAGCTCAATGTATGGAAACATCTAAAACGACAACTTTATCAACAGCGGTGTCCTACTTACCGAGAAATTAAGGTGAATGTGCAATAATACATACGCCGCAATAGGGCATTCTCAAAATAATACCGATGACGTCAGGCGAACCACCTACAACTAATCACTAGTAATCGATCTAGCTGCACTAAATAATGAACCTTCCGTGCATCAAGAGACGCAATGAAATGCTGCTTGTTCATTTATGTTTGATTGATGGAAAAAAAACCACTAGAAATTATTAAGGGGAATGGCGCGAGTATTTCCAAAATTCAATTTTCGCTGGGTAAACTGAACAGGTCGTGCCATCTAGCGGGGTACATTTGAACGAAAAGACGTCTGAGATATCGGAGTCAATGGCAGGAAATCGATCGATGGCCGTTGTTGCTGTTGTGCACGGAGGAAGGAAAAACTTAGGAGAGGCCCTGACGTCCCTCGTTATGAAGCCGGAAGTCGGCCTTATTGACTGGGCAAATTATCCTCTCTTGTTTACATCCGAATGTAAAGCAGAAGACGCGACTCTCTCTCCGGCTCGGAAAGCACGTGGGCTGCACAGCACGCGCGTCGTGACGATCCTAAACCAATGTAACGGGGCTCAACCCTCTGGGCCAGTGCGACACCTTCGCGAAATCATTTCGTACGAGTAATAACAGCGAGTAAGAGCTCACCGACAACAAAGCAAGTACAAGAGAACACGCGCTAGATGTACCGAAAACGGCGAGTGTCCTCACGTCATTAATTCAGCAACCGTACAGACAACACGATTGGTCATGCACCTTCTACGCTTGCATTTAACCACGCGGCTGACGCGGCGCAAGGCCACTGTGCCCGTATTCCGTGTGAAACTCACCAACGGCAGCGTTCTGCGATTGCGGTGACTTTGAGCATGGTGCAAGTCACATTTGAACGCGGTTGCTATAACGCTGAGATAACAATGCTGGGCGCGAGTATAACAAGCGGAACGAAAAAGATGTTTCATTACGCACAGTGTACACGTATACCGTGTACACATACCGAACACGAAACTACGTATGTGCACATGGTCCTCATTGCGTCTTGCTGGGATCATCACTTTCGCCCATTGTCACAAGCAGGAGCACTGCACAACCGTCACTGACCTGCAAGGCGTTTATCGTCATTCCGCTTCGTCATGGTTCCCAACGCAATTTCACTGAACACTTCAAATTTCGCCTCACTTCAAATTCGCGCCATCTGCCACCCGACACAGGGATATGCGCTTGTTCTATATGCACTGTTGGGACCCCGTGGAGGATGAAAGGTTTAGTAAACGTTGCTATGCGTACAGTAACTGCCGGGAGAACACTGCGTAAGCAATAACGCGGTGTAGAGCACGGATATTGTCCGTCACCGCTCAGCAAGAGATCAGCGGAGGCGCACATGCCACCGCCAGCCGCGGCCGCTCACTGCTAGACTAGCTACACTGCGCAACACGTAACCATAGCAACGGCGCCATTATTCCCAGTGAATATGACCGACGTGATGTCATTTCCTCCACACTTTTCACGTAGCGCGCCGGCTGGGCATACCCTCACCTGTATATCCTTCCTGCTTGCTGCTTTGGCTCCCGCTGCTTTTGTTCTCTCTACTTGTGTCGGCGACTGCGCAATAAAACCGGGTAATATTGTGCATGGCAGCAGTATGGTGGCTAGCAACAGTGACGTGAGTCAATCCGATTCTTGAGGCGGTAATTTGAACTGCACTAACCAGATGCGGGCCACTAAAACGTGATTTTATTTGAAAATAAGCCCTTCCTTGTCACAAAAGTAACACTACGAGGTTTCTCGACCGCTATTTCAAAAATCAGCGCCAACTTAACTGTTGCATTTAGTGTCCTTCTAAAGGAAATAAATTAGCACGCCAAGATTTTTACATGCGAAGCAGATCTTTGACTAGCCTATGTAACGCTGTCCCTCCATCCGCACCGTGCTCCCTTGACCGCAGGTGTTGGGGCGGTGCCAAGTAGGTCAAACCTTCTCTCGCAGTGCGCGCGTTGACGTCCCTCTCTCCCTAGGCTGTCGCCGCTCGCTGCGTGTGACACCCGCAAAACTGTCCCTCCCTCTGTCTTGCCTCGCAAGGCCATCTGCTAGTAAAAAACCGACTGGATCCTTGCGCTGCACAATCGTTCACTGGTCGCCCCGTATATGCATAGGCGCGGGATCGTGCGTTCGGAATTCAGCCAAGGGTGTTTCTAATTAGCTTTCGCTTCAGAGTGCCAGCGTCAACGTCACCGACAGTGTAAGCGTTAGCGCTCACTGCTTCACATGTGCACATGGTTACTTTTAGCGGGAGATGGTCCCATCTTTTTAGCCTCCTTAAAAATTTTTTGTCTCTATCTTCTACCCCCTCTCATCGCTTACGTGATCCTTAACTCCTCCATAAAGGGCCACACAATAGGAATGAATTAAATGTTAGCGCGCGATACGTAGAAGTTGACTCATTGACCCTGTTTGTACACAGCACAAGAAGGCACGGTGAACCGCGACCGGCAAGCCAAATTCTCAGGCAGCGTACGTTTGTTCTGATCGGTGAACATGATCGCTCAACCGTTGACAGTGTATTTATTTTCCTTCAGGTGGCGTTCGTGGAAATAGGAGTGTCGACCTTCGTGGACGTCTACCCGTCGCTCAAGCCACACCGCCTGATGTGCACCGTGACCACATGCACCGTCATGTATATTCTGTCACTACCCGCGGCAACAGGTGTAAGTATGCATTAGAGTGCCAATATAGGGTGATTTCACCTATAACCATACCGCATACAATAAAGTACCCATGTCAACTATGAACCGAATGAGCAGCGTCATCAGCCTGTTGTATTTCCCTTATAGCTACGAATGATGATGGAATGCCGATGAATGCATCAAAATTCGACGTCTTGGTAAGCACAGACAAAGGAGGCTATTTAAACAACACACTGGTGTAGAACTGTTAGCTCTCACGGCAAGCTGCCAGCTCGTAAAAAAATGGCAGCATATCCACGGAGTGAATGATGGAGAGTGGGGCGAAGCATCCGTCCGTCCATTCGTTCTTGCTTTCGTCTATCCATGCGTGCGTCTGTGTGGCCGCCCGTGCGTCCATCCGCCCGTCCGTGCGTGCGTCTGTTCGTGCGTTCGCACGTTCATCTGTGCCTCCTTCCCTGCTTTCGTCCATGCATCCACTCCTGCGTCCATCCGTCCGTGCAGCCATCCGTGCGTTCGTCCATGCATCTGTCTGTGTGTCCGTTCGTCCACCTATTCAACACTCCAAGTACCACCATCTCGCATCTTTTCATCATATATTCCTCATATAGAAGCACCGCCATCCAGCGGACATTCCAAGGACTGAACGAGAGGAAGCACACGCATACTTTCTTACGGCTTGCGCTTCATGTCTACTTCCCACCTTTAACCACTTAGAGTTCATAATATATACTAGTTCACTGTATTCATGGCACTGCGGCCCAACGCTCGCTAAACCTTTCTAAAACCTAGGAGGTTACGCCCAGCGAGTATAACGTAGCAACCCTTTCTGGTCTTGGTGGTCGAAATTTCCGGAACTTTCCACTACGGCGTCTCTCATAATCTTATGGTGGTTTTGGGACGTTAAACCCCACATATGAATCAATCAACCTTTCTGGTCTTCTGTGCGTTGTTGAACAATAAAAAAATTTGCAGCATGCGCGTTAACTAAAAGCCGAATTCTCCTGTCTCTCATTCCCCCTTAGCAGCCATTGACATGTACATTGAGCACTATCTTTTATTGTTCAACAACGCACAGAAAAAATATCTCACTGGCACCACCTTGGAGGTCAAAATGTAATACTTGTACACACTATTACTACGGCCACGAGGAACGAACGGGTGGCGCTCTAAGAAGCTTCGCCCCTGAAACGTTGTATGTGATGCCAGCAAGTAAAAAGTGTTTCGCAACCAGTGGCGCTGATAGATGATACCACGTTTGAGTGCACATATATACCCAACAATGTGGTCAGAGGGATGACCGCTACCATAGCTCACTGGTAGAGCATCGACTGCGTTATTCGAAAGTCGCAGGTTCAAATCAGGCCGGTGGCAAGATATCTTTTAGTCTATATTTTATTTCTTCACATCTTATTACAATTACTTCTAATCACACTCCCTATATTTTCACTGATAATAATGTCTGTTAGTTCTCACAAATATTGTACGGATGTATGTATTGTACCGGAGCATAGCGGTTCCAGCTCTGTGCCAGCTTGTAAGAAGGCGCTGACGATTGTGGGGTTCATGCTTGCCGAATTTCTGCCTGAACCAGCTTGTTGCGGCAGATGGTTCGTAAATAACAATAAGTGTTCGTATGCGAAATCGCTTGTTGCGATTGGTGGAGGTGCTGGATATGTATGTATGCATTACAAAGCCACCGATTCAAGCCACATAAAGACCAGAGGGCTGGTGGCGTTACGAGCAAGACAATCTACATGCGTCGTTACCATCAAACGTGGTCCAGCGTCTTTAACGAAGTGCTAGCATGTGTACTTGAAGAGACACTGAAAGCAAAAAAAAAAAAACAATGTTTTGCGTATTAGTAAAGAACAATTTCGCAACCCTGAAAAGAGCACCGTTAGCATGACACGACGCTTAGTAAGCGCGAAAAAGCACGAATGAAAATAAGGGTGGCGATGCCATTTTGAAATACCCGCACCAAACACCATGGCGTAACAAATCTTAAAGGTGTCTACTAAGCTCTAAGTATCTCCCAGTCGATCAAACTGAAGTACATTGTAATATGTGCGTGCCATAGACTTAGCACACGAAGTTTCGAAAAACTTCATCGAGCGAATACCACGGAAATATCGAAAATACATTTTGTAACTTCTTGCGTCACGCGCGCAGGCTTTGTCTCGAAACTTAAAAATGAAACGTCAACCTTGATTTTCTCCGCTAGTAATGAACTTATGATAGCGAAACACATGACATTGGAGTTCTCAGAGTGCAGTTTGTCAATCTAATGCAAGTCATAGTTGCTCTTTAGTGTCCCGTGTTCATATAGGTTTTTGCAAATGGTTAACATGTCAGTCTGCACCAGAGGGTCTCCAACTAGTCTCAGTTGGTGGGTTGAAGTCTTGTGGAAATTTACTCTTGTAAGGGCCAGGATGATGTAAACGTGAAAGCTGAGTAAGGGGGGGGGGGGGTAGGTAGTTTGGTAACGTCACCATTTGAAAAAAGTTCTTTTGAATTACCTCACAAATCGATATGGTTAACCTATGAAGGAGATTTTGATGCTAAGATTCCAAACACATTGCGCTGCCGATTCCCAAGATGAATTAAATCTAGACTTAGATTCTGAGTGTTGTTTCGCGGTTATGTACAAATACACGGAGGCAGCGGGGTGCCTAAGGGGGGGGGGGAAATGCTTAAAAATAGTCATGCCTATGTGGTTAGTATGACAGTATACCCTAAAAAATTAAGGGATAAAAGAAGGAGCCTGCACACCAGCTTATAGGTCGTGCGTCTACGTGACCATGGTATTGAAAAAGTGCCGTCAACCGATCCTCATTTTCTCGCAGGGAGGCCTTTACGTCTTGAACCTGATCGATTACGTCACCTACATTGACCTGGTGCCGTGGATCGCGTTGGCTGAAGTTCTTGTTTTAGTCAACGGATACGGTGAGCCAACCGCACGTGTTTGTATGCTCCGGCCTTTATTAAAAAATCAAATTTGTCATTTATGATCGAGTTAAATACGCGTTCCCGTAATACACACACAGTCGTAACTCGTGTGAATGTTAGGAAGGGGCGAAGTAGAAAAACAACGTGGCTGATCTCCCTATCTAGGAACTCATGCGAATGTTAGCAAGGGGTGAAGTAGAAAAAGAACGTGTCTGATCTCCCTATCTAGGAACTCGTGCGAATGTTAGCAAGGGGCGAAGTAGAAAAAAAACGTGGCTGATCTCTCTATCTAGGAACTCGTGCGAATGTAAGCAAGGGGCGAAGTAGAAAAAAAAAACGCGGCTGATCTCCCTATCTAGGAATCGGTGTAACACGGAAGTGAAACGTGTATTCACATAGGTAGTTGAGGGTTTATTGTGCATTTTTTCAGCAACTGGAAGAAATAGTCAAGCCACGTGAAGAACGGCAAGCAGCTCGAAACTTGCAGCGCACACGTCAAGCAGAATGCACGCATGAACTCAGCATACACAGGAAGAGCACGGGCTAACAACTCTCACTTGAAGCGCGCTGTTCAAACAAAAAGAGAGACGTACGAAACGAACGCACAAGTATACACAGGACAAGCCGCCGCTCCCTTAGAGCAGACGCCATGGATTGACCACTTCTGTGTTAGTCGTGGAGCACCTTTATCTTCTTTCCACTTGTCCAGGGGGTTATTAAATGCGAAGGAGGAGGAGGTAAAACTTTATTAGACCAAGGGATTTGGGCACTTACGTCCCAGGGTCCCCGCACGACCCCACTGCGCTATGCGTTCATGAGTTCATGCAGTTCCATGACGTGGGCGGCCCGGTCAGTGGCGATTTTCTGCTTGGCCGGGTCAGTCGAGCGCAGCAAGGTCTCCCATTCCTCCCATGTGGTCAGTGGCTCCGGGCCCCGTGGGGGAGGGTCCGCCGGGCATTTCATGAGAATGTGGGTAAGGGTAGCGTGGGGGTGAGTGCATTGAGCACAGGACGGGGCGTACGCTCCCGGGTAAATGCGGGAAAGAAAATAGGGGGAGGGAAGGGTGCGGGTCTGAAGGCGACGCCATAATATTTGGTGAAAATTTTTGAGGGATCGGTGGGGTGGTGGGTATAGCTGGCGTTCGGCGCGATATGACTGGGTCATCTCGTTGAACGAATGCATGCGCTCCCTGGAAGAGCCCGACTCCGATTCCGCCGCCGCCCGGTTGATGAGACCTCGGGCGTGGTCATTGGCGGCTTCGTTGCCGGGATTTCCAGAGTGCGCAGGCACCCAGATCAGCTCCACATGGCGGGCCGGGTTTTTGATGGGCGAGCTGAGAATTCTGAAAGCGCTCTCGTGGACTCGTCCTCACGCGAAATTTAGGATCGCGGTTTTCGAGTCGGAAAGGACGTACATCACTGTGTGCGAGGGCAAGCGCGATCGCCGCTTCTTCCGAGGATTCCGGGGTGGATGCAGGAGGAAGGTGGAGAGCTGCAATGGGTTGGAGTGTGCGATCAACGACTGCAACTGCCGCGTCGTCGCCCGTGAAAGCTGCTTCCACCCATACGGCGTCCTCTTCAGAACCGTAGTATTTGTGGAGAGCTTTTGCACGGGCCTTGCGGCGGGCCGAATGGTAGGTAACGTGGGTGTTTCTTGGGAGAGGTTTAACTATTATCTGTGTGTGTATGGGTCGGGGGATTGGTAGAAGTGTGGGGTCGGCTGCTGGTATGTGAATATTGAGGGTGTTAAGTATGTAGCATCCGGTGAAAGTCTGAGCTAAACGAGTGTGTTGCGCTCGTCTGTGGGCCTCAATGAGTTCGTGTGTGGTGTTATGGAGCCCAAGCTGAAGAAGTTTAGTGGTCTGTGTGTTAGGGGGGAGGTGTAAGGCCACCTTGTAGGCTTTACGAAGCATGGCATCCAGGGTGGCTATTTCTTCTTGTCGAAGTGGGAGATACGGGATTGTATAAAGGAAGCGGCTCAGTAGGAAGGCATGAATGAGACGACACAAATCGTGTTCCTTCATGCCATAGTGTTTTCCAGAAACTCTGCGGACGAGGTGCGAGAGCGCATCCGTCACCCGCTTGAGTTTCCGGATAGTGAAAGTGTTACGGCCGTTATTTTGGATGTGAAGGCCCAAGATTCGGATTGTGTCTACCTCTGGGATAGGGCGCCCGTCCAGAGTAACGGTGATGGGGGCAGTGGGAAGAGTACGTGGTGAAGGACGTATGAGAAGCAGCTCAGATTTTTCCGGGGAACAGGAGAGACCAATGCTTTGTGCGTGTTGTTGTGTAATGTTTGCGGCGGTTTGTAAGGTTTCCTCTATGTCGCCATCACTACCATGGGTGGTCCACAGTGTGATGTCGTCTGCATAGAGGGTGTGGTGAAGGTGAGGGATATTGTGAAGAGCGCGGGCTAAGGGAATGAGTGTGGCATTGAAGAGAAAAGGGGAAATGACTGAACCTTGCGGAGTGCCTACACCACTGAGGGTATATGGAGGGGACGCATGGGGGCCCATATGAACCTCGGCCGTGCGTCCTGATAGGAAGGCTTGTATGTAGGCGTACATACGAACGCCCACATTGAGGGGGGAGAGAGCCGCCATGATCGCTCGGTGTTCTACTCGATCAAAGGCCTTGGTTAAGTCCAGGGCCAAGACGGCTGGCTTTAGTATGAGCGGGGATGAGAGGATCAAGAATGCCATGCGTCAGTTGAAGCATGGCATCTTGGGCGGAGAGACACGGGCGGAAGCCCACCATGCTGTGCGGGTATAGGTTGTGGTCGTGCATGTGTTGAGTCAGTCTGTTTAAAGCAACGTGCTCGAGAAGCTTCCCGAGACACGATGTGAGTGAAATGGGGCGGAGGTTTGATATGGTAAGGGGTTTGTTAGGTTTAGGGATGAATACAATCTTGGCATGGCGCCAGGATTGCGGCAAGGTGCCTTCCTTCCAGCATTTATTAAAGTAATCTGTAATCTGTGCAATCGATTGATCATCCAGATTATGGAGCATGGAGTTAGTTATCCCGTCTTTCCCCGGTGCAGAGCTTGTTCGGATGTTCTGGAGGGCCATACGGACCTCTTGCTCCGATATGTCGTTGTCCAGGGCTTCATTCGGGGCTCCCGTGTAGGGCGGGAGAGGGGAGGAGGTGCCGGGTGCCGCGTGTGTTGTGCGTAGTTGGTCCAGAAGGGTGTCAGGGGAAAGCGTGGAGTTGTGAAGTAGGCGTGTAATGTGATGTTGTGACGTTGTGCATGAGTGTGTAGGGTCGATAAGGTGCCGTAGGAGGTGCCATGCGTACTTGGTAGAGAGGTTGCCAGCTATGCTGTTGCACACCTGACCCCAGTTGGAACGACACAACTCCTCGGCGTGCGCAGTTATTTGTGTCTGTAGCGTAGCCAGTCGGCGTTTTAACGTTCTGTTATATTTCTGTCGTTTCCATCTCTCCAGTATGCTGTGGTGCGCCTCCCAGAGGTGGGCTAAGCGAGTGTCCAATGTAGGGGTGTTGGGTGGTGTGGTAATCTTTTGTGTGTGTGCGGTTATATCATCTAGGAGAGATGAGACCCAATGATCAATGTCTTGTATCGGGGTATTGGGGAGTTCCCGACGAGCGGATCGGATAGCGTCCCAGTGAATCAGATTGTGGGTGAGGAGTCGAGGTCTGTGTGGTGTGCGAGGTATTTGTATGGCGATAATATAATGGTCGCTTCCAAGTGTGTGTTGGGTACGAGACCATGAGATATCTTTGAGAGAACGGCTGAGTGTGAGGTCTGGACTAGTGTGCATTGTTACGCTATTGCCGATTCGGGTTGGTGTGAGAAAGTTGTTATGTGTAGTGAGGCGCAAGTCTTGAATGGTAGTCCAAAGCCTGCGACCCCATGCTGTGGTGTACCGATAACCCCAGTCTTATGCTGAGAGTTAAAATCGCCGCCTTTGAGTAGGGGGTTTCGGCCCACGATGCGGTGAATTCTCTGCAATAGCGCATCGAGAGTGGCCATGGACTGGCGTGGGGTGTGGTAGATATTGGCTATAAAAATCGGAGGTGTGTTAAGTTTTGTGGGGATGAGTGCTATGAGGACGCACGGAGTGGAGGAGGTGATTGTGTGTTCTTGGTAGGTAAGGGTGCGATGAATAAGTGTGGACACTCGGAGAGTGTCAGTGGGGTCTGAGTGTACTGCATGGTAACTTGGAAGTTTGGCTTGGTGTTGCGTGTCCTGTAACAAAAGAAGTTTGGGTATGGCAGGGAGGGCAGGTATTAAGAGCTGCAGCGGTGCTCGCTTGCCCCGAAAGCCGTGGCAGTTCCATTGAATTAGTGATAGGTGGGTAGAAGTATCACGACCCGCCATATTGGAGCGTGGGAGGAGCTAGGATTGGTTGTTGTTGCTGTAGTGGAAGTGAAATAGAAGAAGCAGGTGTGTGTGAGATGTAGGTAGAAGACCCCTCATGTGATGAGCTGGTAGTTTCGAGCCTCTGAAGGCGGGTCTCAAATTGGGTAAACCTAGTTTCTAGAGTTTGGGTTAGGCGTGTGAATAGTGCATCCATATGTTGCTCAAAACGAGTAGACAGCTGCTCGACTATTGTTGAAAATTTAGCTTCGATGCGCGCCTCCAACGCTACCAATTTGGCGTCAAATTTGGCTTCCAAGTTTCTTAGGTCAGCCTGATAATCGTCGACTGAGTCTGAGCTGCGTTTCTTTTTAAGGGGGGGTGAGGAGTGTGTGGCGGGGCTGCTGGGTGACTGCGCAGTGGGTGGGGTGACTTGTTCTGGGGACAGCTGTTGCGAAGGAGGTGAGGGGGGAATAGGGCTTTGTGTTAGAAGGGTCGTGAGACGGCTTACCTCCACACGCAGGGCCCGGAGCTCCTGGTCACGGGGGTCCGGGGCAGGCGGAGTGTTGGTTGCCGGTGGTCTGGTCCCATTGGGCGTCTTCAGCTTGTCCGCCCATGTAGGTTGGTCGGAACTCTTCGACTGCCCTTTTCGTTGGCCGGCATGTGGCTCAGAGCGTTTGGTGCTTGCACCGCGTAGTGAGTGGTCTACTCCTTCCTGTGATCGTGGTTCACGTGGTGACTTGGGCCTGGTTACTTTAGGTAGGTGCCGGTGCTTACACTCCCGGGTCCCCGACAGATGTGGGCCTTCGCAGATGATGCAGACTGGAGTACACGTTGGATTTGCCTCCTTCGGGTGTAATTGGCCACATCTGGGGCACCTGTGCATCCTAGGTTGTATGCATACATCCGTGCGGTGGCCTATGGTCCGGCAGTTACTGCACGTCTCGACCCTTGGTGTATAGGGCGTGCACAGATGCAGTCCTCCAACATAAACAATCTTTCGTGGGACGGTGGCTTGTCCAAAGGTAATGAGAATCGATCGCGTGAGTCCCATTCGTCGAGCGTCTAGTATAGTTTCGTGGGGGTTGCGGGAGATCAAGTCCGCGAGTAGTTCTTGTGGTGATTCCTTCCTGTAGGCGTTTGTAATAACACCCCTGACTGAGCCATCGGGGGGTGCGATGTATGCCGTCATGGCATACTCATGCTTGTCGTAGGTGATGTGTTGTAGCTGCACAAGCTTGAGCGCGTCCTTTTCATTCACCGCAGACACTGTGCAAGTATTATTGACAGGGTGAATCCGGAGGGTCAGCGTAGATGGGTCGGTCAGCGCAGCGGCCTGCATGAGAGCGGTGAGGAGGTAGCGTGGCTGCAGCGTCGTAAGGTCAAGGCCTCCCTGGGAGCGGAACACCACTTTAAATCCGTCGGGTGGAAGGGGCGGTAGTTGCTTGATCTTTTGGGCGGTTGTATTAAGAACGCGCAGCTGCGTCGAAGAGCTCTGTAGCCCGGGAGTTGTGGCGGTCTGCGGAGTCTCGCGCGACTGGCTCGGCGTCTCTCGCACAGAAGGATCGGCGTTCGTACCGTGGCTCGCGTTTCGTGTTTCCCGGAGGTTTGCCTGGGCTCTGAGGACTTGGGTCCAGTCCCGAGGGTCATACTGGCTTGAGTCCATGTCCGTGCCTTGTACTCGAACTTCCATGCTGGCCTAAGGTGAGGAGGCTGCGGCGCGACGCGTCGCAAGGCCTAGCACGGTGGTGGCGCGACGGGGCCTGGTTTTTTGGGCCTGGTGGCCCTCCTGGGGCTGGCCGAAACCTCAAGAGGGGTTAGTGGAGAGCGCTCACCTGTATGAAGGCGTTCGTGTTGTCGAGAGAACTCGAGATACCAGCGATTGGCAATTTTCGCGGTCGCGGTACGGAGCCGAAGCGAAGTGCTGCTGCACTCCAAGACCCCTAGCGGCCAATCCCAAAATGCGAAGCATTTCTTAGCGAACTTTGGCGACTTTGAGCGTATCTATCTATCTATCTATCTATCTATCTATCTATCTATCTATCTATCTATCTATCTATCTATCTATCTATCTATCTATCTATCTATCTATCTATCTGTCTGTCTGTCTGTCTGTCTATCTATCTATCCATCCGCCTACGACTTTTAGCTCTCCTGGCCGTTTCGATAGTAATATCGATACCAAACTTGTCATGGCATAACATGACTGAATGAAGAACATATTTGACTAGTTGTAACATGAAAATAATGACATGTATGTCATGAATGTCATGATTTACATTTCATGGTCCTGCAGCTCTTGCGGTGGTTTCGTTAACATAGCATGTTGCAAGACTGGTATGGTACGACATGACTGCACGGCGAACACAAGCGACAGACCCTAACATGAAAATCATTACATGCGTGTCATGTAACAACATGACTACATGCCACGCTCATGATGCAATCCCGGCCGTTTCGCTAGCGTCACGTATACCAAATTTGAGATTACGGTATGTGAATGGATAACGAAGATATGTGACTGGTGCAAACATGATAATCATGAGATGCGTGTCATGTAACAGCATGACTGCATGCCACGCTCATGATGCACTGGCGGCCGTTTCGCTAGCTTCATTTATACCAAATTCGGTATTACGGGACGTGAATGGATGACGAAGGTATGATACTGGTGCAAACATGATAAACATGAGATGCGTGTAATGTAACTCTTTAACTACATGCTACGCTCGTGATGCGCTCACAGCTGTTTCGCCAATTTCACGTGTACCAAACGCGCTATTACGCGACGAGAACGGACTGCATAAGTAAATGAAACATCTAAACATGTAAATCACAACATGCGTGTCATGTAACAACATGACAGCATGCCAAACTCACGGCGCGCTCGCGGCCGTTACGCTAGCTTCGAATATGTCAAATTTGGTATTACGTGACGTCAATAGATGACGATGGTATGTGACCCGTGCAACCATGATAATCATGAGATGCGTGTCATGTGAGAACATGACTACATGCCACCGTCAAGGCGCCAATACATTCAAACGTGACGTGGTGCGTGCTCACCGGCGTTCATTTCGTCGCGTCACGCCGGCGTTCCCACGCACGGCGGTCCTGCCATATACTATAGCAGGTGCACGCCGGGCTGCGTTGCTTTCACGCATGCGCGTTTCAGCGCGTCCGGCATTTCTTCGTCATGAAAAGAGGGATACGCAGTGTTGTCTGGGTAACGCATCGGCGCTTAGGCCTAGTTCACACTGAAACATCCGCTTTCTACCACGACCGAAATTCCCCTGCCGCCGAAACACAGCGTCGTTCGCACTGGACGCGCCCCGCGCCGCCGAATATGCCATCTACCACGGGCGAACGCGGGATAGATGCGCTGTCACCCGGTTGTATATGGCATATTCGGCAGCCGGAATGCTCAGTGTGAACCTAAGGCCGCGTTCACACTGAGCATTCCGGCTGCCGAAAGTGCTCCGAATCAGGTTCGCCGGCGGCGAGTTCCGCCGAAAGGGCCCTCTCTGCGCCGATCGCTCTCGGACCGATTTTTGCGGCGTCTGCCGCCGAATCGGTCACCGCGGACCAATAGGAGCGCTAGTCAAGGAATTTTGAAAAATGGCGGCCAAGCCCTACTCACTTGTTATGCCGCAGTGCACGTAACTGAATGTTGAAACCAAGAGGAGTTTAACCTACTCTGTGCCTACTTCGCCTCTGTATTTCGTGAAAGAGGTGACCGAGCTTGCTGTTGGCGTGACCGAGCTTGTTGCGGTCTTGCAGAGCAAAACGAACCCACCAACGCCGCTGGCGTCGGTGGTTTTTCTGCTCTTCATGCATTACAAGACAGCCACTTGCCAGCAAAGTAAGCAGTACTGTCTTTCTTGCTTCTTGCGTACGAGAATCGTCGAAGTATATACCACCGGATATCGTAGTAGCGTTTGCGAGCCGCGACAACAACCGGGTGACAGCGCATCCATACCGCGTTCGCCCCGTAGTAGATGGCATATTCGGCGGCGCGGGGCGCGTCCAGTGCGAACGACGCTGCGTTTCGGCGGCAGGGGAATTTCGGTCGCTTTAGAAAGCGGATGTTTCAGTGTGAACTAGGCATTAATGCAGCACGCCAGATTTCGCGCCGGTTGCCGTCGGGCCGCACTGACAGGCGCTGGTCGCGACGGTCGCACCTGGCGTCACACTAAAGAGTGCTCGCGTTTTGCTGATGTAGCGTGACTTTGCCCAGCGTGCGCGCGCGTAAACGATACTTTGGAGTATATTGGGCCATTCATGATGCGCTTGCGGCCGTTTTGCTAGCCCCACATATACCAAATTTGGTGTTACGTGCCATCAATGAATGACGAAGGTATATGACTGGTGCAAACATGATAATCATGACACGCGTGTCATGTAAGAACATGATAACACACCACGCTTATAGCGTGCTCGCGGTCGTTTTGATAGCTGCACATATACTAATTTTGTTATCACGTGACGTGAGTAGATGACGAAGTTATACGACACATCGAAACCTGATAATCTTGACACGGAAGTCATTTACGGCATAATTTACCTCAACCTCGTAACATTGTGCTGATTTCAAAGAGACATCTCAATCTTTCTCATTCGTGCTTCGCATATCATCGATTCCCCCTGTACGTGGGATCTTCTTTTTTTATTTTAACGGGCACATCACTTTATCATCGGCTTCTCGGCGGTGTTATTTGTCGATTGCGTGTGGCACGCGGGTGTTCTTGCGCACGTACGCAAGTCGGATCGAATGCTGTTTTCGCTGTGCGCTTCTCCCACCTTTTCTTTCTTCTGCCCCTTCAAATTCCCATTCCCCCATTCCCCGCGCGGTGCTGTGGAGGTGTCCTCTATAGAGAGAGACAGTAACGGCACCGCGCCTATTTCTTCATTTTGCGTTTCAAAGTCACTCCTCGAATAACTGTCACAATTTTTCGTCATCTCCCGAATTACGAGCCTGATAAGCGCACGCGCAGGAGAGGTCATTCCATAAATGCGGGGAGCTGTGAAGGCGATGACCTTAAGAGCGTGCCCAACGGGAGACCATGGCGTCATCTCACTACTGATAACGAAGACGGCCTACAATTTGAAATCTCTGAGGACCACCAAAGGGTGTATGATGTATATTGTAGCGCCATCATCACCATCATTATTTCTTCATCACCACGCCGCGCCTCTCGCGCAGCTGATGCTAGCTCGAGCTGTGCGAGGATTAGAACGAGCTCACGCACCTGGCGCGTCGGACGTGGACAGCCACCGCGGCTCCGCTTCAGGCGTGCAATAAAGTGGCGAGATCAGCACGGCCCCGTCTGCCGCCTTCGACGCCGTCTCACGTCTCTCTTCTCATCGCCGCTACAATATAAACGGCTTGCCTGTCCTCTACAATGTACGTTCGTCGACGAAGCAGTTAGCGCTGCGCGCTGCGAATCGAGAGGCTTTTGGTTCTATGCCACGCCGATAAGATATTTCCGTCTCGTTTTTTTTTTGCACTCTGTTTGCACATATTTTACAACGTCATATCCGTGACGGAAATACGCCAGCGGAGCCATGGTGGACCCCAGCATAAAACACTTTCGAGTTAAAAGAGTTCTTTTTTTTCTTTGGCTCTGACTTCACCTCTTGTCATGTTGGAACGAATTTCACAGTTTGTGAGTCAAACCACAAATAGCCAAGAACTTTCTTAGAACGGACCTGGCGCACCTGGCGCACCTGGCGCGTCGGACGTGGACAGCCACCGCGGCTCCGCTTCAGGCGTGCAATAAAGTGGTGAGATCAGCACGGCCCCGTCTGCCGCCTTCGACGCCGTCTCACGTCTCTCTTTCATCGCCGCTACATTGGTGACCCGGAGAACACGCCCTTCGCCGAACGGCCCGCTGCCATGTTCCCGCAACTCTGCCCGCCAGTGCCGCCGTTCCAATCGACCTACCCCAAGGTATGGTTTATGCAGCTCGATGCCGTTCTTGCGGTGAATGGCATCACGGACCAGCTGCTGATGCACGCCATTCTTCTCGACGCCCTTCCGGTAGAGTTGCGCCATCTCGCTGCCACTTCAAGCACCAGCCCGCAGCCTTACGATGCCCTCTGCACTGCGGTGCTTGCCCGCAGCGACAACACATGCCGTCCGCTTCCGTTTACCCGCACCAGGCAGGTTTCCCCGGCGTCGCAGAGCAAGGTACGAACCGGTCCGCAGCCCTCCATTGACCGCTACCTCGGTACCCCGGCTTCGACTACTTCTACACCTGATCCGGTCGCCGAAACATCCACTCCTGCACCTGATCACGACCGCGAGGTAGAAGACTCCCCCACTGCGACTGACCTTCCCTCCGAGAGGTACATTCCCTCAGAGCCCCAGTGCAGAGCTTCATCACACGTACCTACTACCTGCACGTTTTCCACGAAAGCGACGGCACGCGACACCGTGGCCCTCGCCGTTTCCGCGACCACCAGCTCAGACGTCTCGGCCTTCTCCTCGCCGCAGCTGCTGGTCAGCTCCTCGACGGTGCCCCCTGCCGCTCCGCCACCTGCCACTGGTGCCAGCAATGGCCTGCCGGGTGCCTCGCCACATTCCACTCGCACCTACCCGGCCAGCAGCCGACCACACTCGACGTCCCCGCTCCCCGCCCCTGTCCCTGTCTCTGTTTCGTGGTCTACGACGGGCCCCAGCACCGTGCCTTCGCGGAACCAGAGCCTGCCCTCATCGTCGGCGTCGACACCGGCAACCACCAAAGCAACTGCCACCGTCGCCCCTCTGCCCGTGGCGCCGCAGCAGGCACCTGCGTCGAGACCCGGCGTCGCACAGGTGGTTTCGGCCTGCCCCAGTCCTCGCACCTCTGGTGTCCCCCGACTCATCCAGCCGAAACAGCCACAGATCCTGCCCAAGCTGTCGAGTGGCAGCGCGAACATGACCACGCCTTCGGCAGCGGCGACCACCCGGTCCCAGTCTCCCCGGGCGGCCCAGCACAAGGCCACACCGCGGCCCGCGCCTGTACCGGCGCCGCAGCCTGCGACCACGGTGCAGCGCGGAGCCGCGATGGGGCTCAACACGGGGAGTCCGCTGCTCATCGGGAACCCCGCGGCAGCGCAGCCGGGCATGTTTCCGGCTGGACCTGCGCAGGGCACTTTCCTGCTGAACCAGTACATTCCGGGCTTGGGCCACAGCCCGATTCTGATACAAGGCGCATCGGGGCAGACCCAGAGCTCTCTGGGACAGATACAGGGGATCCAGCTGGCCCTGCGGCCACCCCATGCCACGGGCTTGACCCTGGGACCTCAGACGGGGCCCAGGCCCCATGGGGGACATCCAGGACCGCCTGGCACCCCGACGTCATCCCAAAGAACCTGGGGCCAAGGCCCAACATCTTTCTGGCACCGCCACGCATGATGTCGCCCCCCTCGTTTGCCATAGTCCCGGGACTGCCACTGACGCTGCAACAGCTGCAGGCCATGCTGCCCACGCAGACCATGCTGGCCCAGCCCACACTGGGTGCGTTCCAGACAGACCAGCACCAATCCCTGGTGCAGATACCGACGTTCACCCAGCCGCAGATACTGGCGCATGACAACCATCATCACCACCACCACCACCATCATCATGGAGCCCTGTCGGGACCTCTAATCTCGACAGGCGGCAGTATAGTGTCCTCTGCACCCAGCGCCAACATTGTCACCCACCATCCTGTCATGACCTCGCGACACACGGTCCACTCTCGGCCTGTCCGACCAGGTCACCGTGAGACCCGCTTGTCCGCTACCACAGCGACCCGGCACTTCCTCCTTCATCCCTTGCGCTTCTCCCAGTGTCGCCCGCCAGAGACCCGCTGCTTATGGTGCATTCAGACGACGGACCGAATCGGGATGTGGCGGGACCGACGGCGCGTCACGTGACCTCACATCAGCGATTCCCCTCGTCCGCGACTCGTCCGCGCGGCTCGCGGATAGATGAACACAACCTGTTTCTCACATCGGGATTCTGGCGGGGGAGAGCCGGTACTTCAGCGGAATAGCTTGGGGTCGGTGGCAACCAGTACATTTTTCGTCTGCTCGCGGCATGTCCTCCATGACTCGCGAATAGCTACATGACTGGTCGGCATCATCTACGCTTGAGCATGGTTTACTTAGTTTCCGGGGGCTTTGTTCTCAGGTGATTAAAAACGCAGAATTCACTTTTAGTGGTTCGGGAAATGTCGCCGCCGTCGTTTGACACGCGAGATTCTTAGCCGTCATGATGGTGAAATTTTCTAACTTCTGCAACCGGCGACGCGCCGCTTCTAAAAAAGGATGGGAGACGCGTTCAGAAGTTCTACAAGTGGGGAACAGTGTAGTTGAAAGAACATTCTGCCAGCAACTCCCTTTTATCCTGACAGAATAACACTCCTCGTTCATTTGTCACAACGCGACAGACATCGCAGTCAAGCGTCGCTTCTTGCGGGCATCCATGTTGATTACACTCAAACCGGTCTGCTTTCAGCCGGCGCAGGTGAGCGGCGAACCTGCTGTCGAGGGTAATCCGGCTGTTTTCTCCCAGGAAACCGTCCGTCGTGTGGATGCGTCTGCAGGCGGATCATCCGCGGATTACCCGTCCGCGTCCACGACAAATCCGGATTCGGTCCGTCGTCTGAATGCACCATTACCGATGGCCCATCAACGTTGACAACCTGGACTTTCCAAATGAACACTTTATGGATTGTCGTTCATGTATATAGCTTTTGTCACTATCTTTCTCTTTCTTTTTCACATGCCTTCAAATCGCGCAAAGCGCTAGGGGGGGAGCCCTGTAGCGCCATCATCACCATCATCATTTCTTCATCACCGCGCCGCGCCTCTCGCGCAGCTGATGCTAGCTCGAGCTGCGCGAGGATTAGAACGAGCTCACGCACCTGGCGCGTCGGACGTGGACAGCCAACGCGGCTCCGCTTCAGGCGTGCAATAAAGTGGCGAGATCAGCACGGCCCCGTCTGCCGCCTTCGACGCCGTCTCACGTCTCTCTTCTCATCGCCGCTACAATATAAACGGCTTGCCTGTCCTCTACAATGTACGTTCGTCGACGAAGCAGTTAGCGCTGCGCGCTGCGAATCGAGAGGCTTTTGGTTCTATGCCACGCCGATAAGATATTTCCGTCTCGTTTTTTTGCACTCTGTTTGCACATATTTTACAACGTCATATCCGTGACGGAAATACGCCAGCGGAGCCATGGTGGACCCCAGCATAAAACACTTTCGAGTAAAAAAAGAGTTCTTTTTTTTCTTTGGCTCTGACTTCACCTCTTGTCATGTTGGAACGAATTTCACAGTTTGTGAGTCAAACCACAAATAGCCAAGAACTTTCTTCTGACCACACACACACACACACACACACACACACACACACACACACACACACACACACACACACACACACACACACACACACACACACACACACACACACACACACACACACACACACACACACACACACACACACACACACACACACACACACACACACACACACACACACACACACACACACACACACACACACACACACACACACACACACACACACACACACACACACACACACACACACACACACACACACACACACACACACACACACACACACACACACACACACACACACACACACACACACACACACACACACACACACACACACACACACACACACACACACACACACACACACACACACACACACACACACACACACACACACACAAACGCACACACACACACACACACACACGAGAGAGAGAGAGAAAGCCTTGTTTATCAGCTAGAAACGTACATTAAATACACTTTCGAAAAAGTGTCACCATCCCTCCCATGGACACTTCATTTTAGAATAGTTTGTAGGAGTATGAACTTGAATTGTGATGTTATACTCTCATTTAATTATTAAATTTTATTTGGGGCATAACACGTATACAGGGTTTTCCCGAGAGGCATTGCAAAAGGAGGACTTAAACCTCCTTACTAGGTTTTAACACACTGCGCTAAAGCCGCACTGTGACTATGAAGTGGGTCGCAATCTGGGGCACAGTTTTGGTTTTGACCACTTGGTGTTCCTTAAAGGGCCACTCACCAGGTTTGACAAATTTGAGCTGAGAAGCGCAATGCGTAGATGAGGCGTTCACAATCACGTGTGACAAAACTTGCAACGCTACGTGCCGCGAAAATGGGTCAAACTTCAAGATAAACGCTGCTCCTCTTCCTTTGCGGGCGCGCGCCCAGAGAATGACGGCGGGATGTGAATGTATGAATGTCCCTACGTATCGGCATTGCAGTGAGTGACGTTGGTGCTCTACGTCGATGACTGTGATCTAACGTTGCCAACAGTGGCACGTGACATGGCGAAAATTATTTAACACGACATGCGTAGTTTATGTATTTGTTGCTTGATGAGAATAATAAATCTCTAGATAAATAATGAATAAGAGAACGTGAGCTTTCTTTTTTTTTTCATTTTTCCCCGTGAATTGAAACGCAACAAGATGCGGGGCTAATGTGCCGGCGTTTCTCATGCGTTCATGCCCCCGCGGTCAGCGCATCGATAAGACGACCGCCGTGGAACGCTCCTACGGGTTCGCGCACTCATTGTGCTCATTTATTCTACCGCGTCTAAGCCAGCGTCTCCAAACCATCCCGAAAACAGGCAGTAGAGCTCAAAACAACGCTAGTAAAAAAAAAAAACGCTGGCGTTCACGGGGGCTGGGTATGTTCAGCCACGTCATGAGCACGTGACCTCTTGGTCGGATGCCGGAGAGGGTAGGGAAGACATTTAGCTTGCGAAGGCTACGCGGAGAAGCGGCAAGGGTTTAGAGCTCGCCTCGTCTCATCCTCGTTTGGCACCGCTACAAAAAAGTTTTCTCAGCTTGCAATTAACCGATTTCAAAAATTTTTGTGTCAAAATGTTCCTCATCAGACATCCAACAACTTCCACGGTCTAACTAAAATTAGGTATGGAGCCTGTTAAGTGGCCCTTTAACATGCTCTTAAACTCAAGTGTAAACATTAAATGCTATAGAAGCAAGCAAAACTTCATTACGCCATAAGATTTTCGTCTGTATTGCAAGAGCACCTGATGCGCTATTGAGCGGTTCATATCAGAAAATTTCAGGCAGCCTTGATGCACGGCAGGTAATTAAGGGCTGTAAGTGTTCATAGGAGCTGGAAGCTCACTTGGCCGATTGCGAAACGAACTAGTTGGTGAAATTCAGCTGAAGCACATTGTGTGCACTCCTCGCTCATCGCAGGCGTTGTCCGGCTGAATGACGACATACAGTTCATGACTGGGCAGCCGCCGTCAACCTATCTACTTGTCTGCTGGCGATACTGCTGTCCCGTGGCCCTCCTGGTAAGAAGCCAGCGGAAGCACTGTGCGCTTCTAAAATGCGCAATCTGTCATTTTTTCACGTGTCGCCATGACGCGTATGCTTTTTTCCTATTGCAGAAAAGTCGCGACATATTTCCGCTGAAGCGAGTAGCGTGACCGGGCTATTTGGCATAGACGTGCGTACGAGGGGGGCAGGGGTGCTTTTAACTCATTTCAAAAGGCTCAGCCGCAATTCTTCTTCGTCGTCAAGCGCAGTACAAAATGAACATAATGCCTTATACCCCGCGACAACTTTCTGGGGCAGCACAGCCAAGGCTACGGAGCCGAAGCACGCTTGTCTTACTGCGCCACAGCATGTAGTCCCTCAACGAAAACGTTTGTATACTGTTCTGGGTAACTAAGATTTTACCATTCGTCACTTACATTTTTCGCGGATTTATTTTTTAATTAGTGAATAAAAACGTTGGGCAGTAGAAAAAATTTCGTTTCACGCTCTCTCAGGTTTTTTGGGGGTTTTTTGGCTTCCGTCGCCTTTTTACCTCACCGCATTCCTCACTGTCAAAGATGGCGTCCACCGGTTACAGCTCGTCAACGTCGCTTACGGAGGAAACACCGCCGCGTGCCGCGAGTCCACCAGCTTCGCAGCCGTACCAGGCGTTGTCAAATCAAAAGCTGTCCGTACAGGCCAAGAAGGTGGCATACAACGTTTACGCGCAAGTAAGGAAAAGCGACCCGCAGCTGTCTGTGAGAGCCGCATGTCGGAAAGTCAGCGAGCTCAATGGTGTTAGCGAGCGCAGTGTCAAAAACGGTACGTGCATGATGAGTTGTGTAACCATTACATGAATAATTGAATGTATCATTCACCCAGCAACCTGGGTCCACGCGTCAGTAAATCACGTCACAATATTATTAAAAATTGCTCTCGAGTTCTCAAAGATGTGACTCGCGTTTCCTGCAGCGAAACGCGAGCAAACGCGAGCCGACGCGGACTGCGAGACGCGGACTGCGCTGGTGAAATCGAAACCGAAACACCCGTCGAAGCGGTCGGACTACTTGGCGCAGTAGCACATGTGCATTGGCTCCGCCCACGTAGCCTTGGCCGTGCTGCCACAGAAAGTTGTCGCCGGGTATACTGATGTGTATTGTATCGGGTGTGGTGATGAGTGGAGTGCGCGTTTGAAGTACGCGCCTTTGAAAAGGGAGCGTCACGAAGAAGACAGGACCATATGACAGGACAGAGTGTTCGCGCGGTGCTGTGAGACGACGACGACAGCGGCGACGACGAAGACGTTGCGTGCACGAGGACGGGTGCTATCACACGAATAAATAAACGATAACCAATGGGCAGCAAACAAAAAGATTTCAAGGCTCAATGGCTAGGCACGCCGAAACAGCAGTATCTCCAATCCGAACGAGACGAGTGGGCCGGAGCTGAAGCAGAAGATTCTGCGAGAGAGAAGAACCAGAAGAGTTCAGAAAGGACGTGTTAAGCGGAAGGTCGTCACCGGACCGGGCGCTGAAGATGGGCCGTCAGGTGTCGTACCCAAGCCTAGAAGACATAAACCGGCCGGAGCCTCCTTCCGTCGCGTTTTCGCTCGAAGGGACCGTAGCCATCCAGTCCTGAACTCATGCCCAGGGCCTGAGGACATTGGTGCCGACAGGTGAGCTACAGTCGCCGGGCTATGGGTCTGACCTGAACGTCCAGCTGCCTGGCCAGGGCCAGGTTGAAGCTGGTTTCTCGACGCGTCGCAGCCAGCCAGCGTTCGCACATCGCCACCAGTCAGCCCGTGTCCGCGCCTAAAGCCGGAGCCACCGCGTTTCGGTTTGTTGAAGGGCCACTCACCAGATTTGACAATTTTGAGCTGACAAGCGCAATGCGTAGACGAGGCGTTCATGGTC
Source organism: Rhipicephalus microplus (assembly GCF_043290135.1). Classification (NCBI taxonomy): domain Eukaryota; kingdom Metazoa; phylum Arthropoda; class Arachnida; order Ixodida; family Ixodidae; genus Rhipicephalus; species Rhipicephalus microplus. The sequence goes on from NC_134701.1 coordinate 130,245,542, forward strand.
ACGTCTGTCAAAATTTGCAACGCTACGCGCCATGGAAATTGGTCAAATTTCAAGATGAAAGCTGCTCGCCTTCCCCTCTACCGGCGCACGCGTAGAGAATGAGGGCATGACGTGGGCGTAGGAATGGCCCTACGTACACAGCACTGCGGTCACGTTGGTCCTCTACGTAGATGACTCTGCTCTGACGTCGTCAACAGTATACCACGTGATATGACAAAAATTATTTACCACAACATGCGTAGTTTATGTATTTGTTGCTTTAAGATATGAATAAAACTTGAAATAAATAAATAATGAGACGCCATAAAAAATTATGCACGTTTTTCTTACATTTTTTTTTCGTGAAATGCTACGAGATGCGGGGCTATAATGTGCAAGCGTTTCACATGCGTTCGGGTTCCCGCGGTCAGCGCATCGAGCTGACGACCGCCATTGAACGCTCCTACGCTTTCGCGCACTCATTGTGCTCATCTACTCTACCGTGTCTAAGCCAGCGTTTCCAAACAATCTCGCAGAAAGAGGCAGAAGACCACAAAATAATGCTGGTCAACAAAGCAACGCCGCTCGCTGCACGGGGGCTGGGCTTGTTCGGGCACGTCATGCAAACGTCACCTCTTGGTCGGATGCCGGAGAGAATGGGAAAGAGGTTTGGCTTGCGAAGGCTACGCGGAGGAGCGGCAAGGGTGTCGAGCTCGTCTCCTCACACCCTCGTTTCGCGCCGCTTCAAAAAACCTCTTTTCTCCGCTCGTAATGAACTGATTCGAAATTTTTTTGTCGCAAAACGTTCCTCATCGAACACCCAACAACTTCCACTGTCTAACTAAAATTCGGTATGGGACCTGGTGAGTGGCCCTTTAAGCGTCGCCCAGTCGTCAACGAGTTGGTGAGACTAAACTAATATATTTCACTACTCCGCCGCTCACCCGTGTTCGAACTAAATAGCTTGGTTTAGGTAATTGACTCGTGCTTATTTAATTGTCGCTTTAGCGTTTTACTGCGTGTAATGAATTTTAAGGGTTTATAGTTTTCGTTTGGTTTTTTTGTCTTTTTACCTTTTTAGTAAACATATTATGTGGGTTTTGTTGTTAAAACGGGTTGTTCTTCTTTAAGGTTCATGGGAGTTGTTAAGACGAAGCAGGTATCTTGCATGTGTACTTGTAATGGTCGTACCAAGATTGTTTACAACGCAATCACGAAAGACCACTCTTCGAGCTTTCACTGTGACTTGGCGGGGTGTTGCGCGAATGCCCCTCTTTTTCTTTTTAGCTGGACCAACGGAGGAAAGGTGGGGAGCAATAACGGGGAACCACACGCACGCCTTTTTTAGGTGTTATAAACAGTGCGGAAGGAATACAGAAAGATTGAAGTGATGTGGACTGACTCTAGATGCTATCAATTCGCGTGGCACTAAACCCGACTTAACCACGCTTTCCAGGATACAAGCGAGTAAAAACATCCAGATTTATTTCTTATTTTGACACAAGAAGGTTTTTCTTCGTGAGTGTGTTGTAACGCTGGGATGTTAAAGCATCTTGCTGCTCTGGTCATGACCATAGTTCCAATTTGACGAAGATACACACCACTCCCATTCACGAAACAATGGACTTATTCACTGCTGGTTGCACTTTTGCATAGCAAATGGCCCTCTGGGTGGTTATGACTCGTTGCCCCTTTAAATGCTCCCGCCGTTCAAAAGGGCTCCATGGGTTGCTTTTGTTATCTGATGGTCCATGCGACCGATGACACTGATAGTCTCCTTGCAACTTTCTTGCTCTGCATGCTCGCACAATTACTACATTCATTTTCTTGGTGTTTGGATATCGGCAGCTTGTCGTACTGTCACGTGACCTTCTACTTCACCCGTGTGACCGGCACAGGGGGGGGGGGGGGGTCCTTGTTTGCTTGCGGCCATCGCGGACTTTTCACGCGTGTAGGCGCGCGAGTTAGTGGTATACATCATAATTTTATATTTTTAAGGACCCAAAATATTTTATCGATTGTACGAATTTTCATATTTCACAAAATATTTCAGGCGCATGAACATCTATTGATTGAATCCACCTTCAAATGCACATCTATATTACCAGTCGTGATACAAGTTATGTTGCAATGGTCACTGCTTGAATTCCACCTCTTTGACCCGTTGAGGCATATGGAGATGTATTGCTGTTGGCGCGCTAGGCATTATCAATATTTTTATCAAGATCCCGAATTCTTTGACATGGAAGGGCGTTATTAAGTGCGACACCTCGTCTGTCGCAGACGATTTGCCTCGGCTCAGTGAACGCCCAGAGGAACCGGCTGCTGGACTACGTTTACCCAGCCTGGACTGGCGTCATCCAACTGGCCATCGTCCTTTGCTGCATAGTGGCCGTCATCACGCAGGTTATGCGGACCTTCGCGGAGAACGGCCACGTGAGTAAAAGGCGTATTGTAAAGCGGCACTTCCTTTACTTAAACAACTTGTCTATAGTCGGTTCAGTTTATATTGTGACGGGGCGAGATCTAGGCTTATAGGATAGCGTCCACCGAGAATCGGCAACTGAACAAGATGGCTGAGTTGCCTCTCGCGCAAGCGCCTAACGCACAGGCGTCTTCTTCATCTTCGCAAAGTGCCATGCTTGCTCCTGTGCCACGCTTGCTCCCCTGCGGCGGAAGCGCCGTCACGGTGCTTAGTACGGCGGCGACGAACGAGCAGGGTGATACGGTTTGAGTATGAAAACGCGTACAGCATCTGTCTGGAGTGAGGGGGTCGAAGAGGCATTGTTTAGTGGTGCGATCTCGTAGCTCACGTCACTGAGTTGTCGTAACACTTTGTAGGGGCCATGGTAGTGTGGTAGTAGCTTCTCTGATAAGCCGACTTGGAGGTTTGGTGTCCAGAGAAGTACCAGAGACCCCGGCGAGAAGTGCACGCTTTGGTGGCGACTGTCATAGCGGTCTTTTTGGTGAGCTTGCGACAAGTGCAGCCGATCACGAGCAAGCTGACTGGGCTCAAAAAACGACATCGCTGGCGTACTCAGTAGACAAAGGGGCAGCCGAAGGAAGGAGCGTGTCAAATGGTAGTGCTGGATGACGGCCAAATAGCAAATAAAACGGCGAATAACTGGCTGTGTCGTGCCGTGAAGAATTGTACGCGAACGTGACGAAGGGGAGTGCTTTGTCCCAGTCACGGTGATCTGGCGAAACGTACATTGACAGCATCTGCGTCAGCGTTTGGTTCAGACGCTCGGTCAATCCATTTGTCTGTGGATGATAAGCGGTGGTAAGCTTGTGCTCAGTGTAGCAGGCGCGGAGAATGTCATCCACAACACGTGAAAAGAAGTACCTTCCTCAATCAGTAAGCAGCTGCCACGGAGCGCCGTGATGAATATTGACTTCATACAAGAGAAAGTCAGCGACGTCATTGGAACAGCTTGTCGACAGTGCTTTTGTGATGGCAAAGCGTGTGGCGTAGTCTGCGGCGACTTCAACCCATTTATTTCCGGAGGTGGACGTAGAAAACGGGCCCAACAGGTCAAGGCCAACACGGAAGAATGGTTCCGTCGGTATGTCAATGGGCTGTAGGAGGCCAGACGGTAGCTCAGACGGGCACTTGCGGCGTTGGCAGCGGTCGCAATCAGTGACGTAGCGAACCACAGAACGATACATTCCGGGCCAGAAAAAGCGACGTCGCACACGATCGTAGGTACGAGAGACGCCTAGGTGACCGGCTGTAGGTACGTCATGTAGTTGTTCGAGAACGCTGGCACACAAGTGATGGGGAAGCACGAGCAGCAATTCCGGGCCATCAGCGTTGAAGCTTCGACGGTACAGAATGTTGTCGTGCAGCTCGAACAGGCGAACAGAAGGGTCTGTTGGAGCAGAGTTCAGACGCTCGACGATGGAGAGTAACAACGGGTCACGTCGTTGTTCGGTGGAGATATCACCCTAAGCGTGGATGGAGAGAACGCAAGGGTCTGAATCAAGGTCTGTCAAGTCGGGCGTTTCAACCGGATAACGTGACAGTCTGCGTCTGTGTGCAGGCGTCCCGACTTGTAGTGGACCATGAACGAGTATTCTTGCAGATGGAGCGCCCAGCGACCTAGACGTCCAGATGGGTCCTTTAGTGATGAGAGCCAACAAAGAGCGTGATAGTCCGTAACAACGGAAAAAGTTCAGCCATACAGGTAAGGCCTGAATTTTGCCACGGCCCACACTAAAGCTAGGCATTCACGCTCAGTGATGGAGAACTTCCGTTCGGCAGGTGAACGAAGACGATTGGCGTAAGCAATCACGCGGTCCTTCCCGTGCTCTCGTTGGCCAAGGACCGCCCCAATTCCATGGCCACTGGCATCGGTCCGAAGCTCTGTAGGTGATGCAGGGTCGAAATGGGCCAGTATTGGTGGCGTAGTCAGCAGATGGATAAGAGCCGAAAAAGCGTCCGCTTGCTCTACGCACCATGCGAAGGGAACGTCCTTGTTTAAGAGATCAGTAAGCGGTCGAGTGCTGTCGGCGAAGTTGCGGACAAATCGGCGAAAATAGGAACATAGCCCTACAAAACTTCGGACGTCCTTGGTGGAGGTTCAGGAAATTGTACTGCTCGCACCTTTTCGGGATCTGGTTGAACACCAGTGGCACTGACAATGTGGCCGAGTATGGTGATTTGGCGACGTCCGAAATGGCATTTTGCAGAATTGAGCTGGAGAGCGGCTCTTCGAAAAACATCCAGAACGGCTGACAGACGTGTTATATGGCTGTGAAAGGTCGGTGAAAAGACGATGACATCGTCCAAGTAACATAAGCAGATGGACCACTTATATCCTCGGAGAAGGGAGTCCATCATGCTCTCGAAAGTTGCCGGCGCATTACATAGTGTTGCGAAAGACGGCGACGCCAACACGGTGCCGAAGGCGCCACTGCTTCCGACTCCGCCGGGAAGGTCACCAGCCGTTTGGTAGCGTATGTTTCTCAGCTCGCGACTGCTTCTGCGCAGAGCTGATCAGACGAGCGGACGAGACGACGGTGAGTCAAACAAGGTTTATGTACAGCATATATACAGAGGCGTTACAATTTCGGCACTGGGGCCGACAGAGACTCGAAGAGCCGAGCTCTTCTCTCTAACACATAGTTCAGCCTTTCGCCTAAGACCGCTGACTCACACACATGTCGGCACTCCGACACGGGGACGCCTCTCACATAGGACCGCCGATCGCGACGCGCCGCAGGGCTTCTTTTATTTACACCGGGTCCAACCAAAATGTCCAATCAGAAGCGCCGCTGGTCGTCCGGGCAGATTCCGCCAATGGGGGTCGCCGCGCCATGCGTCAGACCACCAGGCACGAGAACGCCGGCTCGCTGTCACGTGCGCAACTGACTCACTGCACGTGGGCCAGAGGAGCGCCGCGCGTGTTCACGCCGTCGAGGTGCTCGCGCCAGGCAGACTGCGGGCTGGCCTTGACCCAGATTGCCTTTTTCAGAGGCACGGTCGTTTGACGAGGACTCGCTGGCATAACAGCACCCCCGCCGCCAGACAATGCACCGGAAAGACGAGCTGCTTCCACGGGGCTCGGATGTCGGGTGCGCTCGTTCGCCAGGTCCCTCCAGGTTCGCCTCCAGGGCCATGGGGAGAATACAGCTCCAGACTGTTCCGGGAACACATCCCATTTTTGACGACGGATCCCAGCTCCACTGGCTCGTCGCCACAACTTGCTGGCCAACTTCGCTCGTCTCTTCTGACCATCTTGAGGTTCAGCACTTGTCGATGGTTCTGCAACTTGCTAAGAACGGTTCGACAACAGACAACACACGACACAAGCAAGTGCCCTCGGTCACCCAACAGAACACCAGACAAAGTATAGAACAACAAATACCTATCTACGTGTCTATCGGAATTTCGTTCCCTCTACATCAAGAGGCACATGTGGGACAAAAGACTCCTAAAGTAAGAACTTGAATTTTTCACAATTACAACCCCGCAACGAATTAGAATACCACATAAAGTTGGCCCCTTGAGATCACTCTGAACGAGAGCGCTCAGCCCAGGTCGTGATGAGGTCAAAATTTTGCCCCGAATCGCCAGCCAGAAACCGAAGGGTTGAGAAGTTACTAGCTGGAACGCACTGCTCAATGCACCTGCATTAGCGTTTACCTTTTCTTTTTTTTTTCTTTAGCGAACGTCAAAGTTGCGCTGTGGAGCAACATGCCCCACTTCAGTAACTGGCCACTTTTAGGCGACGATACCTATGCGGCACCAAGAGCGGCTCACACTTGCGACGTTGCACAGGGGAACAACGATACGGCTTGCTACTGATTGACTCCTCACCGCTTAGCTCGATATCGTGTTCGATCACCCTCATGTTTCCGGGGCGGTCCGAAAACACGTCTTCAAACTCGGAACCAATCTTTCTCAGGTCCTCTTTCTCAGGTCCTCCTTCACTTAAGCTAGGCTCTAGGTTTATCTGCTCCCAAATTACTTTCGATCCCCCTTCTATCACCTCACTAGAACTCAAATTTTCTGCTCCCTCTTCCTCTGAAGCCTTCAACAGCTGATTTACGACCGCTTGATGTTGAACATTGGGTTTCATCAAGTTGTAAATTTTGTTCTGCCGCCTTCCTACTTGCACCTCATAAGTTGTATCGCAAGGCTTCGATAATACTGTGGCGGGCCCTTCCCAATCAACCTCAAGCTTGTTCCTTTTGGGTGGCTGCAGCCGCATTGCCTGATTATCAACTACAAAAGCGCGCTTCTGCCCCGATTTCTCGTAGTGCTCCTTCGACAGCACTTTTGCCGCGTTTTTCTGGCTTTCCACGAGCGCTTCAATTTGGCTTTCCACTAGCGCTTCAATCGAGAGATCCTCACTCTGCCCTCGAATGAGCGTCTCTCGATCAACTCTCGGCAGCTCGCTCCAACTTTCCGCTACAGGCGAGAGCGTTGCAACCCTCTCGCTCTGACTCAATGGCGCCACGTCGTCTCCCCCAGCGCATACCGCGCCGGCCGCTCCCGCGACGGGCCGCTCGCGTGACTGCTCACATGACTCATGCGGAAAATTTCCTTTCTGGGGTTCCGTCGACCCGCCGACAAGGTCACTTGAGAGTTCACCGCATGGAACCAAGTCAAGCTTCCGCGAAAGCTTTCGCGCTTGCGATCGCGTGGGAGCCATGCACGCTAAGTTGGGGAAGAACGATTTGCCCTGCTCTTTGAGAAGCTGCTCCGAGTTGTTGGAGAAAAGATAAGAAAAACGACCATTCAGCGCGGCAGACACAGCCGCTTCGGTGCAAAGCTTACCGAACGGGCCTTCAATGACAACGGTGGCGATTGGTAAGCGAACACTCTGCTCCTCGGCGACTTGCCTGATCCACGCGCATTCTCCTGTGAAGTCATCCGGAGACACCAATGAAGGATGGACAACGTCCATGGTTGCCGCTGAGTCTCTAAGTGCTCGGCACGTTTTCTCATTGACCCTAATTTCTTGGAGATACGGCTCCAACAACCGAATGTTTTTTTCTGATTCTCGGATCGTTGCGAAGGCAAACTTTTCCTGACAGTTTCTCGCGATGTGCCCTTCCTTTTCACAGTTCCAGCAGATTAGCGGCTTCCGTTTGTTTTCCGGTTCTAATGCCTGTGTGGTAGAAACCTCACTCGATTTCTCCGCTTCTGTTTGCCCTTCCCCTACACTGTCCTTCGTAAGAGACGGGTCCTTCTTGAAATTATGATGCGGAGCGGGTCTCCGTTGATCAGGTTTCTTTGAAAAGCCCTCTTTTCTTTCATCCTTTTCAACGCGCACTGCCCTGCTATGCAACTTTCGGCGAGTATAATACTCCTCAGCTAACTCTGCTGCCTTGTTTAACTGTACTTCACCAAGTTTGTCCTGCAGCCAAAGTTTAACATCCTCCTCGATGCAGCGGTAGAATTGCTCCAATGCAACGCATTCCACCACTTTATCGCGGTCGTCATAAACACCTTCGCCCTTGAGCCATTCGATCAAATCGGCTTTAAGACGAAACGCGAAGTCAACGTGTGACTCATTCCCCTTTTTAGCATACCGGAACCTTTGCCTGAAAGCCTCGGGTGACAATTTATAACGTCTTAAGAGCACTTCCTTAACCTCGTCATAGCTCTCAAACGCTTCCCTCGACAAGCAAGTTATCGCGTCGGACACTTCGCCGGGAAGAAGAGCTAACAGGTTCCGCGCCCAAAGACACCGCTCCAAAGCGTTTCGCTCACAGACGTGTTCAAACTTGACGAGATACTTCGCCATGTCCTCGCCTACTACGAACGGTGGCAGTTGGTCCCGAATTCTAAAACCGCTGACCTGAACTGTTGGAGAAGCTACGCTAGGCGCCTGCGAACACTGTAGGATTGCCAATTCTAATCGTTTCAACTCTAGGCGCTCTTGTCTCTCGGCCTCCTCGCGCTCGCGACGTTCGCGCCTTTCAACTTGTTCACGTTCGCGAGCTTCTACTTCTCGCCTTTCAGCCTCCTCACGGCGTGCTTTGATATCCGCCCAGGCCTCATCGACTTCCTCAGCCGACACTCCCTCATCCTTCATGATATCAAGGATCGCTTGCTTTCGTTTCGCACGGCCCAAAGTAATGCCGAGTTCCTCACAAATTTCGATGAGTTCCTTCACTTTAAGGTTCTCCATCGTTCACACTAGCCTCTTGCTGTTTGCCCCTGTTAAGAATCTACTTGCCGTACCCACTATAAGCCTACTAGCAAGACGCGCAAGCAATTTTTCACACTCCCGTGTTTACCACCTCCGCATTAACTTTGGTTTCAAAGCACTTCAACTTGGCTTGAAACGATCAAAGCTCACTTCAATGCTTCACACAGCCCTTTCTCTAAACTACTACAACCTGAGCTAGAGTAGTCTGGTGAACTGAGGGGAAAACATCAGGCACTCACCGCATCGATGTCGCTGACGCCGGCCGATCCCGCAGCTGCCAACCACTGTTGCGAAACGACGGACCGATCCCACCGCTGCCACCACTGTTGCGAAAGACGGCGACGCCAACACGGTGCCGAAGGCGCCACTGCTTCCGACTCCGCCGGGAAGGTCACCAGCCGTTTGGTAGCGTATGTTTCTCAGCTCGCGACTGCTTCTGCGCAGAGCTGATCAGACGAGCGGACGAGACGACGGTGAGTCAAACAAGGTTTATGTACAGCATATATACAGAGGCGTTACAATTTCGGCACTGGGGCCGACAGAGACTCGAAGAGCCGAGCTCTTCTCTCTAACACATAGTTCAGCCTTTCGCCTAAGACCGCTGACTCACACACATGTCGGCACTCCGACACGGGGACGCCTCTCACATAGGACCGCCGATCGCGACGCGCCGCAGGGCTTCTTTTATTTACACCGGGTCCAACCAAAATGTCCAATCAGAAGCGCCGCTGGTCGTCCGGGCAGATTCCGCCAATGGGGGTCGCCGCGCCATGCGTCAGACCACCAGGCACGAGAACGCCGGCTCGCTGTCACGTGCGCAACTGACTCACTGCACGTGGGCCAGAGGAGCGCCGCGCGTGTTCACGCCGTCGAGGTGCTCGCGCCAGGCAGACTGCGGGCTGGCCTTGACCCAGATTGCCTTTTTCAGAGGCACGGTCGTTTGACGAGGACTCGCTGGCATAACAATAGTCCAAACGGCATGACTTTGAAGTGGTAGAGGCCGTCGGGCGTAACGAAAGCGGTTTTTTCACGATCCATGGGGTCGACGGCAATTTGCCAATAGCCGGACCTATGGTCGATAGACGAAAAGTATTGGGCACCATGGAGGCAATCAAGGGCGCCATCAATCCGAGACAAAGGGTAGACATCTTTGTGGGTCACTTTGTTTATATGGCGATAGTCCACGCAAAAGCGCCAGCTGCCATCCTTCTTCTCAACGAGCACGACTAGGGAGGCCCATGGGCTAGATGATGGTTCTATTACGTCTTTAGTAATCATTTTGTCCACTTCATTTTGAATTACTTGGCGTTCCTTGTGAGATACGCGATATGGACGCCGCCGTATAGGACTGGCATCACCAGTGTTGATCCGGTGAGTCACTGCAGTTGTTTGGCTGAGAGGGCGGTGGTCAAAGTCGAAAATGTCTCTATATGATGTTAGCAGACGACGGAGGCTGGAATCATCTTGTTAATGTCATCGGCAGGCAGAGTGTAATCGCGGCCAAGACAGGGGGATGTAGTATCAGTGTCCAAACCAGTAACGTTGCAGCTGTCAAGCGGAGATAGGGTGGCCAAATACATGTCTTGCGGAATAACTTGAGTCAAGAGACTTACGTTGAGTAGTGGTATAACCACTGTATTATTAGCGACGGCGACAACAGTGTGAACAATGGCGACGTCTCGGGCCATCAGTACGTCGACTATAGGAGTGACGAGGTAGTCACCATCGGGCACATGACGTGAGCACGACAAAGTGACATATGTAGCAGCTTGCGGAGGCAAGCGAACGTGGTGACGAGAGCATAAATGGGGGAATAATCAGCTGGAAAATCGGCAAGCTGTGGCAGTTCAAGCTGAAGAGCACCAGTGGCACAATCAATGAGCACAGAATGACGTGACAGGAAGTCCAAACCAAGTATTAGGTCATGAGGACACATTTCAATGACGGCAAACTGAGCTAATGTAGGATGACCGGCAATAGACACACGAGCCGTGCACATCCCTTGAACGTCAGGGGTCCTCCCATCAGCTACACGAAGTGTGCGGGAAGCGGCAGGCGTGAGCACTTTATGTAGGCGTCGGCGAAGGTTCGCGCTCATTACAGAAGTGTGCGCTCCAGTATCTATAAGGGCAGAAATAACCACACCGTCAACGTCAACGTCTAACAAACTTTGTCTCGTCGGAAGCGTCAAGAGAGGATTTGTGGAGGGAGTCGAAAATGCAGCGTCACCTCCGGGGGCTGCACTGTTTAGTTTTCCGGGTAGGCAGGAGCGGGGTTGAATGGGGACGACGGCCTGCGAGTCTGCGGTGGGCGAGACGACTGGCGACGTCCTGGAGGCGAACGCGATTGACGACCATGCGGTGACGGTGATCGGCTGTTGAACCTTCTGTAGTTGTTTGGCGGAGAATACTGCGCGCCAGATGCGAAGCGGGTGCTGTCCTGTCGGTAGTGAGGTTCAGACGAAGTCCGAGGTGGCGAGGACCAGCGGTAATTGCAGTAACGGATGACATGACCGATACGGTGGCAATGAAAACAAATTGGTCGATTGTCGACGGTTCTCCACGCAGCAGCGTCGCGAGATCGGGCCGTAAACTGCTGCTCGTGATAGGACGAGGGTGGACGCCATGGAGCTCGCTGCGGGCTGGGCAAAGCGCACACCGAGGGTATACCTATGATGGCGAGTTTTTGGCGGACGATGGCTTGAACCATGTTAGCAGTGAGTGGGGCCGTGTTACTTGCAGCGGTGTGAGCCCGAGCAGAGGCAATGGCTTCAAGTTCGCGCCGTACAATTCAGGTCACCTGATCCGATTAATCTAGAGGTGGCGGCTGTGTTCTTGCACGGTCTTCGCAAGACGACTGTCACAGAACGAGCGCTAAAAAGAGAGCGCGCCGCCAAATCCTTGCGACAACGGGCGGTAGAAACGCCGCGAGGTAAAAAGAAAAAAAAAAAGAAAGCAAACATCCAAGGCTCCCGGGCGCGCGCTCTCCCCGCAGAAGCACGGCTTCGCAGACGAACCTCCTCACCCCACAGCGGCGGCCGGGCAAGCGCTAGAAATTTCCAGAACGAAGGAGGCGTGGCTACGCCGAGCTGAGTCACCCGACGCGGAGGGCTGACAAACCGTCTCGCCTCTCTCCAGCCTTCGCTGCGTATCGCGCCGACGAAGGGACGAGAAAATTCTGGAAAGTGGCGCGGAAGGTATTTAATCGAGCGGCCGAGACGAGAAAGCAGGAGGTGACGGAAGTTAACGCCAGAGCGCGTAGGAATTCCGCCGTGTAGTCGGCGAAGTTTTTGGTCCGTAGGGACGGCTCGAGCTACAGGCAAGAGCGTGGGTTTACCGCTATCGAGCGAAGACGCGGGCAACAGCTGCGTGTGTGAAGCCGATGTGTTCCGGCGAAGAAGTTGAAGTTTGAAGAGTGGCCAATTGAAGACGGGAGGTTTCCTGGAAGAGAAACTTCAGAGAGCTGCGGAACGACAACAACGCTGGACTTTGAGTGAGTGATTCTCGGAAGAGTATCATTCAGACTTTTGTTCCAAGGACTTTGGACTGAATAGGTTTTCTATCTCTTTAGTCCTTAAGTGTCTTGGTTGTTCAATGCATGTGACTGCATCGTAGTGCGTATTGTTGTCTGTGTCCGTTGTTTCAAGTGTGGTTGATTGTACTGTGTAGTACATTGTCTGTTTGGTGACGTATTGTATGTAACTATTGTGGAGTGTGCATACGTGTGTATTGTTTTTGATCTGCCGTTAATGAGAATATAATTTTGTTTGTTTATCAACTCTCGGCTCTGTCTTGTTCTTTGGGCCACAGCCGGCGTCCGCTGGCGCACCAATAAGGACCACTTCTAAATTGTCCACGCTTTCGTGGTGCGGTTCGGGGGGCCGATACTTCGGCTCTTGGAATTAGCCCGGCGATCGCCTCCCTAATAAACGGGACAGGTGTGACAATTAATCTGGCGTCCGCGACAGGACCTTTTGGTGCACAGTGTGTCCAAAGTAGTAAGAAAGAGCCTCGAGTTGTTGATAGTGCTATCGGAACGATTTTGTGTGTTGTTCAGTGTTCTCGTTAACGAGTGCAGGGGAGTGTTCCGATAGACTGATTTAGGCAGATACTTTTTGCACGCGGCAAGACTTTATTTGCGAGACACAATGGATCTCGAAAAGTTAGTAGCTCTTGGTGAGAAGATGGGTCTTTCTGGCGCCGAACTACGGAAGTGGGTAAGCCAGAAGGAGAAAGAGGCGGTGGAGAGAGAGAGGTTGGCAGCGGAGAGAGCCAAGGAAGAAAAAGCCGCTGAGTTAGAACGAGAGAGGTTGGCAGCTGAGAGGGCCAAGGAAGAAAAAGCAGCTGAGTTGGAACGAGAGAGGTTGGCAGCGGAGAGAGCGAAGGAAGAAAGAGAGCAACAATTGAAGTTGGAATTGGAGAGAGAAAAGTTGGCAGCTGAAAGGGCGAGAGAAGAAAGAGAAGCAAAGGAGCGACAGCTGAAAGAAGAAAGAGAGGCAAAAGAGCGACAGCTGAAGGAAGAGAGAGAGCAGCAATTGAAGTTGGAGCTGGAGAGAGAAAAGTTGGCCGCCGAAAGGGCGAGAGAAGAAAGAGAGGAAAGGGAGCGGCAGCGGCAGCACGAGATGGAACTCGAGCGGCTCCGTTTGCAACAGCGAAGTGAAACTCCCGTCCAAGCTAGAGTTGAAAGCAGCGAACGGGAAGATCACGGCTTCCGCTTGAACCCAAGCAAGCTGCTCGTAGCGTTTGATGAAAGGAAGGACGACCTAGACGCGTACCTCCACAGATTTGAGACGATTGCGAAGAGCCAGAATTGGCCGGAACAGCAATGGGCAACTGCTTTGAGTACCTGCTTGAGTGGTGAAGCGCTCAGTGTGTACGGTAGGCTGACGCCGACCGATGCAGCCAACTATGCAAAGGTGAAAGCTGCTTTGTTGAAGCGATTTAGATTTACCGTGGAAGGATTCCGGGACAGATTTCGGACAGGAAAGCCAGCTGATGGTGAGACGGCTACGCAGTATGCCGCCCGACTTTGCCATTATTTCGACAGATGGATTGAACTTTCAGGGACAGCGCAGGAGTACGATGAGCTTAGAGAGCTCCTAATTAGAGAACAATTTCTTACTAGTTGCCACCCAAGCCTGTCGCTGTATTTGAAAGAGAGGAAGGCGGAGTCATTTGAAGGAATGCTTGAATTGGCTGATCAATTCTTAGAAGCGCAAGGAGGAACTAATTTGGCCAAGGTCAAGAAGGAGTGTCCCGATGAGTCGAAGAAATTGGCTCCTGAAGAAAAGAAGCGTGCACCAGAGAGCATTCCGCGATGTTTTCTGTGCAACCGAGTGGGTCATCGCGCGAAAAACTGTCGAATGATCTTTACGAGCCCTACGGTTGTAAAATGTTTTAAGTGTGGTCAGACTGGGCACAAAGCAGACGCTTGTCGGAACGGAGTGAGTCAAACTCACCAGGTATCTTGTGTGCAAGCGGCACCGAAATCTGATAATAATGCCGTCACTGATGGATTCGTAGAGTTGAAGAATGGGGAGAAAATTCCTATTGTGGGTGCTGTAATGTCAAAACAGCCAACCGGTGTTACGAAGGGAATGCCAACGCTTCCTGGAAAGATTGCAGGCAAGAAGATTACGGTTCTAAGAGACACCGGTAGCTCCACGGTTATCGTGAGGAGAAATTTGGTACGGGAAAGAGAGTTGACAGGCAGAACAAAACCGGTTTGCCTAATTGACCGTACGGTCCGGATGCTTCCCGAAGCAGAAATCGAGGTTGAAACCCCGTACTTCAGCGGGAAGGTTACTGCGTTATGCATGACGACCCCCCTGTATGACCTTGTCATCGGAAACATCGGCGGGGCGCGAGGGCCAAGTGATCCAGAATGTTTGGGAGAAGACCCGAAGATAGAGCCCTCGCCAACACAGCGGCCGCGAGATACAGTGGAGGAACATCCCGTGACGGAGCTCACTAGAGCCCAAGGTGAAGCTGCGGCGCAAGAGACAGCGAAGGAGAAGACGATCGTGTCGAATCAGTTCACGGGCCGAGCAACCGGACGTACGTCGGCACGACCTCAACCGACTGACAGTGTAAAGGAGACGGAGTTGGCCAGCCGGGCAAAAGGTAGAGGCATTATCAAGCGGGTAAATAAACAGACAGGACCCGTCGAAGGTAATGACGCGTTAACGGTGTCGGAAGAAACAACGATGGCTGAGACGACGCCTCAGATATCGTCGTTGGAAAGGGTTCGCCGGAAAAGAACGTGGAAGCACAAGAAGAGATCGAGCGAGCACCGCAAAAAGGGGCGCAAGCGCTGTTCGAAGTATTCAGGATAAGTGCTGAGGTCGAATCAGAATGTGTTTGGCAGTGTTGAGTGCCATATGTTGTGTTAACGTTGTGTTATCCTGTGTCACAAGTGTCGAAGTGTTGTGCTGTGATGTGATGTATAGTATTGTACCTTTGTTGTACTGAGAGAACTTTGTACATTTGTATTATTGGGAATGTGTGGTGGAGTGTTGTACCCATGTGCTTGTGGTTGTGTTTTCACGTGTTGTTTAATTGAATTACAATGTACAATTGTATTGCGTGATATATTGTGAATGTGACGTGTCACGAGCGACGGATTGTGTTACAGTCTGTGAGAATGTGTGGTGACTGTTCGCGCTCGTTTGTGTGGTTTTGAATATTATGAGATAATATTCTTAAAGTGGGGGGCAGTGTCACAGAACGAGCGCTAAAAAGAGAGCGCGCCGCCAAATCCTTGCGACAACGGGCGGTAGAAACGCCGCGAGGTAAAAAGAAAAAAAAAAAGAAAGCAAACATCCAAGGCTCCCGGGCGCGCGCTCTCCCCGCAGAAGCACGGCTTCGCAGACGAACCTCCTCACCCCACAGCGGCGGCCGGGCAAGCGCTAGAAATTTCCAGAACGAAGGAGGCGTGGCTACGCCGAGCTGAGTCACCCGACGCGGAGGGCTGACAAACCGTCTCGCCTCTCTCCAGCCTTCGCTGCGTATCGCGCCGACGAAGGGACGAGAAAATTCTGGAAAGTGGCGCGGAAGGTATTTAATCGAGCGGCCGAGACGAGAAAGCAGGAGGTGACGGAAGTTAACGCCAGAGCGCGTAGGAATTCCGCCGTGTAGTCGGCGAAGTTTTTGGTCCGTAGGGACGGCTCGAGCTACAGGCAAGAGCGTGGGTTTACCGCTATCGAGCGAAGACGCGGGCAACAGCTGCGTGTGTGAAGCCGATGTGTTCCGGCGAAGAAGTTGAAGTTTGAAGAGTGGCCAATTGAAGACGGGAGGTTTCCTGGAAGAGAAACTTCAGAGAGCTGCGGAACGACAACAACGCTGGACTTTGAGTGAGTGATTCTCGGAAGAGTATCATTCAGACTTTTGTTCCAAGGACTTTGGACTGAATAGGTTTTCTATCTCTTTAGTCCTTAAGTGTCTTGGTTGTTCAATGCATGTGACTGCATCGTAGTGCGTATTGTTGTCTGTGTCCGTTGTTTCAAGTGTGGTTGATTGTACTGTGTAGTACATTGTCTGTTTGGTGACGTATTGTATGTAACTATTGTGGAGTGTGCATACGTGTGTATTGTTTTTGATCTGCCGTTAATGAGAATATAATTTTGTTTGTTTATCAACTCTCGGCTCTGTCTTGTTCTTTGGGCCACAGCCGGCGTCCGCTGGCGCACCAATAAGGACCACTTCTAAATTGTCCACGCTTTCGTGGTGCGGTTCGGGGGGCCGATACTTCGGCTCTTGGAATTAGCCCGGCGATCGCCTCCCTAATAAACGGGACAGGTGTGACAACGACGTAGCAGCCGTATTCGGAAGGCGGGTAAACACGCTGTTAATCCGCCGGCTCTTCGCTTGCTCAAAGCGCCGACATTTTTTATAATGGCGTCCACTGTAGAATAATTTTTGCAGATTAGAAGGTTGAATGCGTCATCCGCAATCCTCTTAAGAATATGTCCGACCTTGTAAGCCTCCGGCATCTCAGCATTGACTTTGCGACACAATGATAACACATCTTCTATATAGGAGACGTAAGACTCAGTCGAGGTCTGCGCCCGAGACGCGAGCATTTTGTTCGTGGCCATTTTTCTTCCAATCGGCTTTCCGAACAGGTCCAACATTTTCTTCCTGCACACTGTCCAACTCCCAAGTTCTGTTTCATGGTTTTCATACCACGATTTGGCGGTTCCCCTAAGATAGAATAACAGGTTCGCCAGCATAAGAGTTGGGCCCCATCGGTATCGAGTACTCACACGTTCGTACTTTGCCAGCCAATCTTCAACGTCAACTTCATCTGGATGACCGGAACCGCTAAATGTGCCAGGATTCCGCGGGGCTTTGAGCACGAAGGTTGTGGTCGCAGAAGGAGATGTAGTTACCGCATCATTTACCGCATCATCTCCGGCCGCAGGAACACCAGGAGCAGATGCAGACGCCGTACTTTCCGTCATCGTTGTGGAATGACCCTTCAAACGACGACCGCTGCGAAGTTCCGTTGTGAGGCGGTTACCCAGCACGTCCACCAAATGTGACGGGGCGAGCTCTAGGCTTATAGGATAGCGTCCACCGAGAATCGGCAGCCGAACAAGATGGCTGAGTTGCCTCTCACGCAAGCGCCTAACGCACAGGCGTCTTCTTCATCTTCGCAAAGTGCCACGCTTGCTCCTGTCGATGATGCACCGTAACAATATTATAACTGCCAGGTACATGGCGAACAAAGACACGGAGCTTAACTGGACCCCTCCGAAGTGAATGGCTAGCAGCGAGTATTTAACTTCCCACATACAACTTATGTATTGTCCTGCAGGACACACACAATCCCGGGAAATATAGCAAGCATGCGTTTTTCAAAGAAACTGAAGTACCATGTGTAGGTATCACTCTTGCGGTGTGATTTGTGCTGTTCTACATTCTAAAGAAAGAGCGAGTAAAAAGGGTGTCTTTTTGTCCCACAACAATAATCGTCACATGTTGCGTTCCATCCTTGCGCTATCGCCCCGCACCCGGTACATTCCGGTCACGATCGACATGCCCATTATCAGGGTTACATTGCATTTTCGATAGGAAAGTGGCCAGCGCAGAGTTTTCAAGAATGAAAGCGCACGCAAGCCTGATGACGATTATTGTTGTTGGACAAAAACACACCCTTTTTACTCAACATTTTTTAGAGAGTACAGGAAACATGCTTGGTGACCTTCTCAGGTGCATGTACAACGAGAAAAATACGTCCTGCATTGTACGAAAAGCTAGAAATACTAAAGGCATGGCGCTGAAAGCAAATGCTGGCGATTCCGAATGAAGTTTCACAATTATCGTAATACTATCGGAACTGAAGCATTTCATCAACAGCTAAAAAGTTTCCCGCCCTTACCCATGAATTAAAGGGGGGATGGGGTGGTCCTCCTAGATCTACTAGAATGGTGGTCCTCCTACATCAGTCGTGTGCTGCAGCAAACGATGTTCTGTGTTATGACCAACAGGCCTTCAGCAACTTATTGCAGTAAAAAAAAAACACGAGGCCAACATTTTTGTGTCAGTAACCCTTTAAATCTAAGTACACGGGTCTCTGCCAGCTCGCCGCACCTCGGTCGGGATTCGACCGCGCGTCCTGCGGGACAGCAGTCTAGTACCTCAACCATCAGGGCGAGATGTTAATTACCCTTAACAATAGTTGTTTTTTTCCAAAGTGTCAAAGTATTCGTCAGTGATTTTCCACATTTTCTTATTAAGAGCTTAGCTGTTACACTGAACACCCTTTGTGTGCATGCGTTGGTGCGAAAAGCTGTATAATTGTAACGTACAGGTAGGCCTTGCACACCAGCTCGTGGTATGTCAATACTGATTTCCGTGTCTTCTACAAAGCGTGGTGCTTCGCTCTTGTTGGCGTTCATGTAAGTCGTTGCAGGCAATTAAGGCCAAAGAAAAGGTGAAGAGAAGCGGGTAGAGGAGAGAAGAGTACAATGATGACTAAAAGTGGGAGAAACATGAAGAAAATAACCGGCTAAGCACTTTGAAGACGTGGCTAAGCAGTGAAGCTGAAACGTGCGGCCTGTATGTTTAGCAGCAGGCTGCACCCGTATCGAAGCCTTTCTCACTTATTGGTTACTTGTTTGTGTTTCTTAATATGGTGACCTACATGTTTGGCGTGGCTTTAACACAGTGTTTATTTCACGCACCGCACAATGTGCGTCGCGTAATCACCGTCCAAGTGGCCCTGCATGAGACCAGACGGTCTCGGTACAGGGCTAAGAAATACCGAGGGTGAGTGAGTACAGCTACATCGGAGTATGGGTAATTGAGCGAGATAGATATATGGACGTACAGAAAAAAAAATGGCAGCAACGAGAAGGAGCAATGCCGCAATCATGAAGCACAGAGCGTTGGAGGTACAATGGGTACGAAGAGCTTCGAGGTTTGTGGTAAGGCGCAATGGTTCCAGTGCTTACATTTGGGAACTCAGTGGTGCGCATGAAGTCAGAAGTGCAATCAGGAATGGATGGCAATCAAATGACTGTAGGACGCCTCACGTTGAGCGCTCACGGGAGACGACAAATGAGGCTGTAGAGTAAGATATGGAATGGACAAGCTTTGAAGTAAGGGAAGCTCAGACTTGAAGAGAGGGAAGAGCGTGGACAGAACAGGCAGAAAAAACAAACTAGGAGGCTCACCAGTAAATATACGGCTCACAGTGTGGGCGATATGGCAAAAAGGAGCTTTAAGCGACAAGTCAGAGAGGCGGAGATGATTTATTGGATGACAGCGACGGAAAAGAAGCCGCCTCTCAGTAACTACCGAAAGTGCAAAAACGAAATAAGGAGAAGGTGAAGCACTTTAGCGTTCGAGGTGAGGTTGGGTTCTCTTAGAACGCGTAGTTATAAAGCGAGATTCGATAAAGAACAACAACAGGGTACATGCTGTGGGGGATCTAAGGAAATGACACTCAACAACAACAACAACAAAAAATCAGAACGACATTATTGTTTCACAATCACATATCAGTTGCAGATGTCGCGATACTAGGAAAGCGGAGTGACGACAAAGATACCGAAAAAATTACAGATAATCTGACAATGCTTTAGCAAAAGAATTTAGTGTATTACAATCAATTACATTGGATGGAAGTCGATTTCATTTACGCGTCATATTCATTGCTACACGCGTCTATTCATTGCTACATTTAGCAAATGCGTTTTTATTTGAAATTATTTTTAATGGTTTGTTAGTCGCATACTTACTTAATGGTGCTTTTTTGTAAAAACCGCACAACAAGGATTCACAAAAAAATCAATAGAGATGAAGTTAGAATGCTTTTCCGAAAATCAAACAGCGCCACTGAGCCCCCTTGCGGCAACTGTTGCAACCTTGCCATTGCCGTGTGATACTGCCACAACTCCTTCTCCGTCGAACCCCGTAGGAAAGATTTACGTTGACGGTGTTCAACGGAGTTTGGTGGTGGCCGTGTGACAGGGGTATTAGAAATACCAGCTTTTGCTCTGACTGTCGTTTTTAGGGGCGAAGCTCCTTAAGGCGTGAGTAGTGCGTCTCCTGTATGTACGTATAGTAGCCACCTCTCATTTTAGGGCCGTTCCATGTGCAAGCCGAACAGCCGCAACGCACGTGCCCGCACACCTGCCGTACCCAAGCGGAGGCTGAATGAGCGTCTCCCCTTTGCGTGCGGCCGGGGTCCCGGCACCTGCGTTGCGGCTGTGCGGGTAGCGCGTGGAACGGCCCTTAGTCCTTAGGAATGTCCGCTGGATGGGGCGGTCTTTCGATACGATGAGTGTATGATGAAAAGATGTGACATGGCAGTACTTATCACTAGATGTACATGTGGACGGACAGACAGCAGACAGACAGATGGACGAACAAGCGGACATACATACATACATGCGTACATACATTTATTTTATTTATTTATTTGTACATACTGCAGGCCCTAATCGGGCCTATGCAGGAGTGGATACATAGAGGTAACATGAGACATAATAACGCTCCACAAGAAAAAAAGAAAGTATTGATACGCATAGGATACTTCATGACTCACATGTATACATTTTTAGAAAAATCAATCTCTTCTAGACAGTTGACAAAAGATTCCAGCGTAGAACATTTCACAGCATTGACTGGCAGCCTATTCCAAAAACTAATGGCCATTGGGAATAAAGAATACTTATGTTTATTGACACGGCTAGCAGGTTGAAAGATGACCTTATTATGGTTTGTCCTGAGTGAGTGTTTAAATGAGTCGTGTAAGTACAGATTGCACGGTATCTTAAAATGACCGTGATAGAGCAAGTATAGAAACTTTAACTTCGAAATTATTATTCGTTTGAAAGTGGCTGAAGATATTTCTATTAATTAGGTCTGTGACGCCTGAATGCCGCGAATAATTAGAGTAGATGACCCATGCAGCTAATTTCTGAATGCTTTCAATTTTGTCTATTAGGTGTTATACATACATACATACATACATACATACATACATACATACATACATACATACATACATACATACATACATACATACATACATACATACATACATACATACATAAAGGCACTAACTTCTGTCAGCGCGTTTGCGAAATGGTCAAGTGCCTTGTAGAGGTGGGGGAGAAGGGATAAAAAGAATGGAAGAAAGTAGATGAAGAGATAGAGAAGAGATAGAGATAGAGAAGGTTGTGATCACTGCCACGCGCGCTATCACGGCAGGCATCGGCATACGGGCCGGCTCGCATTGCCTTCTACGTGATATCTTCTAAATGCAAAGAGACTGTGCGAAAACAGCATCTCTTCATGAAGCATCCTTACTTCCTATGACATTGCAATGTATTTCTATTGCGTTCACTGCTCCGCCCTTGTGGTGAAACTGATTGTTTTTCTACCTCTTCTACTATGGGTACATGAGTGCGAATACAGGATAACAGATCTTCCCTTGTTCTTAACGCCATAGACGCTGCTCTAAAGTTTTTGCTCTATACTGCTTCTGTTTACCCTTCTCTATCTCTCTCTCCACATCGTTATCGATCCGTCTTCTTTGTTCCCAGGATATATACGTAGCGATGGAGCCTGAGGATGGCTATGGCCCCGCGGACCCCGAAATGTTTGCTCGCTACCAGAGTGCGTTGCCGGGTCGCAACGTGATCCCGTCGACAATAATCGCCGCCGGCAAAGGGGGAAGAAGAAGCCTCCAGCGGACTTCCTTTTCTGTCTGCCCGATCGACGCAAACTGACCAGCATCCCGCTGAATGCGGGTCATTGAACCTGGCCCTTGCCAGACCACGTTATGTTTGGCTACTACATACGACTGCAATTTGTTTAAGAAGGAATGGCGCTGCGATCATCATGCTGCGTTTCTGATGCAGTAGCAAATATATATAGCATATAGCTTCATTGAGCGTACGCTTTTCCTGGTATAGTTCTAGTTCGCGTGAAACAGCGTGCAAGAACGGGAAAAGTAAATGGGAGCACACAGACGCGGGCACATTGTGGGTGGGCTCTCACGCAGCTTTCTGCGCTCAGTTAATCTTAAAAACATTGACAGCACAATATTTGCACTGCTCAACAGTTTACAAAGGAACGGCGATGTGGGCGAGTTGGTTTACGCGCGTGTTACAGAATCACAGCGTCCGTGTACATCCTTCTCTGATTGTTCCCTTCCTCCTTCACTGCGTCAGCTTTCTGTCAGCACATAAAAGGATATTGAAGCGGTTTTGACTATTTTATACAAACTTGTGGGCCAGTAGACGATGTCCTGAGGGCCATTTACAAACTAATTTTAGCTCACGGCGTACACCGTGTAATTTATTACAACGTTTTAAAGAATCACTGCGACTCAGCCAGACGCGTTTTCAACCGCCAATTGGCAGAACGACATTAACGATATGCTGCCGTAACGCGACGTCACCAAGACTGCTGATATGACTGGCTGTGGAATGCGCGGAAGTTTTTCAGAGATGAGATATGACGTTCAAATTAAAATCACATGGCGTTTAGTGTACCGTAAGAAATTGTGAGCTTTGGTCCAGTAAGCGACGTAACATGCACAACATGATAGATGCAATACATTTTTTAAAAATTGCTCTAAATTTCTATTCATCGCCTGAATGCAGTACTGAACTTATGCCAAGAATAATGAGGCGCCTTCTCGCGCACTGTTGTCATAAAAACTTGTTTTTTTTTCTCGATTTGTGCAGAAGTCTGTACGAAGGAGTTTAATGTGGAAAAGGTTGTCATTGTGGCCTCCATAGACGGCAGGCCACCCGCCCATTAGCCTGTGTGTTGATTCACAGCAGACGGTACCACACAATATTGTGATACCAGGCGTACCTGGAGGATAATGCATACGCCCTGCTGAGACGCCGTCTTATCTCATCCGCCTCTGTTATGAAAAATATTGTTCACATCATGGCAATGATTTCTTATTTTTTCAACTACTGATCACGCACAAAATACATTGGAATAGTTGCAATAATAAATTGTTGCAAGAATAGTTCCAATAATGAAGTTACACTTTGTCATTGTGGAACAATGTCCATCTTTGTAGTCATTCTTTGTGAACTGGGTGTAAGACTACAGCTGTAATTTAGGTAAAGAAGCGGTAAGTATTCGCCTCTACAGAAATTGTCATCACTAGATCTTCTAGGCGCAATCGGAGAAGTTGAATCTAGCAGACGAAACTCAGATCAGCACTGATGAATTGAATTATCTGTTGAGCAGCGAACGTAAGTGTCACAGCGGTCTCTGCGACCAGAGTTAACAAAATAAGTTAACAAAATGGCAAAGCTACCAAAATGTCGCAGTATTGTAAGAAAAATGTAAGCCAGTACCATTTTCTTCTTCGTTCTACAATTGTTGTCTCTAGTTTCATCCTAAGCTCGCAAGGAATGCCACCTCGATGCTGCTCGACGGAGTCGACGGCCGAGCGCGTAGAGTGGTGTGAGCATTCACTAGGTGTGAGGTGGGTGATGAACCGGAAAAGCAGCAGTGACATCATGGCGGCTCCTCTACTTCCGATGGTTGGAGGACAGGTCCGAAGGGAGAGGGGAAGGACGATTTGGCGCTACTTAACCTAGCCGGCGGAAAATGCATGGAGGGGCTTTACTTTGTTGGAGTTGAGGCTAGCCCGACGGCTTTGCGAAGGCTTTGCCACCGCTTTCTCCGTTCTCATGTCCCGACATGACCCCCCTTTTCCATGGTCTGCCGCGATGGTAGAGCGAGGAGTGAAACTTAACCCCTCTCACCCGGTAGCGGATTTCGACTGTGGCACCAAGCGCAAAGTCTCCCGAGAGGTTTCGCGCGCGGGCGCGTGGGGAGTGAGAGAGACCTCTCCGGAGACGACATGGAGGTAAGCACGCTTTTCTTTTCCATCCGTTGGCTCCCTTTGGGGCTGGTTTAGACTTCCCCAACAGCGCCTTGCGCCCGCAGCGAACGATCACCTTATGTAACCCTCCCTTTCGAACGCTAGGCAGAAGAGCGATGCGGTGTCCTAGTGCGTTGCCAGGCTACGCCGACCCGCATCTCTCCGAAGCCTACTCCGACGTCAGCGTAGCTCTGGCCGACTGGGCTCGTTCTACGTGATCTCCTGATGCCGACCTCCGACGACAGTGTAGCTATGATCGACTGGACTTGCTCTACGCCACCTCCTGACGCCGACAAGAGGTCTCGCAAGTGGTGCCCCGCCCTCTGACTCCTGTGACCGTGTTTCCATCTTCCCTATCTCCCCTATCCCCTCGATATGTCGTTGCCCTCTGGCTTACCACCTCACGCCTCTTTCTCTCTCTGTACACCTTTATTCCTATCCTTTTAATCCCTCCTCACCCCCATCCCTTGTGAGCTACTGTTGAGGTGTCGCTCGCTGAAGCAGACAGTTACGGGGCTCACTTTTCTTTTCCTTTCTCTCTTAGTAGAACTACTTTGTGCGAGCGCCTTTGCCTTCGCTCGAGCTGCCGGGACTTTGTCCTGGTGTCGCCGTGAATCACTTTTACCACGGAGACGTGCTCGCGGCACCTCTGTGTAGTACTTCTCGCCCGTGACGTGGATAAGCCCATTTGATTTCCCGCCGCGCCTTTGCAACGGGCTGTACTGCGTTTTGGTGTTGCCACAGACAATCAAGTGTTGCGACCTTGAGCAATATCGTGTTCTCGCCACGGCGATGGTTAACACGTACCCTGTGGCTCGCTAAGACTGGACCCACGCTAGTGGCCGTACTTCTTCGGGATACGTGTCACTTCAACTTTCAACTATTAAGCCTAGCCTGTGTGCTGGCGTGCTGTTGTGGGAAGCTTGCTGTAAAGTAATGGATCAGTATCCATGAGAACCCATTCATACACTGAAGCAACAGCAGTATGCATGATACTAAATGTCTGCACCCACAGCCTGGCCATAAGGCAGAGCAACTATACTCAAAAGTTTACCACACTTGTAAAATCATCTATTGGGATAAGAGGCTGAAGCTTAAGTACAGTGGCTGTAGCCACTGTAGCTTAAGCCACGAAGCTTTCAAGTTTGATAAATGTTTCCTACACTAATGGTGGTGTTGAGGTTGCACACCCAATATCTGCATTCTATGATGATGCTACTGCTTGTTTTCATGAGAGTAAAGTGAAGACCCAAAGTGTTGAGAATGCTCACATTCACAAGTATGCTAAATTACCAGGAATTCCTGTAATGCAGGAATTTATTGCTATAGACAAGTTAAACTGAAGGTAATAAAACCTGCGGGATATCAGCTCTGCTATTTACACTCTCTTTTACGGTAATCTTTATCCGCTGCATGTCGTCTCCCACTTGACAACGCTCTCTGTCTTACTGGAGAACTTATGCTGAGATGTGAGCCCAATACCTCAATTACCCGGGAAATTTTTCACCAGCCACCTCATAACCGATCCTTTGTATTGGAGGTTGCACAGTAGGCTAAATATTCATGGAATTTCGCATAACGCAAAGAAGATGAGCAAACAAGTGAATGTGTGCGTGGCACCATGAAAAAGCAACAAGACTCTTTATAGAAGTGTGTGGCTGTCAGATTAAGCATTGAAGATGTTGTGTAGAGTGCAGTGAAGGTGCCATTTGCGAAATTCCCCCATCCTCTGGCAAGTGCTACGTAGAACAGCACAGTTGACGCCTGAATGACTTACACGAACGCTGTAGTAATGTGAAAGGGTGCATACAGGAAACTTGGTGGTCTGCTAGCTATACTACACAACATAAAATCGAAACTGAGGAGATCTTGCAATATGGCGGTTACTGTGTCTGTGTAGCACCCGTCTCGAATACCTAAAAGATAATTGCATAGTTCAACGAAGCACGTAGTAGTGTTCTGCAACAACAGCAACAAGATGAAGAGGTGGGCTAGTGGCTTTGAATTGGTTTTCTGATCTAAATGTGCACACTAAATGAGAAAACGAAAAAAGGCAGGCATTAGTGCGGACTACAGCTGGACTTTATTCACAGCACAATACATATACAAACAAACATATACAAACAAAAAGTTAGATGACTGGCAAAATTATAAAGAAATCTTGAAACAAACAGAAAAAGCAATTATTGAAGCAAAAAATAAATATTTCAACTGCACTCTACCAAGCCTGTTAAAACAGATCCAAAAATTTTTTGAATATAGTTAACTCCAAACAAGATCGGTTGGCGCCATCTATGTTAGGTGCCGATGGCAACGTGCTAATATTAGATGAGTATGCCGAGTAATTTAATAAGTACTTTGCCGGAGTCTACAGAGATGAAGATCCTATCAATAGTTCCTTGACCCTTCTGTAACCAGCCATTCCGTTTAGCTTTCCATCAATCATTATATCCTCCTACGGTGTAAAACACGCTATTGACCGCTTACCGTTCAAGACCAGCCCAGGCCCGGATGGCATCAGCGCTAAACATTTAAAATTAACCAGTCACATCTCAGCAATTGTACTTTCTTTATTATTCCAACAGTCACTTGACTCTGGATGCTTACCAGAAGACTGGAAAGTAGCTCATGTTCTGCCCATACCTAAGATAACACTGTCTTCAATAACTACCATCCTATATCATTGACCTCAATTAGTTGCAAACTGCTAGAACACATAATCTATACACACACATAATGGCGCATCTCAACCGAAATAATCTGCTCATAAACAATCAGCATGGTTTCCGTCCGAAACTCTCATGCCAAACACAGCTTTACGAGTTGGTAATTGGCATTCACACCTCACTGCACTCGTCCCTTATTGTTGACGGAATTTTTATTGACTTTTCAAAGGCCTTCGACAGCGCACCTCATAAACGACTAACACTTAAAAAATGCGTAATCTCGAACTTGACGGCAAAACAACACGATGGCATGAGGAATTTCTAAAATATCGTTCTCAGGTGGTAAAATTAAATGATTATATATCCGGTCCAACACTTGTCAAGTATGGTGTCCCTCAAGGAACAGTAATAGGCCCGCTTTTATTTTTAATATATATTATTGACATAACATCAAATATTAGTTCTACAATTTGCCTTTTTGCAGACGATTGCATTATATACAGAAAAATAACTGGTCTTAACGACGTTATAGCTCTACAATCTGACCTTCATAAGCTAACACAATGATGCAGCAGGTGGCAGGCGCAAATTAATGTATAAAAGACTAAACACTTGGCATTCGGTTCTGTTTTGAAGGCACAATGTAATACCTATGTACTAAATGATGAAAAAGTTGACTCAGTTACAATGGTAAAATACCTCGGCGCCCTTATCAATTCAAGACTAACATGGACTGACCACAAGAACACATTACTTGTAAAGCGCAGAAGAAACAAGGCTTTCTGAAACGACATTTATATCTAGCAGACAGGGACACCAGGCTTCAAGCATATAATTTCCTTGTGCGCCCTTCACTGGAATATGCATCAATCA
Source organism: Rhipicephalus microplus (assembly GCF_043290135.1). NCBI lineage: Eukaryota > Metazoa > Arthropoda > Arachnida > Ixodida > Ixodidae > Rhipicephalus > Rhipicephalus microplus. The sequence continues at coordinate 130,273,098 of NC_134701.1, forward strand.
TTTGGCATCCCCACCAGATCACACTTACTAGTCTACTGAAAGCCATTCAGAATAAAGCAGCTTGGTTCATCTTATCATCACACTCACAATTTCAAAGCGTTTCATCTTTGAAAGCAGAGCTGAATATGCCGCCGCTTGCTGTGCGCAGGCAATTTTCCAGATTATCCTTTTTCCATACTTTGTATCACTCTAATGCATCATTTGCCCGAACGCATATTTTACCACCACCTCATACATCTAGTCACACCAATCATTCTTTCAAAGTCAACCCTATATTCGCCCGTACAGAAAAAATTTGAAATTCGCCTTTATTTTATTTATTTATATGATATATAAGAAGATGTTGGTGCACCATTATGGCGCCGGCTACTCCTTAGCCGCAGGGGCGGCGCCAGGATGTTTTTACTGGGGGGGCAACCACGAAAAGTGAGTTCCTCCGGGGGGGGGGGGGCAAGCTAGCTCTGCTCCTACTAGGTTTTCAATATATGCTTCCGGGCACTTGGGTGGGCATAGGGGGGGCAGGCGAGAATTTTGGGGGAGCTCCAGCCCACCCTTGCCCCCCCCCTGGCGCCGCCCCTGCTTAGCCGTTGATTGAAACTTGCACACGTATCTTGAAGCAAAACATACAAAGCAGTGCATGGAAAATAGAAAACTCAGGCACAGATATGCAAAGACACACTTATATAAAATTCGCCTTTACTTTTATCGATAAAAGAATGGAATGAACTACCTTCCAGGATTGCTACAATAACTGAGCTTTCTTTGTTTAATTTAGCATTACTAACCTATTTGCAGCCCTGTTACTTTCATTCATAATTGCTTTATCTGATGTTTACTCTTGTTCTGCTTGCCTTGTCACTAAATCTACGAATTTCTGTACTATATATATGGCATTGTACTAACGTGCAATTATTCATTCTGTGTAAAAATTGTATTCTGTTTATGTCCCCCCCCCCCCCCCCACCTATGTGATGCTCCTAGCGGGCCTTTAGGGTACTTGAATAAATAAATAAAAAATAAAACTGCACTGGTCCTCTAGTTTGCTTTGTCACCATTGTGTGTATTTAGATGAAGAATAAAAAGTGGACATGTTACTCGTGTTTGTGCTTATCTGTGCAGTAGTGATAAAGTTTCAGTGAAAGCCAGCACTCTCTCTTGAGCCTTACCCGCTTTTATGCATTTTTTATTTGTGCTGTAGTGTTAATAGTGGCGAACCTGCTAGCCCGACCTTCAACCTGAACATGCGCACAGTTCAATTTGCACTAGCCCGTCCTAATATCAACCCTGTTGAACAAACGTAAATGTAAACTTTTCTGTGTCGTTGCATGCTGGCAAACGAGAGATTTCAAGCCATACTGGCAGTGGACATTAGTCCAGATGCCTGGCTTCTAGAGGGTGATATGTGTTTATTACCAATGGAGGCATGCTGAGTGCCAGGTGGCAATGTTTCTTGTATAGCTTCTTCAATGTGGGCATCACATCAGGTCCCCAAAATAATTGCTTTTTAATCTACAGCTGCACAAGTATGAACGCTGAATCTTGAGCAACATAGGTGGGCGCTGCGGATGGAGTCGGCCGTTTCGATTACCCGATGCTGCTAAGAGTGGACAAACAGACAAATGTACAGACAGGCAAAAATTTTTGCGTCGAAGGTCTACAAGAAAGATTATCATCTTTAATAAAGAAAAGACCTTCATCGTCAGACTAGGCAGCGCTGAGAAAAACTAAGCCACCGGTACCCTCCCTGGGAGTGCAAAGAGAGCCATTCGCAAGCCAATGTTCACAGGCCATGACAGAACATTCTCTTTCGTTCGTGTCAGCCAAAGTTTCCTGAAATTTCGAGGACCTAGGAAGGCTTATTTTGCCAGACCATGTTCCAGAGCAATAGGATGCTCATCAAAGCGAACCGTGGGTGCAATGCAAAAGAACCTTCAGTTATTTCGACGCGCTGCGACACGCAAGTACAAGCGAGCATCGCATGACACGGAGATCGAGGCAAGCCTTCCGCTTAAATGCGTTAAATTTGGATTTACGCATAACCTCACAGTGATTATGTGTGATGAATTTATGAGCTACGTGTCTTACCGTAATACAAAGCTCGCTTTAACAGGGACGAATGGCCCCGACGATTTCCGTCTTTTCAGTTGCAGTCTCTATGTAGCCCTTGCTTTCTGTGCATTGCACTGTTTTATTACGCATTTTCAAGTGTTGTCTTCCGTTTGCCAATTCTCAACAGGGAGATACATGCGTGACCACTTTCACGGGCTACAACCGAAGTCAAACAAATTTATGGGTGGTGAGACGAATAGTTTGCATTTTACGTGTGACACACGTTTTGGCACTTTCCCAAGTTGAAAACGGAACATTGGACCTTCAAAACGTGGTACGTGCGCGATCCAGTGCGGCGAGATTACGGGAGGTGGCGGTGTGCGCGATGCTTATCGAGCACCTTCCTCTAGCTGCTCATTACGTGCTTCATGGCACGCACAGCGGTCACAGACTCTACTGAACTTTATAGACATGGTACCCACGGATATTCATCACGGGTCACGCAAAACCGCAACAGCAGAGCTACAATTACCACACTTTCTCATGCGACCGGCTGTGGAGCATACGAGTAATTCGCTCAGCCAAAACGTTCAACCGCCCGTATTCAGCACCAAAAAAAAAAAAAAAAATCGGTAGAAATGAACGTCATTCAGTCCGTTACGAGCGTGCCTACTACTACAACTACTCACAAGGTAACAGACTAGCTCGCTGGATTCCATGCCGACCGGTTGTGCCCTCGCGATCTCCGACGTCAGCGTAGTTCTGACCGACTGGGCTGGCCCTACGTCATCTCTTGACGCCGATCTCCGACGACAGCGTAGCTCTGACCTACTGGACTTGCCCTACGCTATCTCCTGACGCCAACAAGAACTCTCGCAAGTGGTGCCCCGTCCTCAGACTCCTGTGACCGTGTTTTCATTTTTCTTATCCCTCATATGTCCTCGCTCGCTGTCCCAGCGCATCTCTATCTCTCTATGTATACCTTTAATACTATCCTTTTAATCCCTCCTCACCCCCATACCTTGCGAGCTACTGTTGAGGTGTCGTACCCTGATGCAGACAGTTACGGGGCTCACTTTTCTCTTCTTTTCCATCTCATAACCAGTTCTCTCACAAGGCAACAGTAGCGTCGTTTCCGGCGTTTCTTTGTAACGCACGGAGCCGTCGCGTCAGCTCTTTTTTACGCCATCATTCCGGCGAGCGATCTCACAAACACTTCACAGAGATCCGTCCGAATAGCGCGGAGAAGGGCATAGTTCTACATCTGAGAATTAAATGCGCAAAACACGCAATACTAAGCTGAATCGTTGTTTTGCACTCGCTGTCGCGCCACAGAACACCTGGTCGCGCTTGTTGCACCAGCTTCAGGCACATTTGGCTGCGACTAAAACTTGACCCGACTGAAAAAGTAGTTGTTGCCGGAACATGCTTTTATTCTGGCTGATTAGTAGTTTTGTTTTTCACCAAAACTTTCAAATAACAAAAAAAATCTTATTGTCTTTCCTGCAAGACCTGCCAATTTTGTGTAAGCAATTTTATTTAAACGTTTTTTGATCGCACAATTTGGTAAAACAGACTCAGGCTAACGTTCAGGCGGCGCCACTGACGAATACGTCGCGCATCCTCCATGTCGCGCATCAAGTCCCGCGCACAACAAACTACAGTCATACAACTCTTCTCTGCTACAGTATTCTAGAACGATAGAGTTTCATACAATATTGTATGAAACTCTATGCTATAGAACAAACGAAGTGGTAGGCGCACGTGTAAGTTGTTTGGGGTTGTCGTTCGGTGTTTATGGTGCTGTTAATTTGTGGTACTGTCGCCAACTCTCCGAGAGCTCATTGAACTGAAGCAAAGCGTCATGGCTGCGGTGCTGTTTGAAATCAAGAAAAAGAGTCGCAGTCCCGCTACGAAGAAGTCCCCGTTCCCGCTGGTGTTTCACTTGGGAACTGACAAGTCGAGCGTCGTCACGTGGCACATTTGTCGTGGCGTTCTCAAGCCCGATGGTGTCGAGGTGACGTCGCAGGAAGACATGAAAATCCTGTACCACATGGTACGTGTGCTCGATCGTAGCCGGTGTGTGACGCACATCATTGGTGACAGCTGCTGACGAGTCGGGTGTTTATAACGTGAAGCTGTTTTTATACAATGCATCGTTCAGTGACAATATGTCATGACTCGTGACAATATGCCATGACCACGACCTCCTCTATAAACTTACGACCTACTCACCGGCGCCACCCCTATGGAGGTGTGTGGGCCCAAAAATTTGCGCGTAGGGATCAGAGATACCGCGAGGTGCCGCCACGACTTACCCTCATAGCAGACGACGCGCTGCTGTAGTGATGCACTCGTGTGCGCGCCTTTCTGCAATTTTTTAATGTTATTTATAACGCGCCGATCGAGCAACCCGCAGATTTAATGAATCGAAGCAACATTCTAGCTGTGAGAAGCACCATGGTGGTTGGCTCCGAGATGTTCATTACAGGAACTCCATAGGAAATCGATCTGCGTGAGCGCTTTTGTGTCCCCGTCTAAGCGCAGGCAAACGCGAGAAATATGCGACATGCCACCCATTTGTTTTGCGGAGTGCGCCCCACCTAAATGCTCTCTAGAAGGTGCAGAAATAATTTGTCCGTGGGCAAAACTGCGATCTTGTAACGAGTTGAAACGTGAAATCAGAATTTCTGAGGCGCAAATAAAGACGCATACGGTACTAACACCGCATGGGACGACCCGTGTAATTTTTCATGCCCTGCATATCGTCCTTCAATGATACTGTTCACGAACAACAATAGAAGGGAGTAGGGGTGCTATCCTCTGGCGAACGTCGGAACGATCGATGGAAGCGTGCAATAATACCGGGGGTTTACCACAATGTTGTTACAGCAATTTCTCGCACCTCTGCAGTTATTGCACTGTTCGAGCGCTGCTGGCGTTTCCGTGTGTGTCTCACCGGCGATGTCACCAAGCTTTTATCACTGGAGCAGCAAAATAGAACGCATTCAGTTACAACAACTTTTGTCGCGCTCCATTTCCGTAAAAGGAACAATGCTTTCTAGAAACGTGAGCATCAGTCTAAACCATGCCTTCTAACTGGCTTTTAGCATTAATGCTGTCGAATCTAAATGACGGGAAGCTCAGTTGACCGCCGGCCGCTCGACTTGCAGAATGGAACGCAGCAGTTCACCATTATGTTAATGGTGCTGTACCTGTCGTACCCTAACGCTCCCGTGTCCTGAACAAATATCCTGACAAACGCTAACCTTCAAATGGTACAAAAATGAGACAACACACGCACACACCATGCAGGAAAGCGCTTCGGTGGCTGCAGCAATGAGGGTTAGTTGTGGCGCTATGGCGTGCTGCAGCACTTTTGAGAACTAAAAAAATTAAACAGGCAAAAGCAAACCTAGCGACATGGAAAGCATTGGCATGAGCAGGTCATAAGTTTGTAGAGGAGGTCGTGGCCATGACTCCTTGCTGCTTTGGCCATATTTGTATAGGCATTGCATACTGACCAGATGGAGCTGCGTTGCTCACTCTGCCCGTCTCAAAGTCTTACACATTCGCCGTTAGGGGGCACGCAGAAAATAGACGCGTGCTCGCGTCCCCCATGTATCCCGGCCTCAATCAGCTGACAGATGCAGGGCGGGAAATGCGCCTGTAGCGTTCCATTTTCATTGAGGCTGTCTCAAGGTTGCCTTTTTTTATCCACTAGGCTATGTATTCTGCTGCTGCAGTCAGACTGGAAAACTCGACTGAACGGTGCCTATTGACACAGACGTGCTGTGCAGTCAAGCGTCTCGCCAGTGCAGTGTTTCAAGGCTTAATGTCTGTTCTTTGTCTTTCTTTTGCGGCTGCGTGACTATACTCGGCGACCACTTTTCTTGGCACTCAAAGGAAAGCTACGGGGGCGGAGGTTCTGAACAGTACCCGAAGTAGCACGTTTGGCGCGCATCTTGTTACGCTATAGGGAACCAAAGCTCAAGTTTGCGGAGTGATGACAACGCCGCGCCCTGGCACTGGCAGCGAGCTCCAGAACACTTGAGGAGAGAAGCGGGAGAGGTCGCAGGTGAGTCGGTGTGTTTCGCCGAAACGGGAGCGCGTGTAACACGCGCGCGACGCGTTCTGCAGTCGCTGCGGGGAACTAACGTGCCGTGCCGTCAGCTGGTCGCGCTAAAACGAGACGCTCACTGTGCGAAGTTGCTTTTCCGCGATGGAAGAAGTCTTCCCACGGATGCGTTGGCGAGGTCCGAAGTATTGTTGTGTTTAGGGCTGCCACAACAATGTAAACAACACCAGTGGACGCTCTCCAGGTGTAAAGCTGTATCAGTTTCTCTGCAAGTCACAGCGGGAGAACACGGCCGCGTTCGTGAAAGATAGAGCAAACATGACACGAGAGCCGAAGAAAAAAAAAGCGAGCACTTCTACTTGACTCGCTGGGGTTAAACTTAGCTTGCTGCTTCGCAGCGACGTAAGCAGGTCATGCGCGGCACAGAGGACATGACTCTAAAACTTCCTGGACATTTTAATGCCGTGATCCTATAACTTTGGTTTTTATTTATTTTTTCAGCACGCCGCAAACGTTTGCTCATGACAGTACACAGTTGCTAGTGCTAGATACCACATCAAAACAACAATTATATGGTTTCTGTAAACATAAACCCAGCACATCGATAGAGTGTGCGGCTTCATGTCGGCAGAATGAGACTTACCTCGAGGCTGATACGTTGTACACGCTATTATCCCGGAGGATCCGAGAAATGCATTTCACAGTGACTCAGACGTCCTCGTCTTCCGTCGTCTGCTCCACATCATACATCATACACTTGACTAACGAGCTTTACTCCTTTGGTTCAATTCGATTCTCAGAAGTGCTTGTCCAGCTGAGAGATCTTTATAAAGCCGCACTGCAGGCAGCACATTGTGAGGTGACTCAAACGCAGCGCGCGCTCTCTGCTCAAGCCCGTAAGCGAGCGGCAGCGCATTGGAGCGAAGGGAAAACGCATCGTCTACATCCCCGGTTTCGACTTTTCTACCAAAGATGGTGCTGTTTGTCCGGAGTCGTAGCGCCACCATGCGTTGCTTTGGCTTCCTATAAGGAACCGAAGCTCAATTTTGCGGAGCGATGACTGCCCCTGACCCTGCCGGCGAGCTCCAGAAAACTTGAGGAGAGACGCGTGAGAGATTGTAGGCGAGGGAGTGTGTTTCGCCGAAACGGGAGTGCGTGCAACAGGGGCGCAACGCGTTCTGCTGTCGGTGAGGGAACTTAAGCGCCGTGCCGTCAGCTTGGCACGCTAAAACGAGACGCTCGCTGTGCGAAGTTGCCTTTCTGCGATGGAAGAAGTGGCCCCACGTAAGCGTCGGCGAGGTCCGAAGTATTGTTGTGTTATGGGCTGCCACAACAATGCAGACAACACCAAAGGACGCTCTCCAATTTTAAAGCTGTATCAGTTTCCCTGCAAGTCAGAGCCGGCACAGCCGCGTTCGCAAAAGATAGAGAAAGCATGACACGAGAGCGGGAAAAAGAAAAAAAAAAAAGACACTTCAATTTGACTCGCTGTGCTTAAACTTCAGCTTGCTGCTTCGCGGCGACGTTAGCGGGTCATGCGCCCAAGGCACGGAGGACATGACTCGAAATCTTCTCGGATATTTTAATGCCATGACCGTATAACTTTAGTTTTATTTATTTTTTAGCACGCCTCAAGTAATTGTACATGACAGTATACGGCTGCTACTGCTAGATACCACATCAAAATAACAATTATATGGTTTTCATAAGCATCAACCCAGTACATAAATAAAGTACACAGTTTCATGTCGTTAAAATGAGACTTATCTCGAGGCTTACATCATACACGGTATTATCACGGACCTGAGAAGTGCATTTGGCAGTGACTCAATGTCCTCGTCTTCTGTCGTCTGCTCCACATCATAAACTTGACTAACGAGCTTTACTCCTTTTGTTAGATACGCTTCTGGAAGTGCTTATTCAGCTCGAGAGATTTTTATGAAGCCGCACTGCAGGCGGTACATTGCGAGGTGACTCAAACGCAGCCCGAGCACGTAAGCGAGCGGCAGCGCATTGGCCAGAAGGGAAAATGCGCAATATACATTCTCGATTTCTACTTTTCTACGAAGATGGCACTGCCTGTCCAGAGTCGTAGCGCCACCATGCGTTGCTTTGGCCTCCTATAGGAAGTGACGAGGGTGCACTATCAGCGTTTTATGTATACGCAGAGCGTTTGAGCAATCAATTTGAGTTACACATAAAAAGGCTGGACGGTATCTCTCACGCATTTGATAATGAGAAAACCAACGAATATATTAAAAGAAACATGAATATTTTACTGATGTAAGCTACGTAATGTCTTAAATATCTCCACATAGAAAACAAAGGAACAGCTTTTATATTTCACATTAAAAAAATGGCTGCTAATGTGGAACTGCATGTTGTCGAGTATAGGATAGATCAAATTAACTGTCCCAGAGCGTCCTTGAATATTCGGGAGCACAGCCACATGTTTTTGCGAGTATTGTCTTGTGTTCAGACCGTTGACTCATTGCGAGAACTCTTACGCAGGGATGGCAGATATGGAAGCATCAGCTATTTCATTCACAACTCCCTAGGAAAGCAGTCCACATTAAATATCTGCCGGTTGAAAAATATTACAAATGCAACAAAAGCTCTCAATTTGTTACATGATAGCCACACCTTTGCTCTATTGCCCTCCCATCAAGTTGTTTCTGAAGGAAACCTGCCTGTATTGAAGCAAAATATTTATTGCTAATGACTGTACAGCAGTGAGTGAAATTTAAAGCTAGTGGGTAAAGTAATGCACCGGCTACAAACGTTCAAGTAGCGTTTCTTGAAATATTGAAAATGTAGATTGGAAAATTTTTTCTCTAACAAGTTTTTTTGATAACAGACCTAAAAGACCTAAAATATTTTAATGCAAGAAAACTGAAAGTTAAGCAAACATAATTATGAAGACTGGAGGTGTACGATAAGGTTTGTTTCATGTTTTTACTTCAGCTCTAACAAAAGAGACATAACATCGAATTTTTAATTTATATGTGTATTATGGGTGCCCTGCCGCTGTGGTCTAGTGGGTTAAGGTTAAGGCTGCTGACCCGCAGGCTGCGGGATGGAATCCCGACTGCGGCGGCTGCATTTTCAATGAAGGGAAAAGGCTGTAGGCCTGGGTTCTCAGATTTGGGTGCATGGTAAAGAACCCCGAGTGGTCAAATTTTCTGGAGCCCTCCACTACGGCATCTCTCATATGGTGATTTTGGGCCGTTAAACCCCACATGTCAATCATATGTATTTTGGTTATATCCTCACAATTTATAGTTGTCTCAGGGTCCAGAAATGCTGTAGTTTGAATTTAGTGCATGTCTTTAACAGCTGGTACTGAGACAAAAAGTAATAATTAGCTGGAATTAGATGATCAGATATGTAACTACACTTTTCAGAAAATTGCAAAATACGAAGAAAAAACTTTTTTTAGATTAATGCTATAAGCTAATGATTGTCTATCATGGGGAAAAAGCATTTTGTAGTCCCGTATGCAGGATAATTTAATTGCCTATAGTTTGGAAGGATCCGGGAGAGTAATCTGCATGGACTTATCTCACTGTCTGCCCTTTTCTGCTTATGCTAATAATTTGGCTAAATATTGTAACGACGTTTATTTGCAGCGCAGAAAGCGAAGCAGTCAGCAGCGTCCGGCCAAGCGCAGCAAGCACGAGCTTATACTGATGGCGCTGCCCCTGATGTGCCAAGAAATGCCGCTGAAGCTCCTCTTCTTCACTACAATCGCCCTCCGCACAAAAAGACGCCATCCTGGCGGATTAGGGAGAAGAAACGACTAATGGGTCGTAATATGGCTTGAGACGAGAGACGTGGACAGTGTCGCGGCCGCGGTAGCATAGGTCTGTGGATGGGATGATGGGCTCCACGATATAGTTGACGAGTGACGTTTGCTCTACAACGTAATATGGCTTCGGGCACCTGCTACCGCGCCTGGCCGCTCCGCTAAACTTCTTCCCAAATACATCGGGCTTCACTACAATATCGACACTTGCTGTAGTGTGAGGTGCCTTCATAACATGTTCACTGTGACTTTTTTTCGTCTTTGGCTTGAACACAGTTCCTTTTGTTGTGGCAGCAGCTGTGACACTATGTTATAAATCAATCTTTTAATGATGCATGCACTGATGCACTGCAGTACAGTGTTCTACAAGGGGATCAAATGTAGCTGCCTTCTGACCTCTTCTCTTGAGGCCTACCTTTGCACTTTGTTGTCAACTGCTGTGAGCAGCCTCTTGCATTTTTAATGTGTTCCTATTTATACAATAGTATCGACCATTTATTTTTCTCTGGTTCTTTCTGTGTATACAGGGATACTTTGGCAAGGGGACGCTTTCGCGTTCTGCTCCGAGATTCAACACTGACATCAATGCGGAGGACCCTGTTCAGGAAAGAGCAATGAGTTTTCACAGGTAAAAACAACTGCTGTCAGCTGGACGCTGCAAAGTATTGTATCCTATTACAGAAATTACCTTTTTACTTGTAGTCCAGCGTGTTCTCAGGTGTGTGAATAACAGTACTGAACAAAACGATTTGATGTCGCTTTCTACGAGTACTTCGTCACCTACATTTTGGAGTTGTCAATAAACTTCTCTTTTTTTTTTTTGAACAGTTTGTCAAGCAAATTGTCACTGCTGCCAAGTGACAGTTCAAAAACATTCTTGCATTGCCATGTAGCCCTAATTTTAAATTTGCCAATTAATTGATGTTCATTTGTCGCCCACATTTATGAGTCCGTGAAGAAATTTATGTTCATGTTTTTCTTTAGTTTTCTATCTCTTGTTCGTTTTGTGCTAAATTTACAGTAGCGTACCCTGCCTATCACGTGGCTATCTTTCCAGCTATGTTTAGCGTTACCTATGGAACTTCATGCAGTTGTGTGTCTGGTTTGCTTCAAGAAGCCGTGGTCTGAAGTTTCACATGTGCTTTTGAAGTGATGACATCTAAAGTATTATGTAGTCTCTTCACTTATTTGCATTACAGTAAAATGTGGCCTGTGAGATCACTAAAGTATTGAACTCTTTCGGCCACAGTATGTCGTATTTTCATTAAATTTGGGCAATAATAAACTGGTGGTGAGTGCACAATTGTTTCTTTTTAAAATAAGTGTACAAAAAGAAAAAGAGATATGAAAAGCATTCATAGGTACAGGCAAGGTCAAAGAGCCATGCAATACAGGTTCGAAAAAACAATCGAATAGCAGGCTGGTTTTATTGCGTAGGCATTAATGCTTCTAGCATTATGTTGGTGGTTGCATACTCTAGTTCGGGGAACAGAGTAGAAATGCGAACTGCCTGTTCACATGCATTCAGCCAAGCGGCGCAACCGCAATCCTATGTCTGTGGCCATGCCATTGAGATGCAGAGCAGTGCCGCTGGAGCCACTCTTTTTGACTACACGGTGCATGCGAGCTAATTAAGTTCTTGAATGGTTGCGATAAAGTGACCAAACTCTCAAGTTCAGATGGAGTTGGATTGTAATTTTTATGGAAGCAGATTAACATGCTAACATTGATGTTTTTTTTTTACTTCATAAAGTTCTTATCTTGCAAAAGCATTGCATTATAATTACAAAATGATAAATTGAGCTTAAGTGAGATTTATTGATATTTTGCAGTGAATTATGAAGGAAAAGAAACTAGAAGTGAACAAAATCGAGCATTGAGTTTCTAGGCTAAAATTTTTGCGTACACACAAATTTGCATTTTCAGCCCTGCCAAGTGAAGGGCAATAATGCTTGGTAATGGAACTTTCTGCCTTATCAGCCTCACCCACAAATTATTTGTACGTGTTACTGCAACCTTCATGTATCACAGCTTCATGTTCAACTACTGTTGAAATTGGTGCATTTATTTTTAATTTCTTTTACTATTTACTTTATTAGGTGTATTAGATAGAATGTGAGCTCTTTGCAATAACCTCTCACACAGGCCATGTCAGACACATGGGGCAAGTGTTGGCATATGCTTTAATTGTTCTGTGCATAGCAGCTATCGGTAGTCTGTAGGTCTATACACAAGCACTGTGGTGTGAGTGGGGGTTTGTGTTTTCATTGAAATGGAACAAGGCCTGCTTTCATTAGGGACATTTAGCATGTCGAGTATCTTATAAAAAAAACAAAACAATTGTGCAGGTTTTTGGACAGTGAACACTCGCTGTCATGGCAACAGGTGGCGCTGATGAACGCTCCCACATTTAAATGCACATATATACCCTATAATGTGGACAGGGGAGGAGGGGTGGGTGGCCGCTATTGTAGCTGAGTGGTAGAGCATCGAATGTGTTATCTGAAAGGTGCTGGTTTAAATCCTGCAAGGTATCTTTTTGGGTACTTTTCTTTCTTCACATTTACATTACAATTACTTCTAATCACATTCCCTATACTTTCCCGGACATTATTGTCTCTTAGTTTTCATTAATAGTTATTGGACTGCTTTTTTGCCTGTGGATGATGATGCAATCACCAAACCTCCGCTATTTTGGCCAATGGCGTGCCCCTGTTTTGATACAAGGATTGTATGGGGAAGGTTCCTACTTGCATGAGTGAAGAGCATTGCTGCATAATGGTACTGCTGGTACGACTGTTACTGTTCACATACTCACCTCATGTTACCCAGTAATCTTCAAACACCCAGTCTGCTTACTAACCGAAAATATTCTGCATAGTAGTCATTGTAGGCAACTTTCAGAGGAAAATAAAAAAGCCTCATTAAATGATGCCATGTCAATCCGGGAGACTCCCAGATTTTAATCGTTTCTTCCGTTTGTACGGTTGTCATAAAAATCTCCCGAAAATAGAAATTTCTGTGCGTGATCTGGCCGCATTGACAAAAATGCAGGCCGGTCCGCTCCAGGCTTTTTGCGAGCCCACCGCATTTGATTCAAATTTAGGTCTTTATCTAAACATACAGTATTCTTAGTGATGCAAAACCATTACAGATACGAATTGGCGAAATTTCCCAGCCAAATTCCACTGTGTCCGTTGGGCCAAAATTTGAATGTTTCGAACACTTTTACTAATCACAACATGTCATATTGTCACGAGACTTCAAAAGTGCAAGGGGCTTTTAATGAGCCAGCTCTTGAGATGTAGCCAGCTCTTGAAAAGTGCTTCCGTCGCGGCTGGATCTTTAGCGAAGAAGACGCACGCAATCTTCTTTTCTTTTTCAGGGTGAGAGCCGCTCTTGTTTTCAACCCAATACATGCAGGTGGCAATATGAACTTTAGTATTGAAATCGTTGAACGAAGGCTGATCGAGAGCAGCGTGTTCGAAGCTTCAAAAGTAAGCGGGCGACCAGCGCACGCACTGTTCTCTACATTGTGTGTGGTGGTTGCCATAACTGCTGTGGATGAAACCGCAGTTGTTCCTGACACAATCATGTATGGCGACGATGTTACTGACAGAGCTCCGAAAGTGTGCACATGTCCAACGCTCGACCAGTCAAAGCAGTGCTGCTTTCCGAAAACTTGTAGACAGTACCACGGCAGATATGATCATAGGTAGCATGTGATCACAGGTAACGCACACGGATTGAAATCAGAACTATAGTTTGCCTCAACCGCTGCGCACAAAACCGTGGTCGCGGTGACACGATATCGATCGACGAGCTCTGAGAGCACGTGGCTAACGCAGAGGTAGATTAAAGGCAGTAAAGATGTAAGAAAAAAAAAAAAGGCTAGAAGCGTTTTAGCGTTTATGCCCAAAGAACCTAGTAGCGAGCAAAGCCAAAGCTTTGACTTGTGCTTTCGTGCCAGCCAGCTGCGCCAATCTCGTTCGTTCATGTGTGTCCCAGGGAGACATACGCAAATTGTTTTTACGGAAATAAATATTGCTAGTTGTTTTGATGGCGTGAAATTTTTGGCGTATTCGTGCTCCCCCATCCGAGACTCACCTTAGTGGGAAACCTGCCTCATGTGTTCGACCACTCGAAGCCATCATAACACTGCAACGCCGATGTTAGCGCTTGCTATTGGGACCTTACCCCCTCTCTCTTTTTTTCTGCGATTTTTTTTGTGCCAAAAAATGGTGAAAAATAATTCAGCGCGCCGGCCTTCCCCTTGCCCCACATTGCGAAAATCTCCCTTATTCAGAATCCTTGAACTTGGCAGGTATGCATGGCTTTATTTTTTGCTCACGAGAACATGGCTGTTATGCGTGTTTACAGTTCTTTTTAATAAAGCTGTGTATATTCAGTGGGGAAAGTGCTACAGATGCTTGCCACATGCAGAGGCAACCGTAGTTATTCTTGGCGAATATTTCAGCGTAAGCAGTGGCACACAAGAACTGAATAGATACCTGTTTCATGTTGAATATTTTACCTGAAGTAGTGGTACACAAGAACTGGATACTAGATACCTGTTAACAGCACGACATCGGAACTTTGCATTCATGGATTGAGTAGACCCTTGTGAGCACACTTGGTGGTAGGGCCCAGAAATGAGCTCATGCGGAACTTACTCGAGAGTATGACCAGCAGCTTTTAGAAGGGTGTGAGTAGTCGTGTGTGCAAACAAGTGTGCGGCACTTTTGGGTGGTTGCAGTTCGAAGCAGTGCTTTCTGTTATGCAGTAGCCATGTATTGTTTGAACGAGTGGCTCATTAACTGTCCTGTCATCATTGCCTTGTAGGTACCAGCGACACAAGAAGCTTCGTGAGAAAGCCGAGGCGGAAGGGACTGTCGAATCGAACTCCAACCTGGACTCGCCAAAGGTTATTCTGGTCAGACTCCGAGGCAGCGACGAGAAAGAATCGAGCAGTGATGTCACTGTCGTTTCAGAAACTAGACCCCGCAGACCGGTGCCCATAATCTTGGCGAGAGGCAAGAACCGTAATCGCGGAGATAAGGATGTAGGCGAATCGGCGGACACTGACGACCGTGCGCAGAAGGAAGATGAGAATGCTTGGAGTGAAAAGGTAGGGGATGGCGAAGGAAGCGAGAACAGTGGTGACAGGATCTGCAACATAGATGAAGGAAGCGACCCAGAGACCACAGACGAGGAAACCACGAATGCCAAAGCGGGTGACGAGAACCCAGACGTTTTCGAGTGCAACTCTTTGGGCGAGCAGATCACCAAAAGTGGCAAAGACTGCGTGCAGTTGCCCTCGCTGAAACCACAGAATGTGGTCGATGACAGCAACGACATTATTGAAGTGGACCGCCAGACTGTTGCAGAGATTGCTAGGGAAGACGACGAGCCCCTCGTAGTGGAAGAATCTCTGCACAAAAAAGGTACTGAACGAGGAAACCTAAAGAAGTCTGCTTTTCTTGTCATTGTTGATTCTATTACTGGGATGAGGGAACCCCTGTTATGTATCTACCAGTTGATGGTAATTCAGATGCTCCTAGCAGAGCCTTTAGAGAAAACTAAACTAAACTAGTCATAATAAGCAGGATAAGTCATATTCATTTCTTGAAATGTGACGCAGTTAAGTGTAAACTTTTTTCCTTTTGTTTCTTCGAGATCTTTCTTGTGTTTGGTTTCTTTCACTCCCATGGTACGTGGTCGGTAGAGAATTTTGCTTTTTTGTGTGTGACACAAATGTGAAAAGCAGCATCAGATAGTTTGGCTTTTAATTTTCTTGTTCAGTGACAACACTTAGGTTCTTACTATGAACAGGTCATGAATGTTATGCTGATGTCATTGGTTTTGGGCCAGGAGATGCCATATGTCTGTCAGGTCACGTAGTGCGAATCGTTTGTTGGCTCTTATTGAAGTCGTCGGCGTCTCAAGATGTTGCTACCAAAACCAGTGTGCGAGCCTATGTTGCTGATATGCCGTAGATGATGATGCATAGATTAAGACATTTTTCTAAAATGTGGAATCTACGCACTGACATGGCAATTATAATCATATGTACAGCCGCGGCCACGTCTGTTTAGAGCACGTGAGGAGCCGGTTTTCGCTCTGTGGAGTGAAACCTCGAGGCAGTTTCGGGCTCTGAAGTGCTGCATCAGTAGCATGTGCGTCCTAGCTGTCAGGCTGACCACATCAAAGCCCGAAACCGCCTCTAGGTTTCGCCCCATGGAGCGAAAACCGGCTCCTCACGCGCTCTACACAGATGTGGTAGCAGCTTTACCTAGTGCAAACTGGCTGGATATGAGAATCCAGTGACACATTTATAAAATGCATTAATTTTTAATCACCTGCTGGCCACATTATGCTCTTGTCTCTGTTTCGGCTCCCATTAGTGCTTTTTAGATTAATATTTTTTTAACTGCGGCTCACTGTAATCTCTGGCAGCTCACACTTCGCTGGCACTCTGGGCATAAGTGTCGGCTGATGCTATGTCAATCAGTTGTGTAGAAAGATATCTATTTGCTTATAATGTTTTTACTAGTTGATCTGGATTCAAATTTGATGCTCTGTGGTTGTGGAAGCAATTTTCACTGGTTCATTTAGAGGGGCTGCCACTTCTTACTGCTCGGTTTGATCGGGTTCCTCCGACTTGCTCCACCACTTAGCTTTGGCCTCTGTCAGATATGAGGGGATAAGTGCACGTCGATTTGATTTTCGTGTCATACCTGTATTTAACATTGCGCCTACTTTGCTGTGGGAACATACAGGGTGAGGGTTGGGCACCATCGCTGAAGCCATTTATTGTGATGTGTGTGCACAAAATATTTGAGCAGTTCCCTGCACAGCATTAGCTCCCTCTGCTGCTTAGTTTTGTAGTTTTCGATGGATGCAGTGCGAGTGCTTGCTCCAGGGTTTCGACGCCCGCACCAGATTGTCCAATAAAAAGCGCCATCAGCTGATCGATAGTACACCTGCTGGGACAGAAAAATCTGCATATGACATCTTCCTTTTCGCACTTTACTGCATTTTACATATTACCATATAGTTGTGACTGTGAAGAAGTGTGAAGAAGGCTGCAGTGAGATTGGCAAATTGGACGAACCTGTGCCTGGCAAGTAAGCACTCGGAGGTGCAAGTAATGTGAAGTGCTGGGCCGTGCCCCCACAACTGGAGGCAGAAAGTAGCATCCTTTTTCTATATTCCTTTTTCCCAAAACCACTCTCTCTCTCTAGCTGACAGTGGCAAGAACCTGTTTTTTTTTATACATGAATGATAAAAAGTTACAGCACTATTGCTGGGGCTTATGCTGGCTTCAGAACAAGTGTGATTGCTACTGTAATTCACGCAGTATTATCACAGTAGTCAAAAACAATGCAAAATATTCCAAAATATTGTGACACATCTTACGCCGAATGGTGATAAGTGTCTTGGGGGAGGGGTGAAATCTAGTCACATCAAAATAAAAAGTAAGCGTGTGATAATATATGGAAGTACAAAACAGTTGATGGTGCATTTAGAGCACCAAGTGGTGCCAGGCTCTCAGCATTGCATATTTGGTCTCTTCCCTAACTGCCAGGAAGCGAAGAGGCTGACGACACTCAAGGAGGATCCACCTCAGCGCTAGTGGGGAACGAGAAGGACACTGATGGCAGTTCTGAAGAAATATCAGTCACGGACCAACGAGACGAGAAGGAAGAGGGGCCACTCGAGATTGACCTGTCTGCACCGGAGGCAAGCTCAGAAAATTCCGTTAAGATGGCAATACCTGAGGAGCAGAAGGACAGCAAAGCAGGCCTGCTTGAAATAAACCTTTCAACTAGTGAGACTCCCACTGGCAGTGCCGATCAAGCGAGCCCGGGCAAGCAGGAAGGCCAACATGCAGTGAAGACTCGACGGCACGAGGAGGGAGGCACTATTGGCAGTGACGACGATGAAGTTGAGTTAGTAAATGCTGACGCCGGTGACGAGCCTGAAGTTTTCTCAACTGAAGACCCATGGCCTATCATGGAATCGCTGCAGCTTCTATTTGAAGAGGCAAGTATGGTGGCGTTATGCTCAGTACATGGATTTCATTGCATGCATGCATCAGCGCGCATAAAAAGCGTTAGTGTACTTGTGTATTTTTTGCATTTGCCTGTGTGCATTTTGCATAATAATGTGCTATGTATATGCCACCACTGGAGGCATAACCTCTGGTTGTATAACTGTCAGTGCCAGTTAATGGAAGATCTTTATGCCAGCCACCCCCCCCCCCCCCCTTTTTTTTTTTTCAAATTTTATAAATAAATCACCATGATGTCAGTTCAAGTTTGGTACAATATTAACTTAAGTTTTCTTGTGAGTGCTAACCTTTATCGTTTTTCAACTTCATCTTTTGAAAAGCTGTCATTTGATTTGAATAGAACTGAAGTGAAATTCTAACTGCTGAGAAGCACTGTTTAATGCAACTTCTTTGTGGACAGTTTCAGTCATATGCGCGAGCTCTGGTGATAATAATTGATGGAATTTAATGTCCCAGTATCACCATATGATTATGAAAGAGAGCATGTCGTGGAGGGCTCCAGAAATTTCGACCACCTGGGAGTCGTGCACCTAAATCTAAGCACACAGGCCTTGAGCGTTTTGGCCTCAATCGAAAAAAGCTCTGGGGACTTTTATTATCAGTGAGCTCTAACTGTTATGTAATTTTATCTTTGTCTGCTCCCTCTTTCATTGTTCCTTTACCTACAACAGGTCAAGTTTGATGACATACTTCTTGAGATGGTGAATGGTATTCATCTGATCTCCTTCCCTTTTGTATTGTTGTTGTTGCAGGCCTACTTCCTCTCTTATGGCTTGGGGTGTCTCATTGTTAAGGATGGGGATGAGGTAAGTCATAACCATATAGAACATTTTGTTAATAATAATATCTGGGTTTTGGTATTGCAAGACCACGATATGATTATGAGGGACACTGTAGTGAAGGGCTTTGGAAATTTCGACCGTCTGAAGCTCTTTAATGTGCACTCACATTACACATTACATGGGCCTCTACGATTTCACCTCCGCTGAAATGCAATCGCCATAGCCGGGATCGAACCTCCAACTTTCAGTTCAGCAGCCAAGCACCATGACAACTGATCCACCGTGGCGATTAGTACATTTTATTGGTGCGTTTACTGGAATTATTCTGTCTATTTAGGTGGAGGAATCGTCCCGAATCGAAAAGAAAATGCCACAGTTTCATCACAAGGGCAAAGCAATCAGTGCGGTATGGGACTTTAATACGAGGTAATGCTAGCAGCTAACTCCTTTCACGTCCGTCCTGGCGCAACTTAACAAAGCTTTGGTGTGAAGAATTATGGGTGCTGCAGTGAATGAGGCATCCTTTGTGCTGTTCATCACTTTGTAGAGCAGGGAGATGTGATGGCAGCTGATGAGGCCATGCCACTGGTGCTGTTTTATTGGGACACACAAGAGTGTAGGCTAGAGACACAAGCGATTGCAGCTCATGTGTTCAGGCCATCCAAGAGTCAGAACATTCTAACCATAGTAAAACCTCGTTCATTGGAAGTCACTGAGATCGTGACAAATCTTCAAATTAAGTGAATTTTCGAATGAACAGAACATACACAAAAAGTGGGATGCAAAGAACTTGAACTTTTATAATAATGCAGGGCTCAACGTTTGCTGTGCTGACTAGTTCGCGGCTGCAAAGATTATGTTTTCCAGCAATACCAAATCACAGTTTTGCTGCAAAAAAAAGGGGGGGTGGACGTCTAGCCTCGCTGCCGCAATCGAAACAAAACAAAACATCGTGATCAACTGAATTGCACGCCTGCAAAAAATAAGACATTTTCATTGCAGCGCTGTAGTGCCACGTGGGCAGCATGTTGTCTGCACTTCGCTGCGCCAGCACGTCATGATGCGACCACCCGCCCATTTTTTTTAGTAAAATAGAAAATTTAACAATGAACAGTGGGACGAAATTCGGGATGTTTTGGTTGGAAAACATAATCATTAAAGCTTCCGAACTGAGTTTCTGAAGTAAGTGTAGCAGGCAAGAACTCTGCCAGCAGTGCGAGTACGCAAATTGCTGGAGCAACTGGCATTCAGAGGTTCGCCTACATCACGAATTCTGCCAGACTGTCCTTTATTAATTTCTTTATATTCTCGGAAAGAATGGGTAAATCATGACGCGCTGATGTTGCAAGATCCTTGCAACATGCTGCCCGTATGTCACCGCTGTGCTGCAGTGAAGCACATTTTATTTCCCGCAGGGGGGCGGAGGAGCGCAGAATTTCAGTTGATCACAAGATCGTTCTTTTTTACAATTTTTTTATGCTGGAAGTATCGAGGCCGGGGTTTTGAGCTGCCACTCAGCATATCGCTACAGTATATTGCCTATTGGCTTTTATGGGCTGTCGTGTCCGCGGTTTTACGGCGAAATTGGGATCGGGAATTGGTACACTGATCTCAATGTTTTTGAATTAAGCGGACTGGTGCTGACCGCCACTTCAAATCATCTGCTCAAACTTACATCACAATATATAGGACTGTTGAACTACTTCAAATTGAGTGGTATTTTGAAATAACTGAGTTCGAATGAACGAGGTTTTACTGTACCTCGTGCCACCACAAGCCACGCAGCGGCTTTCTTTTTCCCTGGCAAACTGGCTGCGAGTGAGGCGGCGCTACAAGTATGCAAGAAGGTAGAAGCAGTCTCTCGATGTTGGGTCATATAAGGTGCATTTGGCTGCACATGGTCACTAAATGTACACAGTTCCTGCAAAAGCCTTGCAGCACCCCTTCCAGGACACCCCTTCCACTTGAATCTTGCACCTGACTGAAGACTGCTGGGGTATTTCGTCTTTGCTTGAGCAGCGATTGTTGTCTGTCCTCGCATGCTTTCACTTGCACATAGAATGTACGACACCTGGAGTAATGCTATTGGCCTCGAACTTTATGGAACCTCACGGTGTCGGCAAAAGTGCACCTGGAGTACCCCCCATAGTTTGTCTTGCAATGAGAGGAACAAACTAATTGTCCGAGTTTGTTGCGATTGTTTGTTGTTCTAGTCTTAGGCTTCTTTAAAACAGTGTCACTTTGTGTAAATTATTTTCTGTTAGCAATGGTGAAATGAATGGATTGTGTGACTGTGTCATGTCAGCTGCTGTCGTAAAGTAACTTTATGTCTAAATAGGCCAGCTGACTGTGAAGACAATAAAATTATATGGTATGTAGATCATGGTTAAACGAACTGATAAAGCATATACAGTACAGCCTAATGGACACCTCATTCTTATTATTAGGCTCTCTGGGAAACTATAATATGGCTCAAGGTTTTCGATACACTAAAATATTGTATGCTGTGTTGATAAATTCTGCAGCAACACTAAAAAAGTAGCATGCCTTGTGATAAAACTGATTGGAAAATGTAGGCTGAATGTAATACAAGGGTCGACTCCTGCAAGTACTCATCATGATGAATAGTAGAGCAGTTTTGTGAGGATGTTGAATGCGGTGCAAAAGGTAGCAAAAGGTACCAACCCAGTTCGCCGGTCATGGGAGAATTTGATGCGAAAGTAGGAAGAAAGCAGGAAAAACATGAAAGCAAGAAGGGACATGAAACATTTCTCAGGAAAGGCGGATCACTCGTACAGGAGTGCAACTGCTGCGCAAATTGTGCCAATTTGATACGATTCTCGATTGTTTTGCCGAGCTGCGCCAAAACCATGAAACTTGCTGAAATTGGGCCACGCTGCTCCAAAATGTCGAGCCAGCCTCAAAATTTTTTCATGTGCGCTAATTTCGGTGAGAAGTGCAGGCCATGCCGGCCACTTGCAGTTTGCGCCATCAGTCAAAGTGCGCAGACCCTAATTATAGTGCCTAGAATATACTTAAAATATTCTTGGCACCCGCCCTATGCGATTGACCACATAAAGTAATAACGCTGCGTGCCCATCGGTTCGCTGACCACAGTGGATACCTATCGGCGGGACGACGGAACTTCTAGGCAAAAGCGTTTTGCTGTCTATCAACCATTCGCGGGAAAAGTAAATTTCTTAGCCTGAAAACACGGCTACGGCTTTTTAGGAACTGAAGCTGGAAGCGCAGGCCGTGTTTTCCTCGCGTAAAGAAGCTCAACGTGCTGCAAATGCCAGCGTTGCCAGCAATCACATTGATTGCCTTAGTAGTGGCCCATAAAACTTTTTTTTTTCTATGTTGGAGTTGTGTTGTCGCAGCCACAGTCCTGGCGAAAGATATTTGGTACCATCGCCGGGCCAATGAGCGCGCGCACCATTGTTACTTTACCTGGTCGATCTCGCGCCTTGCAAGGGAGCTGAAGGGGCACCTAACCCCACAATAAAAAAAAAAGGGGGGGGGGGGGAAGTGGGAGGGTTGTAATTGTTAGAAAGATTCTTGGCTTTAGTTTTATTGCTGCTTGAGCCACATTCACTGCAGTACGCCGTTACCGGTGCCCTGCGAAAAAGCGTGTGGAGATTTAGAAGGGGCTGTTAGCGTTATTGGGACACTGCACATTTTGCTCAGTTACTTATGCGTTTGTACGCCACATAATTATGAGTACCAGTATAATCACTGATGTCTAAGGAAGCTACTGGCAATCATTTCAAGCAGTGTATGAGATTACTGCTTCACTAAAAAATAAAAAACTATATTGTGCGCCAGTTTCTTTTTTAGCCAACCCCTACTCCTCTGTTTTACGAACCTCCCAAATTTCAAGTTGCGAACTTAGAAAATGATATTTAAATTCGCAGAGTCTGTCAAACAGTTTGAAAGGTGCAGGAAATACTCATATGGGCTTTATCATTGTTTGCGCAGTGGCTTCGTTCAAAAAACGGCTTTCCTTGAAATAGCAGTTTTCATGTTTACACTACAGGATTTAGGTGATGTTGCATGGCTTATACATATTTTTTTTCTAAACGTAAGCCTTTTTTGTACTGCTGCAAATTGGTATTTCATGATAAAAAAATGCTTGTTTTTTTCTCCATAACCTGCTTCAAATTAGGATTTTAGTGCTCCAAAAGTAACATTTTGCAGTTCCAAAAATTGCTCCAAATTGTGTTTCGGCTGTCGTGCCCCTACTCTTACAAAGAAAAACATTGTTTATTTGCAATTTCACCCACTGCAATGAGGTACAAAGCTGAGGTTCTAGGTTTATCCTAAAACCAATGACAACATCCGGAGCTGACAACATTTGAAGGTTAATAAAACCACCTCTGCATAGTGTCATACATTAGCAATCACATAAATGGCAGCCACTACATCTATCATACATTAAAAGGCGTCTGTGCTTCTTTTTATGCTTACTTGCACCAGATAGCAGCGTAACGTTTGTCAAATGTCAGACTGCATTTAATGATGGGCATGATATGGGCAGTTAGTGAACAATGCGATTCTCATTTTGGCGAGCTAAAAGTGGATTAAAACTGCAGGACCTGGACCTCCTCAAGCTGTGGCAGAGGTTTTGTGGACTGCACGACAACTTTCCTGTCAGATACTGCGCCTATCACCACTTTCGTAGCAAAGGCTGGGTGGTTCGGTCCGGAGCAAAGTTTGCTGCTGATTACCGTATGTACTGGAAAGATATTTGGGTGTCAATTTAGTGACAGACATGATGCATGTTACACTGTTCTATGCATTTGCTGCAGTTGGTGTTTTAGATGCGAAGCAGCTCTTTGACCAGCCTGTGTAAGGCTGTCCCGTACGTCCATGCAAACCCCTTCGCCTTAGGTGTTGGAGATGTGCCAAGTAGGTCAAGTCGCAGCTGCGTGTTGCTGTCACTCACTCACCCGTAGCAGCTGCCGACCCCTCCTCCCACTTGCAACGCACTTCTCTCTCTCTCGCTTCACCCTCTCCACTACCCACGACGCTTGACAGCACGTCGAGTGGAAACCCTAGACCGATTTAGTTGCACGTCGGCAGCAGCGGTAGGGACGCTGCCTGTGGCTGAAAGTGGCTAGCAGGCTACATTCGTACAGCTGCTGTGGACACGCAACTAAATCTGTCTACGCTTTTCGCTCATTTATGTGTGATGAAACTTACAGAAAACCCAACCCGCCTCCCGTGTCTCTGTGTTTCAAACAAACGTTTACTTGATTAAACGCTACACAGAGTTTCACTTCAAACTGTTCTTCCAGCAATAGCGTCGACGCCTGTTTCAACAGGGACAATGTCATGCACACCACTGCTGCTTCACATCCCATCAGATTTTTCTGGTGGCTGAGCGAGGAAGAAGAAGTGCGTTTGGGCATAATTCTGCCTTGAACAACTTTTGTCTTTTCTTAAAGTGTCAGAATTCCTGACTTTCTCTGAACAAGCAGAACAAAGGACGTCACCCCCCCCCCGGGAGGGATCCGTCCAGCGAGACCGCGGGCCCCAGCCCTTTGCCTAATGATGGACCGAAGGTGGGTGACCGCGTTGGCGCATCTGCTCCTTGTGATGATTCCACTGACAGCTCATCAGTGGAAGAGATGGAATCGGAAGCTGACTTTAGGACATTGAATACCTGCCGGTTTAAAAGGAAGCTTCGCAGGATGTTATCAACAGTGGAGCCACAACTGGCGCTGGACAAAGACAAGCGATGTTTCACCATCTCGTATGTACCCATGCGTACATCAGACAACCTGAACTCACTCAACGGGCAGTCATTGAGTTATTATTTCGAGCGAATTGCACCTGCTCAAGTGAATGAAATTCGCACAAATAGCAGGAAAAACATATTGTCAGTTGATGTGACAAACAAAATCATTCTTGACAGACTGAAGGCTGTCACGCAGCTCGGAAGTATCTCAGTTTGCGCATTCCTCGCTCATGAGAAAGGAACAACGACTGGCGTGATAAATGACGTCGATATCACGGACACTGACCTCCAGAATCTTGTGACGTCGACAGTCAGAATCGTGACCATACGCCGCTTCGGGCAGTCTCGCTGCATCAAACTTCTGATGATTCTGAGACTCTGCCTCCTAGCGTGAAGCTTGGATACGTGAGACATACCATGCGCCCTTACGTGCCACTGCCTTTGCAGTGTCACAAATGCTGCAAGTTAGGACACGTCAGCGCAGTGTGCAAAAGTGAGACAATTTGCCAGCGGTGCGGTGTATCTCATAAGGTGGAAAACTGCGATACTGCTGTTCCATTGAAATGTCCAAACTGCTCTGGCGCACATGAAGCAACGTCGAAGGAGTGCCCGAAGATCAGAGAAGAAATTCGTGTCCTGCAGAAGACGGTCAGGGACAACTCGACAGACAGAGAGGTTGTCACGTCCATCAGCCCACACAGATGTTGTTCCAAACGTAGGCACCAGCGAAACCATAGTGCACATAGGACTTATGCATCACCAACAGCAACAGATGAACATACGCGTGCGCATTATCAGGCTGCTACACCCATGTTGTATGCACCATGTCCCAGGGATGCAGAAAGTGAACCAACGCCCACGTTGCACACCGATGCTTCAGATACTGAGTGGCCTTCACTACCTTTCGGAGCAATAAAAAAGACCACATCATGGGCTGCAACTTCAAAGAGGGCGGAAAATGATAGGCAAGACACTGATAAGAACCAAACTATGCTAAAGCATCTACTAAAATCTGTTCATGCCATTCTCATCGAGCTACAGACACCAGGTGCGAAGAGAGCAGTGCAGATCCTCAATGTGCTGGAACCGCTACTGCTGGCCCTTCCATAAACAATGTGGTGAATTTCTTTGATGAACGTGTGCGCACCTCTATAACGCAGTGGAACCCAAGAAGTTTGCAAAGCCAATTGTCTGACTTTCGACAATGGATGTTTAAATAAAAATTTCCGTTGGTTGTTATATGTGAGCCGTTTCGGATTTCCGGATACGTCACTTTGTGGTCACGTGATGATCGAAATGTGAGCAAAGTAATTATCTGCGTACGTTAAGATTTAACGTATGTGAGGCATGCCGTGGCTCCTCATGCTTCTAATGACTATATTTGCCTACCTATAAAGCACAAGCGACGTTCATTATCAAGCATAGGCGTATTTATCCCTCCTAGAATGCACGTGGACATCATTCCATGTGGGGTTCTGCCTCAATGAACACCCACGGTAGGGACACTGCCGATTTTGCACTCACTCAGGGCCTGATGACCATCAACGATGGCTCACCTACTTACCTCCGTGGCGCATCGTACAGCAGCTGTCTGCACGTATCTTTTGTGAGCAGAAGTCTCTTGCCCACCACCTGTTGGTTCGTAGACGTTGAAACACATGGAAGTGGCCATCTCCTTACATATATAGAGCTAAAAGGATTCCGTCGTTCGACTCCCTTGCCTGTGAAAAGCGTAGACTGGCCAGGATTCCAAGCTTCTGTAAACGCTCAGTGCATGAACATTCAATCTATATCTGAAATAGAAAGCCTCATTGCATCAGCCTTAACAACGCATACGAAACTTGTGAATGTATCACTACCAAGATCACAACTTGACGCACAATACGAATACCTTCGTGCAATCCGTCACCGGGCAGAGAGGAAATACAAGAGGACGAAATCACCATCTGACCTATCTACAGCACGCCAAGCACAACGATATGTATCGCGACACCTCGATAAGCTCGACAGGCAACGGTGGAGGGTATTTTGGGGCCCTCTTGATCCCAGGAAACCCCTATTTTGACTATGGCAAATTGTCCGGAGCCTTCAGATGCCCACGCAACAGTTGGTCCCTTTCCGAGCTTTGGCTCTAAAGCAAGGTCGACCTCAAGTAGAGGTTGCAGAAGACTACTGCCACTTACTCATAGGAATATCCTCCTCACCGATATTACCTTTGTGTTTAGCCTCACCGCCATATAGCGATGATCGCCTCGACTTACCATTCACAATGCACGAACTCGACGCTGCGATTTCTGCATCCCGACGCTCGTCCGCACCAGGGGCTGACGAAATTACTTAGTATTCCGCTCTATATCACCTCAGCCAGGAATCAAGGCAAGCTCTCTTGTCATTCTACAACTATACGTGGAAAACGGCGACAGTCCCAGAGAGTTGGAAATGCAGCCGCATAGTGGCCTTACTGAAACCAGGCAAGTGTTCACACGAGTTGTCTTATAGACCCATTGCCCTAGCCAGTTGCATCGGTAAGCTGATGGAACGCATGGTGCTGGCAAGATTGGAATGGCTGCTGGAGAATAATGTCGGCTTACCAGATTTTGTAAATGGCTTCTGTAGGGGTCGATCATCTATAGACGGTGTTGTAGACCTAGTTTCTTCTGTTGAAAAGGAAAGACAACGTCGGAGATAGGTAGGGGCCATTTTGTTGAATATAAAGGGCGCGTACAATAGCGTCCACCATGAGGCCATTCTTGATGCACTTGAAGACATCGGCGTAGGTGGCCGGCTACACGCATGGTTAGTGAGCTATCTCAGAGGACGTACCATTTTTATGTCGACATCTGATGGCGACATGACCAGGCACCTTGTCAGCTGTGGAGTTCGGCAAGGCGCCGTCCTGAGCCCCATGCTTTTTTAACATAGCACTCATTGGCTTTGAAGCTGAGCTTCCTGACGTTGTCAGAATCAGTGTGTATGCGGACGACATATGCATATGGGCATCCGTAGCAACGCGACCACAACTGCGAGCAAAGCTACAACGAGGCACATCAGTAACATCTTAGCACTTGCGTCAGTAACATCTTAGCACTTGCGTCGTCAGAGCCTGCAACTTTCACTATCAAAATGTGCTGCATTGGCATTTACGATGAAATAAATGTTGCGGTACCCAATCTTCGCTGTCGGAGCAGTGATTCCCGCGGTCAAGCACCACCGCTATTTAGGGGTCGTCATTGATCACAACCTGTGCTGGTCGAAGCATGTGACTGCACTGCGGAACAAATTAATCAGTTTTGTGTATTTTCTTCGTGTTATAGCAGGACTGAGATGGGGCCCTTTAGAGAAAAGTCTTCTGCAGTTATAAAAGGCATTGTTTGTGGACTATATGCGATACAGCTCACCTGTACTTTCCAGCATGCGTGCAACGTGCTTTTGCACTTTAGAGAACCTTCAGGCACGAGCACTGAGAACATGCCTTGGCCTGCCACAGTGCACGTCAACCTCTGGCACTATAGAGGAGTCCCGCACCTACCCTATACAGGTTTACACATCCTGTGAGCCTCTTCGAGTGCACCTTCATCTGCTGACCCAACATGTACAGCACCGTTGTCTTCGCTACCTATTCGCGATGCCTCAATACTCATAGACACAGGCTTTGCACCTGCTGTAATCCCTGCAGTGCCTCCATGGACATTGACTAGACCGCTGGTGTGCCTTCACATACGTTGAATTTCGTATAAGTCGCATGTTTCTTATATTGCCCTCAAGCAACTTACCTTGGCACATTTGGATGACCGATACAGCGACTCTGCGCACATCTACACCGATGGATCCGTAACTTCGTCCGCCTCAGCTGCAGCCTTCGTGATCCCTCAACTCAGTATTTCCCAACAGTACAAATTAGATCACAAGTCATCTTCGACAGCTGCAGAACTTGTTACTATACAGGAAGCCATAATTTGTGAGTGACCAAGCACCGCTTAAATGGATGATTCTGTCTGATTCAAAATCAGTGCTTCAAGCTATCTATTCTTGCCCAAGAAGAGGCCAATTTTACGCGTTAGCGTTAGGAATTGTCCAACAATTTGACCTAACACACAGGAGCGGTCACTTGACCACACTCTAATGGATTCCGGGACACTGCGGCCTGGTTGGCAACGAAACAGCCGATAGCGAAGCAAGAGCGGCAGTATACAACGCTCCTATGTACGTCAAAGTACCGTATTCGTGAAGTGACATCAATGCATTGTAGAGATCGCTCATGCGTGAATGCGCTTCCACTTATTGGTCGCTACCAGATCATCGGAACAAGCGTCTGCGCGAAACAGACCCCGGTATGACTTTTCGTCTTCCAGCAAAAATCAGCCGAAGACATGCTAATATACTGCACTGGATTCATCTGGGTGTCGCCTTCACTCGTAACTACACCCACCTAATTGGCCGTGCGGACAGCCCGAATTGTGAGCGCTGTCAAGTGCGCGAAACTTTAGGTCACATAATTTGTGACTGTGTGTTATACGTGGCGCAAAGAAAAGAAAAATGCTAACTGCAACGTTGGCAAGCATCAGACGAACGCCATTGAGTGAAAGTCACATATTGTCAACAATGAACGACCAAACAGTGTCAAAAACTGCTACAAAAGCTGTTTTAGACTTCATCAAAAGCGCTGAACTGGATACTAGACTGTAGGGTACTATGCTGATTGGCTACTGTACATACGCCCCACCTCTTTGTGTCCCCATCATCATCCTTCATTCCTCTTTCCTTCCCCCTTCCCTTATCCCCTTTGTTGAGTAGCAGGCTAGAGCGGACTAGCTCAGGCCGACCTCTCTGCCTTCTAATAAAATCTCACTCTCTCTCTCTCTCTCTCTCTCTCACATCCCATCAGGGTTCTCTTCGGGATATGGTCTATAAATTTTGGTATGTCGCAGCCTTGAGGGGACATCCGATTTGAAAAGCGAAAACAAAAAAATGCTAGGCTTGCGCAGGAAATGCAGCACAGTCACAGCGAAAGCTAAAAGAGCGGCTTTTCAGAGCCTTTTCAAAACACTAATTGGGTAGCTACTGCAAGTACACTCGCTTAATACCCACTAGGGCATTAATAATAAATTTTTGGGGGTACTAGGCTGGCATACGCTATGCTATTTTCCGTCGTTTTTCTGGGAATCGTGGTATCCGCTAAACACTTGCAAGGAATTTTGTTCCAATTGCTCATGTAGTGGCTGAGGATGATGAGGAACTACGGCTGAAGTGGGTATGCGCCACAGTTAATAGTGGAGCAAGAACAAGCTTTTGTAACAGGTTGGAGCATTGGATGGTTCACTCGTTATTCTATTCGCATTGTGTGACGACTGATGTTCTTTTTCTGTTTTAAAACGCTTTATAATTTGTAATAACGTGATTGTTTTCCCGATATCAAGCCTTCCTAAGGCAAGTTTGCCAACAAGTCACAATAGCTCAGTGGTAGAATACTGAGCTGGCACCCAGTGGACCAGAGTTCGTGCACCACTGTGCCATTGGTGCTACATTTTTTTTTTTCTAATTTCACGCGATGTGGTTACGGACACCGGCGGCGGCGCACGACCGCACGTGACTCGAGTTGTGATCTCATAACAGCTTTCACCCTTAAAAAATGTTTTGGCAATTTGTAACTTAGAGCAATGAAATCTTTTGCCTTGTATAGGGGCTTTTATGCTGATTACAATTATGTAATTAGTTATGTAGTAAGTTGTACAGTTTTTGGTTTGTGCCATGACAATGTGTAAAGTACAGTTCGTTTTGGACTAACGTTTTATGCTTTTAAGCTTTTATGGTTTTGAGCCATTAATGGCTTATATTGGTCCACATTAATTGTAGAATGCAAAAAAAAACTATCAAAAAAGTGTGATAAAATATTTTAGTGGACTAGAAAAATTGTAATGTGAGAGTTCTTGAATGCACAGAATGCTTACTTTAGGTTCTTAATAATTATGTAGGCGATATCAAGTTTTAAGGAAGATACTTGCACCCTTCACATGTTAAGGAATACAGTAGACTCTCAGTAAATGGAAATCTGTTAAACAGAGTTGTGTTCTGCACCCATGTTCACCTCTCTGTAAACGAAACTCCTGTTAAATGGAACATATTTTTCTGCTCCCTTCAAGTTCCGTTTACTGAGAGTATACTGTATGGGGCCGAAATTTCATCCTTATTGAGCCATCAGAAGTACCAAGAGCATCATGTCCAATTTGGAGAAGTTGCCCAATAATGGATCTTGCAAAAAACGCATTTTAAATATATGAGTCAAAGCACACCTATGCAGCAAAGATGTTTTTTTTTTTTTTTTTAAGATGACTTCTTTCATCATGAGAGCTTGGCAATCATTGCTATCTTGAGCATGTGTCCTTAGTGAACTCCTGATGAGAAATACAAGGGCAAGCAGCTCGGTGACAAACCCCAGGTGGTTGAAATTTCTCGAGCCCTCCACTGTAGCATCTCTCATAATCATATGGTGGTTTTGGGACGTTGAACCCCACATATCAATCAAGCAGCCAGGTGACAATTTCCAGGTGACCCTAGACAATGAGTTCTTTTTAGTTTTAGTAGCGGCTTTGCGCTCTTTAGAGGTGACTTCAACCTCTTCGAGTTGATTTACAACATTCTGTTTGTTTTGTTGTGGAAGTCGAGAAAGTAAACTTGTGAAAGCAAATAAAAATGAAAAATATATAATGTAAGAAAAAATCTTGCATTTTTTTACCTGCATCGTCCCGTAAGTGGTGTCTTTGCTGAAGTGCTATTCCTGAAGTTTTTCCATGTGAGGGGAGCTAATGGCAGTGAAAGGATGCCTCTGCCATATCTTGCTATCTTGACAGCATTCAGCTGTTCATAATGTGTTGTGCTGGTATGATAACACTGTTCTTCATTTTGGAGCATGGTAATCAGCATTGCTTTTGCAAGGCCTGGTTTATGAGGCCATACTCATAAGGTTTATACGATCAGAGCAGTGGTCGTTGTTCTTTGCCACTAAGTAGTACTGCTGCCTTATCAGTCGTGCAGTTTCACAGTTCTTTAGCTTTGCCACCGGGATTGCTTATTTATGATGTGTGAGTAAATGTACTTATAGTATTCATTAACGTGATGAACGCTCTCGCATAATAAATGCACCCCCGACTTCAGTTGTCAAAATTTTGATTTTTCTTTTCCCCACGTAATAAACGCACCCCCTACATTTGTCTGCTGCAGTTCCACTAACCGATACCTGGCACCTCCTTGCCCTTTGGATCTCTTCTATATTTTATTATTATGCCGACCCCCTTGGCTCGCTCCCTCCTCCCCTTCGCCTGGTGCCATGCGCTGCATTGTTTTTCTTTTTATCTGTGCGCGGCATGTCCCCAGTCTTCTTTAATTATTCACTGCAGCGCGGCTCACGAACGGTGCGAGTGTTAGACATCGCAGCTGATAAGCACACAGTGAGCGAAGGTCATGAAACTTTCTGCGCCAACCAATGGTCGCTTCCTGCATATACGAATCTATAAGGATCAACCACATGCACGCAATTTTGGAGCGATGACAACAGAATTTCCTGTCGCTATGGCTGTCGTGAAGGGCCATTCATTGCCATCGCATCACAGGTTTTTGGAAAACCAGAAAGAAATCGCTTGTCGCCCAGAATAAATCGTCACTGCTTACACAACAAGGTTTCTGATTCTCGCTTCGGTTGCAAGCGCAGCCAAAGCGGGGAAACCGCGAGATCTTTCTCGTAGTCTCCGCGCCTCGTGATGTAACTCAGCAGTGCGTCCCTCTTTCCTTCAGGATGGCTCTAGAATTTACTCGGGGTTTGATACAAGAGAGTTGTCGGCGAGCGGCTGCCGTTTTGAGGGGGAAGGGTGGTGCGAAAGCGGCATCTTTTGATGCTTGTTTTTTCTGTTGCGCATGCTTCATTTAGACAAGCCGGTGTCTGGATTTCCCTCAGCCGTTAGAAATCGAAGGTGTGTGCTTGAACGCTCGTTTGTGACACCTGGTCCACTGCTAGTCACATATGTCTCTGTAGATGTCCCGTAGGGGGATGTGGTATCTGTTGCAAGTCGTCTTTTTGTGACATATGAACCACAATACCAGGACATTTTTTTTCGCCTACCTTTCTTCCCGAGCCATCCTCATTGCATTGTTGTAGTCAAAGGTATGCACTGCTGTCCAGCAGTGTTCAATGAGCTCTGTCTTTGAACGCATGGCATGGATGGCTTTAGCGAGGTCCCCTTTCTGTTTTTTGAGCCTTGTTGACTTAAAACGCGTGGCATTGGTGGCTTTGGCGACGTCCCCGTTCTGTTTTTGAGCCTTGTTGATCATTTACTGTCTATTTTGCCGATGCAAGTAGTGTTGCATTCGTCGCGTGCTACATTGTAAACGATTCCGCTCTGATCGTTTGCCGGTGTGTATTCTTTGGGTCCCTAGGTGTAGTGAGTTCTAAAACGATTCCTATGTCCAGCTGTCTGAACAGTCTGATTTGCCGTGAACATAAGGAATAGACACAATAGTCGTCAGCTTTTTCTATGGCGCACGTCTTGTTCCTTTTTTCATTATAAATGATGTGGTGGGAAACTAGGGAAGAAAAGCTGGTTAGACAGCTTGAGAACGACTTGTTCCTGGGCTAGTTGGTGCCAGATCAAATTCATAATGTAGCACAAAAAATGACACAATGCATTGATTGATTGATTGATTTATATATATGTGGGGTTTAACGTTCCAAAACCACCATATGACTATGAGAGATGCCATAGTGGAGGGCTCCGGAAATTTCAACCACCTGGGATTCTTTAACATGCACCCAAATCTGAGCACATGGGCCTACGACATTTAGGCCTCCGTAAAAAATGCAGCTATCGCAGCCGGGATTCGATCCCGCGACCTGCGAGTCAGCAGTTGAGTACCTTGGCCACTGGACCACTTTTGTGGGGCACGACACGACGCACACAAAGAACTGCACACCACAAATGCTACTAACAACTTTAATGAAAAATTTGAAGACGCATAATATATCTTCCAACCATTGCGTTACATTATGAATTTGATAAAACAGCTTGAGTGTGTCCTGACCATCCCCAAAATCCCCCACAGTGGTTATGCACCACAGTTAATAGGTGAATCAGATCAAGATTTTGTAATAGGTTGGAGCATTGGATGACCCACTTGTGCAATTCGCGTTGTTTGACACCTGGTTGTTCCTTTGCTGCTCTAAAACGCTTTATTACTCATAATAACACAATTCCTTTCCCGAAAGTAAGCCTGCCTAAGGCCAGTTTGCAAAAAAGTTCCAAGCGACCGGCGTAAATCAAGCAACCGCGTAACTCAGTGGTAGAATAAGGGCTGGCATGCCGGGGACCCGAATTTAAATTTCATTGTGTCCTTGGTGTTTTTTATTTGCTGAATTTTTTTTCTTATTTCGTTCGATAGTGGTTACGGACAACGTTGGCAGCGGTCAACTACGGTGCACGCGGCCCTAATTGTGATCTCGCAACAGCTTTTGCTGTAAAAATTTCTAACTAAGGTTTTGAAACCAAAAGTAAATGAATTTGGGGTAATAATGCCTGTCAAGAAAGACACTTCATTATTCTTTAAATGTAGTTTGTGTGATATTAAAGAGCTTTTCTGTACTCAGTAATATTGGTAGCGTGAATCACTGCATCTGGCAGTGCCTTGTTGCAGCTCAAGTGAAACCGAGTAACCCTATGCTCTTGTTTATGCTACGCACATTCCCTTTGCAGTACTGTACAAGGATGGGCCTCCGTTCTATCATGCCACTTTCTCGGTTATCGTGCGCTCTGTGTGGGCTGACACTCTCGAGACAGAGCCTGATCACCGGCTTCAGACTTGGCCCGCACTGTCAGGTCTTATCAGGGTCAACGGAAATGCCTCCAAGGTATGTGCCATGGCCTACCATCACTGGAGTGGTTGTGTTCTAATGTTTAAAGGAAATGTTTGCACAAATGTTATGCCTTGGTTCTCCTGCCGGGCTTGAGTCTTACAGCCACGGTGGCATCGTTTGCAACGGCTGCAAAATAAAAATGTACTTAGGCCATACTTTACCTGCATAACGCTACAGTAAATCTCAGATGGTCAGAATGCTAAATCCTGAGACCTCCACTGCAGTGTCTATCATAACCAACTGCCCAATTTCAGGATGTCAACAGGATGGTTGTGAGTAGTTCAAGTACGATTTTGAACAGTCTCTAGATGTTCCAAGTTCACCCGCCATCACCTTCATAAAAAACACCTTTTCCCTATTTTGTTTTCACCCATTCAACTTTTTAAACTTCGAGTAGCCGGTCGGAATATGGCCCTATTTTGTTTTCACCCATTCAACTTTTTAAACTTCGAGTAGCAGGTCGGAATATTGATTCAGGACAGCCTCTCAGCTTTTATGCTATAATAAATGTTTCTGTCAATCCTATAGAGGGGTGGCATTATTTCAATAGCTCACATGGTAACAGCACCCCTGTATGTTCATTAACACTCCCTTGCAGAAAGTTGGGAAAGGACAGGTGAGGCTTAATAATTCCTGCATTGAATGCTACATCCTGTGGTTCCTTTTCATAATTAATAAATTGTTACCACAATAGATGTGGAGGTTCACCTTGATATCACTCACTGTGGGCATTTTATTGCATTGTCTTCAGACGTGTTCTTTAACATAATGGGTGCCATTGTCTCACCATAGTGCCAAAAATGTTATATCTGGTACGTTCTCCTAATTTGCACATTCGTTTTTCTTTATTGCCTTAAGATTTTATCATTAAGTATTGCTGTGAAGCAATATGATAAAGAAAATGTAAAATCATGTTGATTTGGATAGGGCTGCTGCTTCTGGTAATGGAATTATGTTCGGGTATTTCGGCTTAGGGGTAATGTACTACTCTTACCCCCGTATTCATAAACGCTCCTCGACTCGACTTTCACCCTTCACTTGACAGAGTTGAGCACTGTGCCACCACTCGGCTGAAAATGACGCTGCGCTACTCAAGAATTGCAACAGACTATCACTAATATGCAGTGACTTGCCGTACCTAGAGATGGCGCTCCCATCGGCTTTCTCAAGTGAAAGCAAAGCGTTGAGTGAAGGGAGGTCCTAGAGGTCGGGGGTTAGTGACTGTAAGATATATTTTGTTTCTTTCTGGTCTTGACATTCTTGTAAGAAATACTAGCCACTTTCACTAGAGCTATGTGAATAGCGTAATTTTAGGTGCGAAGCTAATTCGAATATTGAAGTGTGAGTGCAAATCACATCGAATATTTTTGTAATATCTCGGTATGAAATTATAGAAAAAGATGTTTGAGAGGATTATAAAGCATATTCTTTAAGGTAGCAATGTGAAAGTGTTTCTTTTGGGCTAGGCTGTTGGAGCACTGGTGGGGGTGGTGTTTCATCGTTGTCTAATCAAGAATGAGGCAGTGCAGAGGCCAATTGTATTTATGTGCCTGGTGCGACCCGAGTATTGCCCACTGCACTTGAAAGACAATGATGCTGTTTCCTCAGCCCCTCCGCCTCTTTCAATTTCCATAGAAGGCCAACTGATGTGGCGGACAAGGGTGTGCTCTCTTTAAATCTAGAGTTCCAAATCTGCCTCATTGACGTCATTATGTATAAGAACATCTGGAAAATTGTACACTAAGGGTCTGTGGCATCTGTTCTTAGATGCGAAGCAGCTCTTTGACTAGCCTGCGCAACGCTGTCTGTCCGCATCCCCGTGCCAACGCGCCGCACCACATTCCCCCCGCCGCAATTGTTGGAATGATGCCAAGTAGGTCAAGTCGCAGCTGCGCATTGACGTCACTCTCTCCCTCACCCGCAGCAGCTGACAGCTCCTTCCAACACACTTAAGTGGTGTTGCTCCTCCGCTCGCTCGCAACACACTTCTCTCTCGCTTAACCCTCTCTACCGCCCGCAATGCTCGACCGCACGTCGAGTGGAAACACTCTTTTGGCTCGTTATCTGCGGTGAAACTTACACAAAACCTAACCCATCTCCCATGCCTTTGCGTTCGGAAGAAACATTTACTCTAGTAAAGGCTACACTGAGTTTCACTTCAAACTATTCTTCCAGCACCGGTGTCAACAGCCGTTTCATTTGGGTCAACAGCGGCTAGTAGCATCGTAGCGTTTAGTGACGTTAGTCCTGCAGGTGCTACAAGCGTGCAACAGTGGCCATTGCAACCACTTGACGCACATAACAAGGACCACGAGTTTTCCTCTGTGACTTTACGCCATGCCAGCTCCGCGTATACAGCTGCCTTTTAAAGAAAGGCTATCTTAGCTGCTGAAACCATTAGTAATTGTGCTGCAGTGCTGCGGGGCAGCAGTTTGGCTTCGACAAGGGGTTCATTGGTGGCTGAAGAAAGCAGTAAGAAGCCCTCTTTGTATGCAGCAGCCAGTGAAGAAGTTTTCAGGGGCTGAAACATGGAGCTTTCCCTGGCGTTGAACAATAACTGGTGCTCAGGAGCAACGGGCTGCACAGCTTGCTGTCAACATTGAGATGCTGCAAGCAAAGGCGAGGGAGATCACGTGAGATCACGGCATTGAGCAGGCGGTCTTCAAGGCAGGCAAGCATTGGTTGTCCCGCTTCATGTATCGTGCTGGATCCTCCCTACGTCGGCATACGTCTATATTACAGAATCTGCCAGACAACTACGAAGAGCTGCTTGTGAGCTTTCAGAAGCACGTGCCCCTTTCAGCTGGGCCAGATCGGAAATGCTGATTAGACGCCTGTGTGCCTCGATATGCCCTTGGCTTTGGCAGTTCATGTAAAAGGCTCCAGGTAAGCTACAGTGTGATAAAGTGGGAATAAGAAAGCTTGGATGACTGTCATGCTGGCCTGCACGCCAGGTGGACGCAAGCTGCCACCCTACGTCATGTTCGAAGTTCCCAAAGAATGTTGTCCCCTGCCAGGACCAGGGCAGCGGATGAATCGCTCGTATTTGACTGAATGAAGTTCGTGTGGTGTCGACGACCTGGAGCATTGCTAGGGCTCCCATCGATGCTTGTGCTAGATGCTTTTCAATGTCATCTGAAGAGCTCCGTAAAGGGATTAGTGTACGACTTTCGCACCAAGCTCGTGGTTATCCCGGGAGGGATGACATCTCAGCTGCAGCCACTTGATGTGTGCCTCAATAAGCCATTTAGGGACCGTATCAAGCACCTGTATATGGAGTGGATGTGGTCCGGAGAGTCGTAAGCGACTCCTGCTGGACGGCTGAAGCAGGCGTCTAGGTGCCAGTACACGCGCACAACATCTGCTGGAACTGGGGGGTGTATAATACCTTCGAGGAGTTGGCAGTTGCCACACTCATTTCCCAGCGAGAACGACTCTGCGGCACACCACAGGGAAATTTCTCTTACAAAGACTTGGATATCCTATCTCACTGCAATATTGTTCTGAAGCCACCAACCTACTCTCACAAAATCTCGGACAGCGCATCATGACGCAGCCCATTCCTCAAAATATGCAT
Source organism: Rhipicephalus microplus (assembly GCF_043290135.1). Taxonomy (NCBI): domain Eukaryota; kingdom Metazoa; phylum Arthropoda; class Arachnida; order Ixodida; family Ixodidae; genus Rhipicephalus; species Rhipicephalus microplus. Next base: position 130,311,101 of record NC_134701.1, read on the forward strand.
CCGTACCACCATATAGGACGCCGAAAAGCTCGAATACAGAGGCTACAGGGACTGGAGAATCGTCCTGACTTTTATTATACAGATGTCAGTCCCTACCCAAAGCAGCAACGGCAATCTCACGCTTTCGCTCTCGCTGTAGTCAACCGGGGTAAAGTTGTCAACTCCGCTTCCATACGTACCTCATCCTCCGCGTCAGCCGAGGCAACTGCCATTGATCTCGCCAATCGAATGGCAGACAAACAGGGTACTTCTGCTTACGTTGTCTCAGACTCTCAGACAGCTTGTCGCATGTACCATATAAACCGGACTATAAGTCGAGATATTTTCAATAAAAGAACGAGCTAAAGTCGCCGCTCGGCTTATATAGCAGTGTGTAGCCGACAGTGCACCAATGTCTGGCAACATGTGGCTTGCATGTGCATGAGAAGCTGGACATGGCTATATTCGCATTCAAATCCAGTAGCAGGTTGTTTTTTTTTTTTCTCTTGTTTGTCTTTTTGTGTTTGTGATTTGCCTCCGCTCTGTTCTAAGTTCTCACTCCGCTTGACATTGTGTTTCATTTTTAATGGTCTTTTTTTCATTCAATGAATATGAGTAGCGGTACAAGAAGGCAGTACTCAGCTGCGTTTAAACTAGAGGTTGTTGAGCTCGCAGAAGCGAATGGGAATATGGCTGCTCAGTGCCGCTTTGGTGTATCAGAAAAAGCGTGCACTATTGGAGTGTGCTGAAAGGGAAGCTGCAGATGTGCAATCCTTGGAAAATGTCATTTCGTGGGTGTAGCGTGGTTCATCCGAAGCTGGAGAATACGCTAGGGAACTTTGTGTAGGAAGTTCACGCGTGCTCGCTGTCAGTGACCGTGTATACCATTCACAAGAAAGCTGTGATACTCGCTAGAGAAGCTGGGCTCACGAAAGAAGAGTTTTGTGCACCAAACTCTCGGGTGCGTCGATTCATGAGATGCAAAGGATTTTTTTTCCGGTGGCGTCCATCCATCTGTCAGAAGCTTCCAGACGAGTTTGAGGACAAGCTTATAAACTTTCAGGGCTTCGTGAATCGGCTTCAGGAGCAGAACAACTATATGATGGGGCAGATTGACAATGCCGATGAGACCCCTGTGTGGTTTGACATGCCTTCATCGACCATGATCATGCAGCGTGGTGCCAAGGATATGAAGCTGTTGTCCACTGGCAACAAGCACTCGCGCTTCACCGTCTTGCTGGCATGCATGGCAGATAGTAGAAAGCTTCCGCCCTTCATTGTTTTCAAATGTAAGACAATGCCGAACCAAGTGTTCCCAATCCGGTGTTGTCGTTCGCGTCAACAAAAAGGGATACATGGATGAGGCCATGATGCTCGAATGAATACGAGTAGTCTGGAACTGTCTGCCAGGTGCACTGCTGCATTTTCGCAGCATGATGGTGTTAGATGCGTTTTGTGGTCACTGAACCGACGCTGCGAAGCGCGCACTAGGTGATGGAAAAACGGACCTCGTCGTGATACGAGGTGGTATTACGTCCACCCTCCAACTGATCGATGTTGTGCTAAACAAGCCATTCAAGGACCGAGTGCGGCTGGAGTACCAAAAGTGGATGTCCGGCGACAACACAAAGACACCGATGGGCCGCCTACAGAGGCCTTCGCTTGTGACTGTTTGTGGCTGGGTGCTTTCCGTCTGGCGTTCCTTGCCAGATTTCATGGTGGAAAATATATTTAAGAAATGTTCCATCAGCAACTCGCTGTATGGCACGAAAGACAACACACTGTGGGAGGCGGCCAGGGACACACTCTCGTCTTCAGAAGACAGTGGTGCTTCGTCTGACGAATAGGAACAGTTGCGATGGTGGTAAAAGGTGTGGGGGTGCTGACACTTCCTGTAAAGTTGTTTGCGCCGCGTGGCGCACGTGTCTCGCACAGAAGCCGTATTTCGGGAGTGACAACCGCCAGACGATAGATGGCATTGTGTTCGTGTTGAGTACCACTGTGGGTAGAGTGGTAGCGCCGGCGGTGACCTCTGGTGGAAGGCAGGCCTTGATGACGGGCGAGTGTTGAGCGAGTCTCTTCGGCGTGTTGCGGTGGCCGCGAACGGTTGTCTCTCACGGTGGGTCTGCTGTGGACGGCACCGCGGGCCGCCTGCGGTAGGCCCACGTGGTGAATGCAGCGTTGTCGACACCGCCTTCGGTGTGTTATTGTGTTTGTCGTGTTATTGTGTAACGATGTCCTAGTGCGTTAATTACGATTTATGTATCATTCGGCAGACGATATCGTCGTCATGAATTAGTTTAATAAAAGTATGTATGTTGTTGGTTTGTACTGACCGCGTCTTCTGTGTACGTTCACTCCAAAAGCCCGGCTCTCGCCTCGTCGAGACACCACAAGGGGAGCTTTGATGATCGAGGTGCGTTGCGCCCAATTCGCAAATAAATGTCGTTTACCACTTTTGGATTGCTTTTCTTTTTTTGTATTTTTCGGTAACTTGAACTTGGGGTGTCGACCTATTCTCCCACTCGACCTATAGTCCGGTTCATGACCATAGGTTAGTTTGGTGTCCGGCCCCTAAGGGCCAGGATGGCAATGAGCTTGTTCATTGCCAAGCTCAAGTCCTTAGTGGCTGAGCCCCACTACTGCCCGCTGCTGAAAAGGATACAGCTAAAGGAGTGACACGGCGTGGAATCTTAGAAAAACAAAGATTAGATCGCCGCATCAGGGCACCTCTCCATAAGGACCTCAGTAGGCATGAAGCTTGGGACTGGCGTCGCCTGCAGACTAATACATTCCCGAATCTGCATAAGCTTCACATGATGTACCCGGCAAGATATCCCAATGCATGCCCGTGGTGTGGAGATACTCCTACACCAACACATATTACCTACAGCTGTCCAGAGCGACCTATTACAGTCGACATAGGACATACGTACCCAATACATACATGGTCGGGGGAGGCGCGACTCGCTGAACGAACCCTGGGAAGCCAACTGGCCCGCCGAGCCGCTATAGCCAGTGGAGCCTTAGAAGAAGGGCCCCGCCCACGATGAACCACTTTCTTTTTATGAAATGTTGTTTCTCTCTCTCTCTCGTCGTTATTCCGGGAGGGATGACATCCCAGCTGCAGCCACTTGATGTGTGCTTCAATAAGCCATTTAGGGACCATACAAAGCACCTGTATATGGAGTGGATGTGGTCCAGAGTCGTGACTCCTGCCGGACGGCTGACGCTGGCGTCTGAAGCAGCGATGCCATGCTCGTGGATCGCCAAGGCTTAGGCCTGCATTCCCGAGGAGCTCATTTGCCGTCCTTTCAAAAAGTGCTCTATCTCAAATGCCCTTGATGGCACTGACGACTAGGCGCTGTGGGAGGACATGTCCAACAAAGGAGCTTCGGAGGAAAGCGCGTAAGATGATGATGAGTAATTAAATGTATTTTCCTGTTTTCCTCAGTCTGTATTCAAGTGAAAATTTTTAAGGGCGAAGATCGTTATGGCATGGCTTAATAACTGTGCAACCCGTAGTACGTAACCTGTGGCACATACTCACATACCAGTGGCACACACCCGCCCTCGGGCACATATCCGCATGTCCACATGTGACGAAAAACGTAGCACGGCGTCCTTATCACGCTCTCGGTGTTTTAACAAAGCGCTGACAGCAGAAATGAGGTACATCCTCTCGTTTAGTCCTTGGATTGTCTGCTGGATGGCGGTACTTGTATATGATGAAGTTTTAATTATTTTTCTCGCATTTGCTATGCCTGAAATGCACTTCTGACTCTATGCGGGTCCGACCTGTACGCAGGTTTTTAGGGTAATCTTGCCTTATTTTCACTGGTCACAGATTTGAGTTTGCGAAAGCCTTAGCTGAAGTAGTTAATGCATGTCTTATTCATCATATGAATACCACTATGCTCAGCGCCTATGACATGAATGAGATTGGACCATGCTTTTTAACTGTGCATGTGTCTTTCCTATTCAGCCCTTTCAGAGTCAATGACTGATGTGGGCATCATCTGCTAACATCGTCAACATGGTCAGAGATGTACCTGTACGCTATTGCCTGAATGTTTAAAATTGTTTAAAATCCCTGCCTTTTTCGGCAACTTCTCTTGCTTGGCGTGTGCTACCACATTGCGTAAATACAAGAAATTTCTTTCGTGGCCTGATGCCTCCCCCTTTTTTTTAATGCTTTAGAACAACGGTGCGCTGGCTAGTGCACCGCTGTTCAGGCAGTTTTTTCTTTTAACTGGCCCCTGATTGTTACACCCGCAAAACTGACAGCTTTCTGGTTTAGAACATTTCAAAAGGTCACAAATTTGTTGTACTCTCGTTTATTGCTTCCCGGTATGCAATTATGCCTGTTTCCATGTGGAGGCTGACTGACACAAAGATATCGCTGTGGTTGCATTTGCTCTTTAGGGGAATCACAAAAATTGCTTTTGTCTCATTGATGATAAGACGGAGTATAATAGTTCTCGCATTTGTTCTTGCTCTCTGGATGGACTGAGAGCTGCACCGTTTTCTAGTGTGATCGACTGTGCAGACTGTTTGCGATATGAAAGTGCTTGCCAGTTTCCTTGCTATAAGTGAGCCTAAATGTGCTTCCTTGGAACTGCTACTCAACTGCCTCATCAGAATCTCATTTCTTAAATGTCAGCCTGTTATACAAGCAATTATTTGCGAGTTGAAATTCAGATGTTGATGAGTGAGTGACATCTCAATAATGTTAATGTCGAGATGATGCTGCCTGTATCAAAAGTGACTTTTCTTCCTTTCTGTTTCTATTTCAGGCCACTTCGTACACTTATGTTTGTACCTTTGTGAATGACACTGAAGTTTGTTGCAACGCATAATTTTTCAACAGCCCACTTTCTTTCTGTTGTCTTGTAGTCAGTGCTGTTGTGTCACGTGATCAAGCCCAGAGTTGCTGACTGCACCACACCTAACGTATTGCGGTCCTTCAAGATTCAGGTGTGTGCTCTAATAGATTTCTGTCACATAAATTGGCACTGCATATGGTCTGCTTCTCTCCCACTTATCTTTGAGGCCATTCTGGAGTGAAATTTTTGGGAATCATTTTTTCGTGTGCTGTGTGTATTGCCTCAGCCATTATGAAACTTCGCAAACGTGGCTCATCTTGCTGCCAGGAATGTTTGGTCCTAAACTGTTATGGTTCTTCTGGAGTTTATTGGTTTTTAAACGCTAACGCAATCCGGAATGTCCGCTTGAAGTGATGCAGAACAAAAAAACTGAGTGCCTCGTGTTGGTAAATTACTAGGCTTGTGCAAATGATGAAGTTTAGGTTCGAGGCGAATAGGGTTAAACTTGAATAATTTCAAATTGAATTCATATATCACATATTGTAAAAAAAAATGACTATATTTGTCATTACCCAACTGAACCGCAAAGTATTTGTCAAGAGTAGGAAGTTGGGCATGTTGGTAACTGATTGCGCAGTGCAAAAATTTGACCCTGCACAAATGCTTGTGTTCGTTCCTTCTCTTGTCCAGTGCCAAATTTTTGTGTTACAGGATCAGTTCTGCACAATATACCTTAAAAATTGAAACAAGGCCTGTGCTAATGCTATTCTTTTTGGCACAAGGGAAGTGGAAGCATCTTTGAATCGTAGCAGGATTTAACTTTTTGTAGAGTGCAAGTGATAACCTGTAAAATATGTTAGGTTGTAATATTTATTATACGTAGAGCAAGCTAGTATAACAAGCTTTTAAACTGATGAAATGGACACGATTAATCGATGTGAGAGTAATATCCTCATTTTTTTTTTAAAGTAGGGCTTCGTGCCAATGTCGGTTTTTTTGAATAGGTGTTTGTATGGCTTAGCACTTATTTAATACAGTGAAACCATCTTCACAAGAGATTACCTGCAAATTACCGTATTTACACGATTGTAAGACGACTCGAATGTAAGACGACCCCCCCAAAATCGCATCTCAAAAAAAAAAAAAAAAGGAACGCGCGCATTTTACACAAGGGAAATTTATTCACGTGGTTGCGGAGGATTATTCATCGTCGCTGGAGTCGTCCTCGCTGGTGCTGCTGCCGTCATTGCTGCTGCAGTCCCACAGCACGTCGTCGTCAAGTGTGAGTCCACACTTCGCGAACGACCGCACCACGGCATCGCGTGGGATGGCCGCCCATGCGGAGAGGACCGATTCCGAACTTCCGTCCTGCTGCACAGTTGTTGGTTTCCTCCGCATGAAGAATAGCAGCCCGCTTAAACGCTGCCGTAAACGAGCGCCGAGTGTTTTTCGAGCCTACGGCACTCATGTCAGACAGAAGTGACTCGAGAGAGCCGGTCGTGGACACAAGCGACAAAAGCACGCGGCGACGCGCCCGCTTAGAAAATTTTATCACAAAGAGGAGCTCTTCCGTCAACTACCAATACCCCCCTACGGCGGCTCTTCCATCGATTACCGGTGCTCCCTCAAGAGCCGTGCGCTCGTCATAAAGGCACTCGTAATGCGCGCAGTAGATGCTAAAAAAAGAAAAGCTTTTGTATAAGCACGCGGAAAACTATGCGCTTTGGGTTGAGCGGGAAACTATTCGAGATGACAATACATGGTTCGATTTCGATTCTAAGACGACCCCCCAACATCGGATTGTCAAATTTGAAAAAAAGGGTCGTCTTACAATCGTGTAAATACGGTAATGTACGGTTAAGTGGGTGCTTTCTTGGCTTAGCACACCTTCACTGCAGGGAAAACCCTTACAGGGGTTATGTGTAGACTAACACATATCTTTTTTTTTTCATTTGAATACTTCGACATTTTCATGAATTCAAGTTTGCATTGAAGTGAATTTGAGTTGATTACTATTTGTTTGAATATTCGAAGCATTCGATTATTTATTTTCTTGAGCCCACATAATTCTTTATTAGTAAAAATGTATTATCAATTATGCTCTGAGCTTACATAGTTGGATTGTGAAAAGGAGCCAGAGCCCCAGCTTGGCAAGCTTTGGTAAACATTATTGCGCTTGTGACAAAAATGTGACCACAATTTTCCCATCTGATAATGAAGCTTTGATGGGGAAATGTACGACTGCTCCAAAACTTGCTTTTTCACTACCAGACTACTGATGTCCCGCTCTAAAGTTGCTCCAAAACAGCATATTTTCTTCTCCAAAACTGTTCCAAAATACTGATCTAGCTGCTCCCAGCCCTCCTGGATAACCTTGTAGTCTGCTTCTGTGTAACAGATTGCGTAGTTTAGTATTATGATGGTGCTTTAGCCCATGAATGAGAAAAAGGAATAACTAGACGTGTTCACTGGGAACATTTTAAGCATATTGAGTGGTAGATAGAGAAATGCACTTTATTGTTAGAAGCTATAAATAATATTGCTCTGTATGGGCCCTTACATAACCAAGTTCACGGTAAAAATTGGCGCTCAGAAACTTGTGTGCTTGTGAACCTCGCAGCTCACAGGCAGCATACACATTGATTATATCTGAACGCATAGCCATGGGCCGGCATGTTTACCTTTGGTTACATAATGTTGGAAAAACAGCTCGGAAGGTGCGGTAATATGAATGAGTTGTTGACCAGTGACCACATCTGCACATGATCACACTCAATATTATGCTTTTACCTACTTATGCAGTGTAATTCTTTGCATCAATGAGGAAAGAGGGCTGGATGTGGCTACACAATCATGACACGTTTTTCTTTTGTTTTTTTTTTCTTTTACACATTTTGCAGGAGATCTTGGTGAGACGGTGGATTGTGTCGGAAGAAAGGGAGAAGAAGGACGATTCATCCTGAGTGGCACTGCTCTTTGCCGAGATCACATGGCTGTGCGCTGTACTGTACATTTGTTGTGTATAAAAGACATATACATTCGAACCCACTTTAACCATCTATCGGTTATAACAACCATATTTCGGTGCACTCACGATTTTTTATGCTGCCCTTCGAAACTGAGCCCACATACAGCGAACATTTTTTAAAGCCTCCCTACTTTTTCAGCGAACACTTTCGACACGGTTGCAGTGAAGATATAGCGCATAGAAAGCGAAAAAATTGTTAAAACAGGCATCCTACCGCATGTGATAGTCGTGCGCTTCCACGAGCCTCCCTACAGCTTACTTGTGACGAAGATATCGTAGACCGTGGCGAACACCCCATGCAAATTTTGGATGCTGCGAGCGAAGTCGCTCACTTTCTAAGTGTTTCTTCGCTGGCAGAACCAAATTCAAGAAAAAAGTACAAGGCAGCATGAAGACGTGCTGTCAGCTTTCGCATAACAAACTTTTCTGGCGTCGTTCTCGGCATCTATGGCTTTCACGATTAACCAACAATGCCTTCGAACGCTAAAAGCAACAAATGCGAGAAGGGACAGCTTTTCCTTTCATAAATTTTCACTGCGACACTCAACTCTTTCACATGATGGCTTGACGTGGCAATGAGACACTTCAGTGGAACGGCATAAGTTTATTACGAAAGTAGTTTAATTCACTTGTGATCAAACGGGTGTTGCTGGACTAGCAAAAAAATCGAACTTGTTAGCGGAGTGGTTGTTCGCACATTTTTATAAAAATACATAAGGAAAAAAATGGTTTGGTTGCTAAGTGGATGTTTTTATGGGCGAGTTCATATAAAACGAACTATTGATATGAAATCACTTATTGCAGCACTTTCGAGTTCGTTACAAAAAAGTTCGACTGTATATACTGGTATGCAAAATTTTTTCTCATCATTTCGGAGTTGTCTAGATGGTACAGACAACACGGTTCTCATTACATATTCATCAGCAAGTGCAGGCTTTGCTGTTCCAATTAATCTGACTGCCACGGAAATAAATTTAGTGCCAAGCGATGTACATATTTCCTCTAAGTGCCAAATATTTAATTATGGAGTTATTGTGTTTACACACAACACCAACACATTTATTCCCAGCACTTTAAGTGAAAGTGCAGGCAGTCGAATTACACGCAAGAAGCTACAAGCTAACTATCTTGGATCGCTGAGATACAGTTACCATATACAGTTACCATTACGAAGCGGCACAAATATTTGACGCCACTGCTTACACTCATGAAATCGGACTGCAGCGTTTTGCAATACTTGTGTTACGTGGACACTTTTGAAAGGCTATAAAGTCGATGACCACTGAAATGCCGCAACTCTGTTGGCTTGACCCAGTTGTTGCACTTTACACAGCAGTTTTGAACACCCATTGAGAGGTCCAGCTGACTCTTGCAAAAATTCTATGGTGCTGCAACTCTTCTTTTTTTTTTTGAATTCGTACTACCGAAAGTGAAATAATATCAGTGATCCCACTCATGTGCCAAAGTGCGCCAAATAAGATTTACTGCGCCATCCTGATAATATCAACGAAAATTGCGCCAAGGTCAGATTTGCGAGCATCTATCACCAGCAATAGCCACGCCGGCGCGTCAAGACATTTGCATCTTGTTCTCAAGGCCACCAAAGTCACAATCGCGCGCCTAGAATTATTCCGCTAAATTAACAGCGGTGGCGTGTGCGTCCTAAGTAATCCACGATGCTATGTTTGGTGCCGTTGCAACTTCTGTTGTGCAAGTCTGCTTAACAGTGAAATGTGCTCTCCGCTGGGGCTCGTGACGTCTGGTCCAATCAGTGCGTGAAACTGTGGTGGTGATTCGTCGGTAGACTTTTTGGCGCTTCGCGTCCACAGAAGAACACGTGTATGGTGGAAATGCATTGACACCTCTCCTTTAATATACTTTATTCATGAATCTTCATTCAGAAGTTCATTTTCGTAATTCCTGCCACCAGCACATCATCCGCGTTTGTAATCACTGTGCGGTAAAATTTTCTGAAACACCTTGCCATTTTGAACTCAAGATTGCTAGGGTTCATATTCAAAATTTTTGTATGCCTTTTTAAACATGCTTACTGGTCGGAGCAGCCGGAATTCAGTTTTAATACGCAGCTTTCGATAGGGAGGCTATCGCTGGCAGCTCTGGGGTCGAAACGCCCATGGTGAAGTAGCTATGCCTTGTTATACGTCCGCCTCTCACTTTCCAAGGTCAATAGCTGACGGTTAAAAAAGATAAGCATCACATCATTGCATTCATTGCTTCGTTTTTTTTTGGGGGGGGGGGGGGGAGCTGTGTCGCATGAAGGGCGCATTCGTGGGTGGGCTATCTCGAGGCCTACCCTCTGCTTTGCCTTTAGATAACTGACAGTGCATAAACTGGTTTGGCAGTCGGAGTGATCATTGTCCCTTTAGCCAGCGTTCATCTGAGTTATGCGATGTCTTGTCCAAAGATACTATTTGTTAGTTTCACTTAGCAATGAATGAAATGCCAATAGTCTGTTCGCATTGAGAGTATAAGATGGAAGGGTATAACAGCCATCTTTAATACCTGCTGAATTGGTGCGAGTGCCAGTGATCACCCAAAGTTCATAACAACGCCCCCCTCCCGACCTCTTGCATTCCTAGTTTCTTCCTGGTTTTTGAAGATGGGTGGCGGGTTTTGAGCACAGAGAGATAAGTGCCGGAGAAGGTTGGCTTTGTGAGACCAGCTAAATGACGTCATGTTAAGCCCAGTAGTATAATCAAATGTGAAAAAAGTACCTTTCTATGTCTTTGGAGTCTTCTAAGGGAAATGCAGTTGCGACTGTGTGTGTCTCTAGTGTTGTACGTCGCAGCGCTGTCTGCCTATATACTGATAACCGCATAGGTGTATAGAATGTTATTTCAATAAGTACAATTTTATTCAATCAGTAATCTGTTTCTTTGCTACGAAAATAATCACTGAACTAGTTTTCTCAGAATGGCCAACATAAGGATGCCATTATTTTTGTGTCATCGACTAAAATAGGGAGTGCTCCTAAGATGACTGGCTTCATGAGATTTGAAATCAATGAAAATATTTCTAGCTCTTCACAAGAGAGAAGAGCCCCAAAATAATTATTCATGCCCTTGAATCTAAATGCAACTTGCTTCTCCTCCAGGATGCGAAGTTAGCTCCTCCAGATTGCTCGAAATTGAAAATTTTGCTGCTCAAAATTGAAAATTTTTCTGCTATAAAGTGCTCCAAAATGGAAAATTTTGCTGCTCCAAAGTGCTCCAGAATGAAAATTTTGCTGCTCCAATGTGCTTCAAGATAGAAACTTTTGCTGCTCTAAAGTGCTCAAAAATGAAAATTTCGCTGCTCCGAAAATTGATCCAAATCAGAAGACCTCAGTGGCATCACTGTAAGATAAATCCACTTAAAAGCACAAATATTTATACTTCTTGTGTTTAAACATTTCAATAACTGGTTATTTTGTAGTCTTGAATGTATGTTTATATTTTAAGTTCTTCAGAAGCAAAACTGTGGAAAGTGAGACATGGCATGACAATGTGACAAAGACAAGCACATTGCTGTTGTTGGGAGTTGTGAATTTGCACATCTCAAATGGTTAAAAAAAACTTGACTGCACAATTCATAAACCTCGCATGTACTACTTTCAAAGCATACTGGTTAAATATTTTTCGAATTGTGAGTTTGAGTCCACTGTGAACAATAGGGCTCAATTGCGCTCTCTCCGCTTCCATCACTTCACGGCCATCGAAGTTATGATAGAGCAGTGAGTTGGTCCGTTGACTGGATGGGCTATTGACTAGATGGCCTTCGAAACACTTTGTGTCGCAGATTGTGAATGACTGTTGAGTCAATAGACTATCGGTTGAAAGACCTTTCGAATGATTGTGTGCCATCAGTATAATGGCAAAAAGCTTTTTACCTAGAGCGAACGTTTCTAAAAAATCCGTTCACCAAAAATGTGATATGGTAAAGTCACTTGTCCAGACACTAGATGAAGCCTGAAGCACTTTTATTATTCATACATATCCCCGAGTTTTGGTGCATAACATATGTAGCTGGTCATGTTCTTGCAGAGACCCATTGTCACCTGGCACTACAAGAGTGACAACGTTTTATAGACAAAATTTGCTTGTCCTTTGAATTGAACAATTTAAAAACTACTAGCGAAAAAGTGATTTGCTTCTATCTGTATCAATTATAATGAAAAACTGCAAATTCAGAGCACATACGGCTCTGGATACATGACTCTGTGTTGCCAAAGCCTGTTAAATTCTAATGCACATACTTCCAGACAAGATGACACTGAAGTGAGAACTGAACCAAGCGTCCTTGGTTACGTACATCATTAGTAAGACAAAAACGTGATAGGCCAAAAGTGAGGACCACCTTCCATAGACCTAGAGGAAATTCAGAGGAGTAGCAGCAGAGTATCCAAACTAGACAGGGTGAAGACTATGGACATCTACAGGTGCAGTGATGACACAAAGAAGCTGTCAAACACCTTGGTGTAGATTTAGAAACAAAGATTCGCTGGTGCTGTTGACATAGAGACTATAAAGTGGTGCTTTGAGGAGATTAGTAAATAACATCGTCGGAAGCCTAAGATGTATCGTAGATGACAACCGTACAATTACGCCAAGGCAAACAAAGCAAGCCAATGAGGAGAAGTTACTGTCACTTGACTTCTTGGATGGTCACAAACCTGTAATATGAAGCAGATGATGCCACTGTTTTGTTGACTGCAGCCACAACGATTTCGATAAGCTCTAGATCTAGTGACTGTAGTCAGGGACAGCATGTCAAAATTGAAATAATTTTTATTTTAGCATCAGACTCCAAAAACACAGATCTTGTGGGCCATGAGCTAAAAACCACAAAACAGCTTGACAAGGCTCACAGTCCCTTGCATGTTATTCCTATGTCAATGAGGCTGACCATACATTGCAACTAGGTGTCGACACAACCACAGCTACGTTAGCAAAATATGAGACACCATGGCCCAGTCATAGAGAAGGCAACAGTAATGAAGCCTAGGTGACAAGCAATTTGTTTATTAAGGCAAAAACTTCGGATGCCTCATCAAATGTGAAAAGTAATTCTTAGCACCAATACAAGTGATGCGGAAAATCATTATGTGACAACGTCGTCATGTCACATGACCAATCCCAGAGGTGGTGCTTTCACCATCAAGTTGTCTTTAAGCAAATGCATTTGGAGCTGTGTGATATTTTGTTGCATAGTGGGGCACGCTAGCTGGTGCAATGGCATTGACAAGTGCATTGTTCACGTGTCTCTCAGAAGTGTGCAGTGGAGTATTCACAATAATCTAGTTTGTTTGCTTGAAATTTGAGAAACTGCATTCGGGAATATTTTTCTGTACCAAGTGTTGTTCTGCCGATGGGAATCGAGACGAGACGGCCAACGCTGCTAAGGACATGCTTACCTGCCATACAGCCCCAGGCTTCTTGTCAGATAGACAAGGTATTGATACATGCATGTTGTATCTAGTTCTTTGAATGTAGATGAAGATGAACTGACTGCTTAAATAATAGATTAATAATAATAATAGCTTATAGTGGATACTGAAAGAGCAATACGCTTTAGCATTGCCGAAAAGAAATTTAGAGAAAATGACTTTTTGCGTGTATAGTATAGGCTAAAGCACTCCAGCTCTTTTTTTCGTGTGTCTACTTCTCTCTTTGCTTTCCTTCACATCTTTTTTCCCTCCCCTTAGTGCTGGGTAGCAAACCAGATGCTACAATTCTGGTTGACCTCCCTCTCTTTCTCTCATTTTATTCTCTCTCTCCAGAGAAAATGACCATCAAATGTCAATGAAATAAAGTGAAAAGTGTTGCGATGTCTTAGAACAAACGTCTTAGCATAACATAATGGCACATTTGCACATGACTTAGTAGGATTGCATCTGTTGAAATATCGCATCGAAATTCATAAAGACACCAGTACACCATAGATGTAGTTTCGAGTGCAGTGCCATTTGAGTGGCCACATAGAGGTCAGATCGGTGAAATAATAAACAGCTTTGTCCTAATTGAGACAGTGAATCGACAGGTCACAGAAAGGCATCATATGCTAGCCCAACAGCACATGAGTTTTTGCATTAGTTACCTCTTTTGTGAGTGTGTCCAGGAACCAGGTCACGTGGAACGGCAGCAATACATCACAGTAGAATTGACGGGCCTATCTGCATCAGTCTCTCCATTTAGAATGCAACAACTGTTTGTTATCCATTGAACTGTTTGTTTTGTTAAAGACTGATACTAAGTCATACTTTGTTCAGTTCGGCTTCAGGTACAGAGAATATCGATAAAGGTTTGGTTTTACACCCCGGTTTTGCCATTTCAAACCCCAGAATATGACTTAAATGTGGTTGTTAGCTGGGCTTGTTGGCATCATAACAATATTGCAATGGCACAAAGATGAGACAAATAATTAAGGAAGTCGGATGCAAGCATTTGTGTCATTTGTTATCAGACTTTGTTTTTAAGTGTGGAGCAATTCTTAGTCGCACCATGTTGTGGATCCAGTTTCGGCGGCGCCGTCCACACCTTTACTGCGCATGCTCGCATCTCGTGCTAACTATCGCTCCCCTCTCTCGCCTCACAAGGTCAACTCGGGCAGCGTCTGCTAGTAAAAAAAAGACTGCTCGCACTGCACAATTGTTCGCTGGCCACCCCATATATGTAGGCACTGAACCGCACGTTCTGAATTCAGTCAGAGGCCTCTTGGCTTTCGATTGGCTTGACACTTTGCTTCACTTGAGTAGATGCGATGGCAGCAGAGTACCTTCACCCAGTAGTGGGGCATAACCCAACGTCAGCGTCCCACCACTCGTTAAAGGCAACGCTTCTCCTTCATTCAATAAATAAGAATAATAAAGACAAAATAACAATTAAGTATTCCCAAACCATACCAAACTACGCAACATTCACGCGATACCCCCGTCACTCTGCGACACACTTAAGTTCCCCCCGTGGGAAGATGCGGGCTGCTTGTTTTCCAGTTTTTGCAGTATCAGGTTGCAGAAACTTCAACAAGCGCAGCTTCTACTGGCTGTGCTGAGATGCCTACACATTAACCTAAAATATGTGGCCAATGTGGGCACTACCGTTCAGTCCAACAACTGGCAATAGCATTTTTGTCATTGCTCCCTGTTTGAATACTAACCAAAGCTCTAAAAGGGATTTCCAACGGCCCTTGTGTTGTAGTATTGGCTGACACTAGTTAATTTGTCAACACGCTTCTTACAGTATGTCAATTAAAAATTATTTGGATAATGCAGCCTTCATCAAAGCTTTCATGCAGAAAGTACCTATTAGTAAGACCTAACAAGGGGACACTGGCATTAGTGAACACATTCAAACATCCCAGAGGCTAGTATCACCATTACACCATAAACCAATGCCACCTACACCATAAATGCCGCCGCTTACACCATAAATCATTACCGCCTACATTGCAAAGCTAGACAATTTGTGAGCATGCTGGCCTAACTCACAATTGGCATCGGTAGAAACGATGCAATATGGCTGTGTTTGCAATGGTTATAGTGAAAGCTATTAAAGTGTGGAGCTTGAATGTAATAATGCGTCTGGAATGGCTTATCAGCAAGGAAGTTCACTATATATGGGGAATCACGTGCTAAATTGAGTAGACCTTGACAAATGGCAACCCAAACCTCAAGACATCCAGAGAACATGGCTTATACTTAGTACTTTGTGGTCAGCAAAGTACAAGTTGGCAAGTTTGGCAAAGGGCTGAAGTGGGATAAAGGTCATCAGGCAAATGATTAGAACTTCATGAATATATTTATTCACCCCTATTCCAGCAATCCCCTAGATTTGGGTGCACGTTAAAGAACCCCAGGTGGTCTAAATTTCTGGAGCCCTCCACTACGGCATCTCTCATAATCATATGATGGTTTTGGGATGTTAAACCCCAGATATCAATCAATCAATCAATCCAGCAATCCCCTGCTAGAATGCTGAAGCCATAGCAACCACTTGGCAGCATGAATGAGCATAGGTAATTACAATTGCCTTGGTTTACGATGGAAAGCATATTAGAAAAAATTACTGCTGAACTGTTACAGTACTATCTAGGCTGAACTACGTAGTCGAAATGACTTGGACACTACATAATGAAATGAGCTCGAAGTGCACTGTACAATTTTGTGTGGTCTGAATATACCATAAACACTGATATGAAAATGTATAAATGCCTGTGTACTATTTACATATGGATGCACGTTTTCACTACCCCACGTAGTCAAAATTATTCTAGAAACCCCAACTCTCACAACCACAGCGTGCCTCGTAATTGTTTCAAGGTTTCATCTCATAAAACCTCGTAGTATAAGTTTTGTAGTTGTGGACTTTAGAAAAGTACTATATTATAGTTACGTAATAGCTGGCCACAGCAGCTGTACTCGAGACACCTGCCTATAAAGCTTTCAGTGAGTATTGACAAACATTTAGTGACCACTGATAATCCTTAATAGAGCAATGCATTACATCACCTCTCAAAGTCTCGTGGTTCAATATCAGTCTACCATTTCTGATTTCAGCACTCTGGTTGAGAAAATCTGTGGTACAGACTTTATTTTTGGTTTTTATTTCGCTTATACAGAAAGATGAGATGCTGGGCATACATACACATAACACACTTAGAAAAATCAAGATAAACATGAGAGATGACACAAGTGTTGAAGCAAGGAACAAAACAAGTAAAAAGCTTTATACATGTCCCACTCTCTCTGATGAGCAATGATTGATGAGAGGCAGTGAGTGGTTGCTACAGCTGCACGTCTAGTCCACCCTGTGGCGACAACTTGTGAGATCCGTTCCGTTTAAAAAAATTTTGCCACTCGGCTTGTGTGACAAGTTGGCACAAGCAGAACAAAAGAGTAACGTGGTGACAAAGTACCAAGCAAACAAGACAAAATAAGAATACTGCACAAAACATGTGGCTACAAGTTTGAAGAATCAAATGGACATGCACAGTGGCTATTTGCTTCTATGCGCGAACCTTTGGCAGTGTGGCTGGCTTGCGATGTCGCGCGCTCCAGGACGCACGGCATCTATGACTGACACCTCGCAGGCATCCATGCACTATAAAACTGCTGGATGCTTGCTAACTCCCTGCAATGCTTGCAGTCCTCACTCGAAATAAGATACTTTCATTAACGAAGGATACACAAAACACTGAGTACTTGTGTAGCACAAAGAAATGAACAAGGACAGTGACAAAGAATATGCAGAGACCTGACAATTTATATTGCTGATAATGTATAGATGAAGCTGAGGGGCTGTGAAGGGTGGCCGATTCGAAACCCTTTCACCCAAACTCACCAGTTTAGTTGAAGATGGACACGTAATGTGGTGGCACCATATACTTTGCCCTCACAACAGCATCCTATGATTTCCTATAGGTACAAGCCTAGCACTGGTTTGGTGCTTTGCCATAGTAGAGATGATGCTTATAGAACACCTGCCCTAGTTAGCGTGAAAGCCAGTCTGATATTGTTACTGTTCAAAATAACCTTGTCATCTATTCAAGAGTGCCACCATACCATTATGAAACAATAGCTACAGATGCTTACTTCTGCAACTCATAAACGAGCACAGTTCACCATTTCTGGGGCAGGGGACTGGAAGATGAGGCCACTTTATGGAAATATGAGTATTCAGAACACTGAGCCCTGGGTTGCAATGGGGAGTCGAGCACAGTGCCCCACTTGACCAACACTGCTGCACCCATTACGCGGCGACCTTGAAATGAGGCATCTCTCCTGGTCTTAGTGTTTGACTAACGGCTGGCCAGTAGCAGCACATTTTGAGGCCCTCAGCTTCCTCTTCTTAGCCACGAACACGAAGGTGTGCAGCTATGCATGTGTAAATGTCCGGGGGACATTTGCAGTAATTTTCACTGTGACAACCTTACAGAACCCGATGGATATATGAATTTCTGTAATATATCTGTTAGATGATGACTGGTGCACAATAGCCAATGATAGACACTAATTTTATGCAATCATCAGTGTCCTAAATTGCCGTCATGGTACAATGACACTTCCTCCAGATAGCATAACAAGCTGCCTAAGCAATTACTTAGCAGCCATTAGCAGCTGGAAATCATTATATCAACTTACAGGAACTGGCTTGCCTTCTGATAATCGCAAGCTTTCCTTTTTCCTTAGACTCTTCACCAACTGGATATACCAGCATTACTGCATAATGCCAGTGAAGAGACCAGCTTTTCTAATGTTTTCGTCGGGGGTCACAACAAACGATGGGGAAAGTAGTTATGATGACAGAACACAAGATGCAAAATCAGTTCTTCTTGGCATATTCAGGGAACACACCGTACTCTTCCCAACTGGCACATGGCTCATGCTGGGATGCCCGACTGCGCACATTGGCGCTGATGTAGTTCACAAACGGGCTCTCCTTGAGGGGTTGGGAGCCGAGTGATGGCGTGCCAGCGTGCGCAAAGCTATGGAACAGCTTCTGCAGGTTGTGTTCAAACTGCAGGTCATTGCGGTGCATTTCTGATGAGCCCGCTGCAGATGACATCTTGCCAAAGATGGCTGCCACGTCCAGCCCATGCTGCGCGAGCCTGGTTGGCTCGGCATTTGTGGAGAAGGAGAGTGAAATGTTTGGCGAGTAGTCGACAATGTAGAAGTGTGCGGCTCTTGCCCCTTCGGTGGCATTGATGAAGTCGCCGGTCAACAGCTCCAGTGGACAGGTCACACGGACATCGGAGATCTGCACATCATAGACAAGAGGTGCTGGTCTGTCAATTACAAAAAGAACTGTGAAGTAATGTTGCTAGGTGCGCACCTTGTGCACCCATCTTACACACATAAAACACACATATGCACCCATGTTTGCTGTACCTAGTAAATGCCATACGAACAATCCAGTATGATCTAAGAATCTGAATCACCATACCCATTAGGCATAAATAAGGGTCTGGTAACATTTATTTTGTAAGCAGCACATATCTCCGTTTCAGTAGTTCTGTGCAGCACTGTGGAAGTTACAGTCCTTCTCGACCAATCAAGAGGCAAGCACATAAATGCATCCTTCTGCGCCCTGTCATCAGCAAGCGGGGAGCGCTGCTTGGAATATGAGCTTACGCACCGTTGGAATTTCCTCTTTTTAACAGCAATTATGCATGACTTTGTGCAACACACCGAGCTTGGAGTCGTACAGCAGATTTTTTTTTTATCAAGGCCTCCGTCACTGTGAAACGCCGCCTTGTGGGTGACAGCTACCCAATACGGTGCGTCTGCATCTGCTGTGGGACGCACTTCAAGCTTTATGCTCCCAATTTTTCAATAAAAAGCGCAGCATAAATTAAATGATGTGTTCTCAAGCTGGCACTTGAATAAATGACGGCTATGGTAGATTAGGATAAACTAACAAACGCGTAATGTACACCCTCCGATATTTCAGAAGCGCCAATCGCTACCCGCTAAGCCTACAACATCAGTTATAGAGGCGCACTCTTTATCATGTCACAAATATTTTCGGCAACCGCATTATAACCGGTCTTTTATATTGGGGGGGACTGCACAATAAGTGGTATGCGTATACATGGGGTTCTATGGGAGGGTAAATGGGAATCGTAAAAGACTGCATCATAACCGGCTCTGCGCTATTGGCCTCCTGACTTTGGCCAGGTGGCACTGCGCTGCGCGCGTTTTGCCGCTTTTATAGCAAAAACTGGTCGCTTGGTGCTCCACTCCCGCCTTCTGATTGCGCTTTCTTAGCACGTTCACGCGCTCTGCACGCGCTGTCGCCTGGTCGCCTTGCACGTGAAGCATTACCTGTGACTAGCTCCGAAGGTTTAAAAAGATTGTAAAAACCTTCTTATGGAGTGACTTTCAACAGAACCAAGAGCAATTAGTTGACAACCTTTGCGGGACCAAGCAAGTCAAACACGATGTTTTTGAGCAAGTGCTATGTGCGTCTCGATAGTGAACAGCCCCATTTCTATGACATTAAAAGTGAGATGACAGCGAATTATAAGTGTATGTTACCGGCAAAATGCGCATTTGCTGTGGCAGTTGCGTCTTCTCGGAGCTGTCAGCAAACCACCATTACGCTCTCGCGGGCATCATTTGTATACAGCGTTTGGATTTCGATTGCTTGGATGCCAAGTGTGTCCTGCCGCTTTAATTTTATTTGGGGGTCAGTGTGAAAAGCTTAAACATACGTCTGCCCAGTTGAGTCGCTGGCACTATTGCAATGAGCAGTTTTCAGTTTCCTAATAGTTTCATTTTCGCCGAGGTTTTCTTTGGATGTTAACACCGCATCGTAAGTTCGATGCCACCTTAGATTTTTTTTCTTTTTACAGCTTCTTTGAAAGCATAATGATGAGCACGAAAAAAGTATTTTATGGCCACTTCGACCATGTGTATTTAAAGCAGTGCATGTTTCATTTCGGACAATATACATGCCTAATCACAAAGCATGTTCACTAGGCTTGTGCGAATATTCGAATGCTTTGAATATTCGAATGAATAGTTGAGTATTCAAATTCGCTTCGATTCGAATTGAAATTATCGAATATTTTCTAAGTATTTGCAATGAATGAATAAGTGTATATTATTAGCCCGCATATAACCGCCTGTAAAGGTGGTTTCACTGCAATGTAGGGTTGCTAAGCCATGAACGCCCCGACCCAGGGGAAATTCTTTTCGCCGCAAAGCCCCCTTGAAATTTAAAGGGCCACTCACCAGGCCCCATACAGAATTTCAGTTAGACAGTGGAAGTTGTTGGATGTCCGATGAGGAACATTTTGCCACAAAAATTTTTCGAATTGGTTCATCCCGAGCGGAGAAAACAGGTTTTTTGAAGTGGCGCAAAACAAGGATGAGAGGAGGCAAGCTCAAAACCCTTGCCACTCTTCCGCGTAGCCTTCGCAAGCCAAATCTTTTCCCCACCCTCTCCAGCATCCAAACATGAGGTGACGTGCCCAAACAAGTCCAACCACCGAGCACGCCAGCAGCGTTGCTTTGTTAACCAGCGTTATTTTGTGGTCTTCTGCCCGTTTCTGCGGGATGGTTTGGAAACTCTGGCTTAGACGCGGTAGAGTAGATGAGCACAACATAGGAGCACAATGAGTGCGCAAACGCATAGCAGCGTTCCACGGCGGTTGTCTGCTCAATTCGCTGACCACAGGGACACGAACGCATGCGAAACGCTGGCACATTAGCCCCGAATCTCGTAGCATTTCTCGGGGAAGAAAAAAAGAAAGGAAAACATGCACAATTTTTTTATTCTATTTCATTATTTATTTCCAAGTTTTATTAATCTTTTAAAGCAATAAATAAATAAACTACGCATGCTGCGTTAAATAATGTTTGCCATGTCATGTGGTATACTGTTGACAACGACAGAGCAGAGTCGTCTAGGTGCAGAAATATACAGCTCTGGTCACAGCCATTGGCTGCTTTGAGCATGGCGCGCTCATCTTTACCGGAGCCATCGCAGGAGGCCGCCGCGTGTCCTAGAGTACCTGTGCGATCACACTAAAAAGCAACGTATTTGAAGAAAAAAAAAAGTGCTCAAGGTCACGAGGCGCATGTGTCGTATTTTATTTCGCCGTGCCATTCCCCCCTGCTTAGCTTCCAGCTCTTTTGTCGGGACGAGAAGAGAGAATGCAATTGCAGCGTGCGACAAATTTTCGAAACTCTACTCGTACTGAACTGATTCTAGAAACTTTGCTGCGGTAAATTTGCGAGGCAACAAGCATGTTTACTGGCTCCATGGCTATTTAAAAAGTGTTGCAGGGCACCTTTAAATGAACATGTTGCCCTCAAATCAATTCTTCATTTTATTAAGCTCGTTATGATGGCTTATATGCTCCAGGTATAATAAATTTTAAAATGTGAAGTATCTAACAGGTTATTACTCGCATCATACCCAAACTACTACACAAAGTTGTTTCGACTTCCTTTGAACGAAAAAAAAAAAGGCATTTGCATAGAGCCCCTATTTCAATTCAAAGAAATATTGTGCAGGTTAGTTAGGTCATGATAAATATTCCCTTTGTTTTATACATCATACATACCATTCGAATTCGATTAGAAATTACTCAATCAAAATCACTATTCGCTTCGAACCTAAAATTCACTATTTGCACAAGCGTAGTGTTCACTGATTCAAATGTTGCTTCGGTTGTTTTGACCACTCACTTGGTCTTCGTCATACTACACAGTACCCAGTAGGATCAAGCATGTTTTTTGTTACCCCAAGATTTGCCCTTGATAACCGCGTCTATTTTCGCAAAAGCATCCGAAATTTCATTGGCGCCTCGGTTCTTTCTCCAGCTCGTTTTCATAGTGGCAGCTGTATATCGCCCGCGGCTAAGGCGCATGCAAGGATATAATATATTATGTGCCAAAACCATGATATCATTAGGAGGCACGTGTGAGACTCGAGACTCTGACCATAAGAGCTTTTTTTGTCGTGCACCTAAATCTATCTGAAGTGGGCTCCGCAGCACCCCAGCGATGGCCCGCATTCACTTGCAACACCTGCTTTTTGTGCAGATATTCTTTGCAGCCACTCTTCAATCCTTCCCCGGTGGTCCGCAGTACGCTGCACATCGGAGCCCGGCCCCCCAGGCTGAGCACCCGCTGCACGCTTTGGACCCATCAGCCAGGATTCGCCATCTGCCTTGTGCCGTGTATACCCTGCCGCCCGCACCGCACGAATGCTCTTCAATGTTCCCGCTTGTGCCTCCGTCACTGCTGCTGCCCTTCCCCTCATGGTCGCGAGGCACGGAAACAGTACTTACGTCACACCGTTACAATAAAAGCTTCACCAAAGGCCGCGCGCTCTTCAGTGGGCTCGGCAGCACCCCAGCGATGGCCCGCACTCACTTGCAACGCCTGCTTTTTGTGCAGGTAAAAAATTCCTGTTCCCTGTTTTCCAAGCGTACCAAATACGCTGCTTTGCTAGTGCTGCCGAGCCCCAACTGTTGCTTAGAGATTGTTTGCAGATGTATTCATGCCCTGCGAGTGTTGCTGCTATTAAGTGGCGATATCGAGACTAGCCCAGGCCCTGCAACTCGGTCTGCTAATGCTGAAACCTCTAGCGACATTATGTCTGTCCTCAGCAAAATCCAGTCCGGACAGGCAGCCATCCTTAACGAAATAAAATCTATTCGTTCTACGCTGCTGCAACACGAGGAGAAATTTGAAAAAAATACTAAAAGACTCTCTAAAATTGAAGACAACTGCTCTGTAATAGCCACGGTAAAAGGAAAGGTCGATGGCTTGCAGACACTAACTGAGCAAAACTGCAGCGATATCGCTAGCCTTGTCGTCAGGATGGACGACACTGAGGACATACAGTGACGATCCAACCTTGTTTTTTATGGTTTTGAAGATGTCAGTGACGCGACTTGGGCACAGTCTGAGAAGTGCGTCATCGATCTATGTCTTGCCAATCTTGAAGTTTCAGTCCAACCTTGAGACATCGAACGTGCTCACCACATAGGGCGTTTTCAACCAAACAAAAACAGGCCCACCATTGTCCGGTTCTGCCATTTCAAGGACCGAGACCTAGTGTTGTCCAACGCTAAAAAACTAAAAGACTCCAATTACAGCATTAGTGAAGATCTTTCCCCCTATACAGGCAAGGCCCGCAAGCACCTCATGGAATTTGGTAAAGCATCTCACAAGACGTATAAAATTCGGCACAACAAGCTAACCATTTATGGCACTACTTACGTTTTCCATCGCTCTTCTGAAAAAGTAATCCCCCTTAGCCCATAGCTACCACTTCTTAGCCCAGCAAATCCTAAATTAAACCCTGAACTTTTGTCAATTGTACATACTAATATTAGAAGCCTCTTGCCGAAACGCAACTCACTTTTTAATCTTATCTGCACGACAGAATGCAACTTTGTTCTCTTAACTGAAACGTGGCTAAACCCTTCAATATGCGATTCCGAATTAAAGCCATGCTTTCCAGGCTTTACAATTTTTCGGCGATATCGTGATGGTAAGCATGGTGGTGCGATTCTTATAGCTGCTCACAGTCGATTAAATTGCTCCCCAGTGGTTGTACCTTCCAGGCTTGAATTATTGTATCTGCTGTAGAAACTCATATCCTCCGGTTATCATTGGAGTCTGTTACTGCCCCCTTGACACAGATGCTTCATTTATCGCAAATTTCCAGTGCTCTTAACTTCCGGAATGCCTCTTATTCCAACATACCGGTTATCTTAATGGGTGATTTTAACTTCCCAGGTATAATCTGGTCTAACATATTTCAGCAGTCCATTTCATGCAGAGTGGTGCCGAAGGACTGGGAACTTGGTAAGATCGTTCCCATCCCGAAAAAAGGTCTTTCATCTTCACCGAGTAATTATCGCCCCATTTCGATAATAAGTGTATGCTCTAAGTTAATGGACTATATAATTTATTCCCACATAGTACATTTCTTGCGTTCAGTACATTTCTTGCGTTCAGTACATTTCTTTCACCCTAACCAACACGGTTTTCAAAAATGACTTTCATGTGACACTCAACTCGGCCTGTTCGTTAACGACCTAAGTTCTAGTCTGGATATTAACATACCTGTAGACGCCATTTTCATTGATTTTGAAAAAGCCTTCGACAAAGTTCCCCATAATAGATTATTTTTGAAGCTTTCATGTCTTAACCTTAATTGTCTTGTTTTTGATTGGATATGTGACTTCCTGACTAACCGTAAGCAGTTTGTTTGTGCTAACAACCATCGCTTCTCCCTATCCGCAGTAACCTCCGGCGTACCTCAAGGCACCGTCCTTGGTCCTCTGCTATTCCTAATCTATATTAACGACCTCCCCCATAACTTAGCTTCTAACATTCGTCTATTCGCAGATGAATGCGCCATTTATCGTCCTGTTTACAATGAAAACGATACTGTCATCCTACAATCTGATCTTTCTTTGATTCAATCATGGTGCGAAAACTGGCTGATGTCCCTTAACACAAAGAAAACCTGTGCCGTTTCTTTCCATCGTCGACAAACTTATTCCTCCAAAAAATACTTCCTGTCTGATTCTGAAATTGCAGCAGCTAATTCATGTAAAGACCTCGGTATCACTCTAACTTCAGATCTCACCTGGTCATCCCACGTAATGAACATCACTAATGACTCAAACCGCGTTCTTGGCTATCTCCGAAGAAACTTACGTCTAGCCCTGCCTTCTGTTAAAGTTTTAACCTATCTAACACTAGTTCGCCCGAAGCTAGAATACGCATGTGTTATCTGGTATCCCCATCAAATCACCCTTATTAAAACACTTGAATCCATCCAAAATCGCGCAGCCAGATTCATTTATTTGGACTACTCCTATCACAGTAGCGTCACCGAGCTAAAATCTCGTGCTAACATGGTTAACTTAGCTGTGCCCTGCAAAATTTTAAGACTGTGTTTGTATCATAAATTTTATAATGAATTTCACCTAAACCATGTTATCGTTCCAGCTCATCGTCTTTAATGCCATATCAGCCATTCGAAAGCGGTTTATCCACCCCGTGTGCATACCACTGCCCATCACTCTTCATTTTTTGTGCAAACATCAACAGAATAGAACGATCTTCCTGCTGACGTCGTGCACCACTCCGGCATCGTCCATTTCAAAGAAGCCATCGAACAAATCATCTGTTTGTGAACTGTCTACCCCCTTATGTAATACCCCTTGAATGGGGCCTTTGAGGTATTATAAATAAAAGAAATAAAAGTGTAAGGTGCAACCACGACAACAGACAAATGGTACACACACACCAAGGGCCACTTCTGTTTACATTGAGCGTCATCTCAACGTGTGCTTGAAATATACAAGACCAACAAGCCCTTTCTCCCATTCTTACACCTAAATGTAAGCACAGTGTTATTACGTTTTGCTCCCATGAAATGTAGCTGGCGCATGTGGGAATCGAGTGAGTGAGTATGAACATTATTGAGGTCCTGAGAAGAAAGAAAATGGTGCCGATAGCCCCGCCAATCAATCCGGCGGCTCCACCTAGGTCGGGACCGGTAGACCGAGTCTTTCAACGACGGCCCGGGCCCTCTGGACAGCCTTGAGCTTGAACGAAGAGCTCTGTGCTTCGAAGGGCGGAGTCCCAGGAGGACTGGTCAGAAAATTCTGTACCCACATTGTCAGAGCACAGCCAGAGCATGTGGTCAAAATTGTTATATTCGTTGCCACAGTGTGGACACACAGTGAAAAAGTCAGGATTGATCCTGCTTAGTGTCGATGGTGTGAGGTATGTACGGGTCTGTAACTGTCTGTAAGTGATTGCTTGTGCTCTGTTCAGATTTTTGTGAGGAGGAGGAAAAGTTCGACGTTCTAATCTATGATGAGAGGTGAGTTCGTGATATGATATGAACAGCTCTTTGTGGTCGAGGTTCCTGCAGGCTGCATTGAAGCGAGGGGGCAGACCGCAGACGCGAAAAGTGCGTTCGCGCACCAGTTGGTGTGCCTGCTCGTTTGGGTTGCAGCCAGGAAAGCTGGAAATGTTTCTCATGTGAGCCGGGAACTATGCGATGTGTGAGGATGGGAAATTTTTCTCCTTCGCCTCATGGTTGAAGAGCCTGTTAACAACCGTAGCTGCCTTCGAAGAGACCAGGGCCACCGAAAAAGCTCCTATAGCTTTTCTAGAGTCTGAGTAAATGACACAAGCTCCCATGCAGCTTCGAAGGGCTAGCGCAATAGCCATTTCCTCCGCTTCGTGGATGAAGTTGGTAACTACCGTGGCTGCATTGACGAGCGAGCTATGGGCATCCACCACAGAGACTGCGTAGGCACCTCGATTCCAATATTTTGCAGCATCAACGAAGAGGATCTGCATATCATTGCGTAATATCTTGGCAAGTATGGCCTCGGCTCTCGCTTTTCTTCATCCTTCATTATGGGTAGGGTGTGTTTCTGGGAATCTGTTCAACTGTTATCGCTTTCATGGTGTGTGTGCAAAGTTGGGACTTCTCAGGCGGCATGAAGAGGGGCTGAAGGCCAGCTTTTAACAATATCTCGTTGCCCGCCCTTGAGAATAAGAGCTGACTAATTTGGGCATGCCGCTGTGCCTCAAAGAGTTCAGTAGTTGTATTGTGCAGGCTCATTTGAAGGAATCGTTCCGTACAAGTGTTGCGAGGGAGGCTCAGGACCCTTTTCAATCCTGTTCTAATTAATGTATCAATTTTGTAGAGCTCTGTCTTCTTCAATATGAGGAAGAGGGTGGCGTACGTCACGTGGCTGATGAGAAAGGCGTAGAATGCTCTCATGAGGTTGTCCTCTTTGACTTAGATCCTAGCATTGCAACACCTCAGCCTCCTAACTTATTGGTGGGTGTTGTTTGCAAGACTTGCACGTGTAAACGCTCAGCGTGATCACGCAGCATAAATTGACACTGAGCGGTGACGAGAAGTCGACAGCCATCAGCTGAATAAAACACTTGCAGGACACACGGTACAGTATTTTGACAGTGTTGTATTAAGCTAGCAAGCTCCACTGATTTCGCATTACACATAGTCGTCTCGGTAAACCAGTGCCCAATCGCAAAATGTACAGCAATTGCCTATTTGCTGTAGCTTCAGTTTACAAACGCAGTTCCTTTTTATATGAGTTAAACCAACATGTTTCTCCTCCTTAATATAGTTGCTAATACTGCGCACCATGAAAAATTCTTCAAAGTTTCGAGACAGCGAAAGTATTGACGAACTGCCGTAATCTACTTTGACGCCACTGCCCCTCCAACTATTTTCATTGGAAATGGTAGACAATGCGCTGAATTATTTTTCACCACTTTTCATGGCACCCAAACAACAACAACAACAAAAAAAATATTGCTCAAAAAAAAGGAGGGGGGGGGGGCGAGGGAGAGGGGGGTAGGGTTCAAATGGCAAACGCCAACATGGGTGTTGAAGTCTTATGATGGCTTGGAGTGACCGAACACATGAAGTAGGTTTCCCCCAAGGCGAATCTCTCAAAAGGGGAGCTGCAAATACTCCCAAAATTTCGCTTCATAAGAACAACTAGCAAAATCTATTTCTGTCAAAACAACTTGCATACGTCTTCCTGGGTCACACGTAAACCTACAGGACCGGCGCAGCTGGCTGCTGTGAAGACGGTGGTCAAAGCTTTGGCTTTGCTCGCAACTAGATTTTTTGGACAGGAACGCCAAAACGCTTCTAGCCATTTTTTTTCCTTACGTCTTTACTGCCTTTAATCTACCATTGCGTTAGCGACGTGCCCTCGGAGCTAGTAGATCGCTATCGTGTCATCGCGACTGCGATTTTCTGCGTGACAATTATGGCAAACTGTAGTTCCGTTCTCAGCCCATGTGCGTTGGCTGCGCACGTGCCTTCAAAACTAAGTCATTCCATGCTATCTATGATCGCATCTGCCGCTGTATTGTCGACAAGTTTGCGGAAAGCAGCGTTGCTTTGACTGGTCGAGCGTTGGACATATGCACACTTTCGGAGTCCTGTCAGTAACGTCGTCGCCATACATTATCGTGTCAAAACGACCGCAATTTCGTCCACAGCGGTTATGGCAACAACCACACGCAATGTAGAAGACAGTGCGTGCGCTGGTCCCCCGCTTACTTCTGAAGCTTCGAGCATGCTGCTCTCGACAGCCTTCGTTCGACAATTTCGGTACTAAAGTTCATATCACACACCGCGATTAGGAATTTCGGCCCAACAGACACAGTGGAATTCGGCTGGGGAATTTCATGAATTCGTATCTGCCGCGGTTTCGCATCACAGATTCTACCGTACATTTAGACGAACGCCTCCTTATTTCATTTATAATAAAATGCGGTGGGTTCGTAAAAAGCCTGGAGTAGGCTGACCTGCATTTTTGTCATTGCCGCCAGATCACGCACAGAAATTTCTATTTCCGGAAGATTGTCATGACAACCGTACAAACGAAAGAAATGGTCACAATCTGGGAGACTTTGCAGGTATGTAAGTGGTTTACACTGTATCTCAGTTGAAATGATGAAGAGCCCTGAAAATATGTACAGTACGCACAACTGATACCATCTTAGGAAAGCAGTTGGCTATATTTCCTGCGTATGGCACTAAATCTATGAGGAAAGGAGTTGCATGGTCAGCCTATGGTGACACCCCCTCCCCTTCCCAAAGCAAGACTGAGCGCATACTTATGATAAAACATACAGTCAAGCCCACATATAACTGTCCCACTTAAAACCAACTTTCGCTTAATATGAACAATATCCACATGACCGTGAAAATATACATTGGTTTAGCGGCACAAAATTGCACTTACAACGAACGTCTCCGAGCGCCGCCGATCGATTACAGTGAACGGGGTCGGCACTCTTCCGACTTCCCGGGAAACCACTTTCAACCACCGATCAGGCATCGGCGAGGTGCCCATACATTCTTATTGTTAAGTGCCGACCCTGCCTCCGGGCCCCTCTAGTTGCCGCTCTCCCCGACCGCTTTTTGCTACACACTCCTCCGTCTTTTGTGCCCCCGCTACTCTGAGCACCTTGCATCGCCAGACGAGGCCTGTGTTTTCACACTGCCACTGATCTTTCGAAGACTGGTCCGCCATCTCCCCTGTTTTTGGTCGCTGGTACTGTCGTTGGCATCATCGACCTGGAGTGACCAGAAAATTTTCCAACATCGTCAGCCACCGACTCTAACCGATCGTCTGCGTCTAGTGCATGCGCGTAGACTACCTCATCGATTCTGATTATTTGCGATTCGTTTCTTGTTTAGGGCCTGTTTTCGCTCATTTCGCACTCGGCTCAGCATGCCCTCCGCACACATGCGGAAGCAAGAAAACGGCTGGTAATTTGCACGAAACGAATCGCGAAATATCGAAGTCAGTGAACCCACGCAAGCCCTCTGGTGCAACAAACAATTTTTGACTACGGCCGCTGATTCTTTGAACACCGCCGTGCATGCAGATCCAAGTGACTGTGCTTTGACCTCTGCACGCGCAGGCACTCTTTCAAGCTTAACTACATGTGAGTGGCACGTTTCGTGGACCCTTCAAGCAAGCTATCCGACCTGCCTACTTCCCCTGTGTTTTGGTTTTCAAGGTCGTCCTTTCCCCATATCCTCCCCTCTCTTCCCTATATCGCAACTCCTTGCCCTTCTCTTGCAAGTCCGCTCTCCTCTCTTGATCCCAACCTCTTCGCCCGTTTTCATCGCTCCGCGACGCCAGCTACGCTGGCGCGAGTTAGTTTCGCTTTCTGACTAGAAACGGGCCCAGAGCTGTGCCGCGCATTCTGGCATGCGTGTCGCGTCTTGCTCGCCTTGGCGTGCTTGTGTGATCAGGATGGCAGACGGGAGGACTTGCACGCTTTTTCCTGCTGCTCAACAAAACGTCGAAAGTGTGACCGCTTGGCTTGAGCGTAATCTGCACGTTATGTGCCGCGTTGCGGAGCGCTGGCTCATAGCTATTGACCACTTGGCAGCCAACTTGTCGCTTCGGGCGTCCTGGTATTTGGTTGTAAGGATGGTGAATATTTTGTGGCCGGTGGTGACGGCTACATGTGCGTGGAACTGTTTTCGCGAGGCCGACTTCGTCGATGTCGGGCCTGATACCGAGCCTGAAGCTTCCGAACAGGATCCCTTCGGGGACGATTTGTGGCAGCGTGCCGTCGACTCAGACATGGGAGAGTAGGTGGGATATCTGCTGCAATGGTTTCATTACGGCCGATGATGATGCCGACACCGCGGAACCGTGCACGGATTAGGGCATTGTGAATGAAGTACGGGGCAAGAAAGATTTGGAGGAATCGAATTGCGAGAACAATGAAATTTTGGAGCCCAACCCTCATGCAGCTTATGCCACGGGCCTCGTCGAACAAACACGCTGCTGTTTGAAATAAACTAGAGACCGTCCTTTTCGCTTCTGTGCTTTGAACCGCGTGCATCACAGACTTTTTTAGGCAAAAAAAAGTTTGTGTTTTCACTCGCAGCTTTTTTTAAATGCGGTGTCTCATTTACTACGAACTTCAGGATACAGCGAACGAATTCTGCGTCAGGATCATGTTCGTTATAAACAGGCTCGACTGTAGTCTCCTGTTCTGGGCACAGTCACTTGATGGCTTCAAGATTGCACTGACTAAGGATGCTGCCCTTACCATTGTGTGCAGCTGCTCTGCTGGCATTGTGTCGTTGTGCACATACATCTGCAGCACCTTGTCAGCCAACTTGGGGTCAATGGTCCCCAGCCGGTCCCTGACGTAAGAGCTGAGCTCTGCGCTGTCCACTTGGTCTGCCTCAGGGAGCACCCTTCGGGAGGCAAACTCCTGCAGGTTGGAACCTACGCCAAGAAAGGGAGCCTTATTGCACATGCCGCTTTTATTTTTTTCGGTAATAAATGCACAGAGATATGGCAAACTATCAAACGTAATGTATTCAACCTCAGTTTGGTTGCCGTGCCTTATATTTTAATGATAAAGGCTCACTGACATCGGCAAATCACAGAAGTCTCACAACTACGATAGTCATGCATGGTCACTGATAAAGAAAAAAACTAAAAAATAATTTTTTTAGCTCAATCGCTCACTGCTCATCTTCGCAGAGGAACAGAATGCTAGCTCATTTCACGAGAGGTGACTGCAGTGCAAGCAGACTTGATAAGCACCAATCGCGAGGTGTTCATGGCATGAAAACAGGCTGATGGCACAAGGTGTGCAAATAGAAGTCAACCTGATTAGCTGCTTGGCACTCAGTCCAAATCACTAGCGCAAACTCTGTTAATTGCTAGTGTGAATGAGCAAGTGGCATGCCTATGCATCCCACACACAAATCTAAATAAAAAGCACTCACCAATTACAATAGGAACTCGGGTGAAGTTCTCAGATGCCCACAGCTCATAGACAAAATCTTTGATGAAGACTCCTGGGGGGGAAAAAAAGAAAGAAGGTTTGCTTTTTTTACTTGTAATGTGTGAAAACCCAAAGAGTAGAAACTGGATAACAGTAATAAGAACAATACCGTTAAACATTAATATATCGAACTCAAAGGAGATGGCAAATTAGTTCGATTTATGGAAAATTCGATATAAAAAATGCAGGCCTCCAGAGCTTACCTGTAGCGGATCATCACCTACAACAGGCACATTCAAGAATGACAACTACTTTGGCACACACGCCGCAAAAGAAGGATTTATTTGCGTGAAAAAAATCACTTATCTTGGCCTGCTTCGTATTCGAAATGTTGAAGATGCTAGTCTCGATCTTAATTCCACGTTCCGTCTTCAAGTTTTGTTATCGCATCATTTCACTGCCAATAATTCGCAGCGCAAACCACGCCTACACTGTTAGAGAAACTTCGGGATGGCAGTAGATCATTTTGTTAAGATTACGTCCACTTTGTGAACATTACAGATTATTCTGGAACATTCGTCGTTGCTAGTGATAACACTAGAATATTCGATAACAGGTGTATAAAATGCCGACACGATTCGCCGATTGCCAGCTGATCGACGACCGACGCTCTCTTCGCCGCTATAAGTGCCAGTGTCTTACTTTCCTTTTGCGTGGCCACAAGTTCAGTCCGAACAAAGTTTCTTCTTTGACCTGGAGTCTGCTCCCTTCATTCACGTCACGACCTCGTGACATTATCAAGACTGTCCAGGTGCGGCAGCCCGGTTTCCTTCATGTGGCCGATACAACGGCGAATGTCGCAAAACACTGCCGCCACTTCAGTGGCGAAGTTCGCGCGTGTAGCCAGCGCCTCGCCCGGACGATGCTCCTCGTCACATGAGCTGTCGTCCTAGGCATCCTGAGTTCCTGCTATCGCAGCTATTATATCCTTGTCAGCGAGGCTCACAACGGCTTGGACTATGCAGTCCGCTTCCACGAAATTGTCCGCAGACACTTCGTGTGGAACTGCTGCTGGGAAGCGGAACGACAAGTCGCGAAACGAGTCGTCTATGCGCTCGTCGTCGTCGCCTTCACCGGTTTCCACAAGTTTCACCGTCTCGAAGCCTGCCTTGTGGAGCAGTTGACCACTGTGTCCGTCTTCACATCTCGCCAGGAGTTGAAGATATCCGCGGGGGAAAACATAGCGGAGATTTCTGGCCACTCCTTCGTCATCCACTGCTGGATGCCCTGGCTGCTGACAGCTTTGCTTTCGCCGAAAATGGTTTTTCCAACGATGTTGTAGCGCTACTTATATCGGTGAAGCCACCCGGTGTTGTCGGCAAGTCGTTTCGCCGAGTGCAGCAGCAAACCATCAGCATCGTGCCATCCACCGGAGATGTTCTTCACGCGCAATTCTAAGAACCAGGCATAGAGTGCCTTTTCTACATTCCCGTGGGCAGGAGCGCGCACATGACAGGCTACCGAAGTTCACTGCTCTACCGCCTTTGCCTTGATATTTGATTTATTCTTCAACAAGGTGCTCCATGGTATCCCAAAGTTGTCCACGACGGTCGAACATTTGTCGGCCGCCTTAACACGCTGAATAGCCTTCAACTTTGTTACAATGTCAAGGGTCTTGCGCTTCTTGATGCTGGCCATAGCTACACGAAAAGTCGACAATTCAAGGAGTCCGCAGCAGCTTCGCGCACCACGCACGCAAAAGAGAAATGCTGCACATGCAGTGGTACCTAAGCAATGCGTGAACGGAAGCAACACAGCGCTCGCAAGGCTATGGGCACCACAGGATGGCCACCTGTGAGATGTTCTGTGGTTGGCTGATCAAAACTCGCAAAACAGCAAGAAAAAAGTAAAAGAAAAGGAGAAAGGTCCTCCAGCTTCATCGTTCCTGCAGATGGGTAGAGATAGTGCAGTCCAAGCTTTCTCGCCCTTACTTTTTCTTTTCGAGCGTTTCGAGTTTTCGCGGATACGTGGTGCCACGCGGAGGTTGCTGGGTGCTGCGAGTGCCAAAACGCACCTTCCATTCGCGCGCGGAGCCGCGCTGGCACAGATATCGCGGGGCGCAGTGAGTGCCGAAGCGCACCTTCCAGTTCGCGCAGCACTCTATATATCTGAAGGCGGGTAAAAATGCCGTTTGATATAAGCGAGCGAATTTCTATACTTTTACAAGGGAATTTCAAGGGAATAACTTACAAGTTTGATATATCCGACAATTCGATATATATCTGTGTTCGACTGTATACTCAATTTATCCGCATGGTCATCATATATCTAAATTCCGTCACCAAAATATGAATTCTTTGTTCTCCCTTCATAATTGTCCCACTTCAAATTTACCGATGTGGCAACGGCAGTTACAGCACCAGAACTTTGTCATTTTGTGAAGTGGCCAGCATGTAAACGACATGGTGGCACTTTGCTTTGTTCTGTTTAGCCCCATGTGCGGTATACAAGTTAAACGTATGCTGACGTTAAAGGCTTCTGAGCATGTTCTCGAACAAACACTGTCATGCATTGTTTCGAGTCCTCACGCATTTGTTTTAAAAAGAGCCAACAGTAATGTGCAATAGTTCTCACCATCAACGACAACCAGACTTGGTGCTGTCATTTCTTGCTTGCGTGGCAACTGTGCAGACACGTCATCGTACCACGACATGGGCACAGCTGCTATTACTTCGTCGGCTGTCTTCTGGTGAAGGCAGGTGAGGCTGGTACAGTTGATGTTCCTGCATTAAAAAGTGAACATATTGTGACAGGGCCTAGATGTAGATCCATTGACAGAGCATATAAACAGCTTATATTACAAGCCAGTGATTCTCTATGAAAAGAAAAGCAAGAGAGGTATTTTCGTGCACTGGCTACACATACCTAAGTTGGCATCAGTCATGGGAGCACCAATGCATTTGCCCTGCATGGGTGAGGACTCCAGAACTTACTTATAAATACAGCTAACCCTGGATATAACGAAATCGACACATTCCCAGAAACATTCGCTATAAAGAGCTTTCTGTTATATGCAGGTTCGGTCCAAAATTCGAAAAATACACGCACAAATTTATACAGAAGGGTAATTGAAGGCAGCGCTAACCAAGAACACCTATTTGGTGGTAAAAAATGTGTTATTATTGCGATAGAAATTATATGGACACTTTCGGTGGCTTTTGCCGTTGCCACCATATTCCGTAACAAGTCTAAATTGCTAACATGCCCCCGTGCATTGTAACATATAAAGCGAGTAAAAGCGCACGAGCTCTGTTGAAGCAGAGATCAAACGAGCCGGCCCTTCTTGTCTATCGGCTGGAAAGCGCATAGGATAACATCCCCGCACGTGTTAAAACTGCCGAACGAGCATGAAAAAAAATGCAGGGGGGGGGGGGGGGGGGGGGTCGCTCGAGTAGCAACAGGGTGAACTTTGATTTTAAGGGCATGGTCCCGATCGCTGGCGCACGTGCTATCTAGGCAAGCATCAGTGCGCTTTCAGTGTGAAGAGACTGTGTAAAAAAAGCACTTCTCCCTGGAATGGCTGTATTTGCTTACACCTACCTTTTGTAGGAGTTCTGCGATATCGTATCTAAGAGTCGATTGTCAGCCTTACTTCATATAACATTACAATTTTTTGCTACAGCAATCATTGCATTGCATTCAACGCGCCGTCGTGTTGTTGCCAGAGCTAATCGCGAAAGCAACGGTCCCGCAATCTCGTGGTGTGGTGCAAGACGGAAACGCATGACCAGCCGGCCTTCGAAGATTCGTCATCGTCACACCGTGGTGTCGGATCATTTTTATCAGCACCTACTTTGACATCCTCTCGGTGGGGATGACATTGTTGCCCGTATCTAAAATTAAAAAAAAGAAAAAAAAAGGCAACGCTGAATGTCGTTGGGGGCCACACTATGCACGTGCAGTGAAATCATGCACAGCGTCGAAAACGAAGAGCGTACGACACGGATATTATGGAAAACTATTTGGTAAAGTGCCCTCCATATGCAGCAGGACCCAACATTCGTGACAATAACTAAAACTGGCACTGACAATGCAAAAGTACTTTTTTTTTTTTTTTTGAGGGAGGGGGAGGACAAATTCGCGCACTCGCCCGCGGCGGCCAGAACGGCAGCAACGCCGGCTCTTGGGGTGCAGGCTTGACTGCCCATCTCGTGTGCTCACTTGAAAGTTGCCAGGGCCACAAGCGTGCCGTGCACACATCGTCGGCAGTGGGGCAACGGCAGAAGATGCATGCTCGTGCCAAAATGACAAAATTCGGGCAAAGTTCCTAGATTGTCCGTGGCGAAAATTTTTTATATCAAGGATGTCTCCCGCTGTTACTTTGTTGCATAGAGGTCGTAAATACATTTACTTTTATGGAGTAATGGGGAGGGGGGGGAATAAAAAAAACTTCGTTATATCGAGGAATTAGTTATATAAAGGTTCGTTATAAGCATGCTTAACTGTATAGCCGAGGAGCAATTTCTTCCCTTTGGGGCTGCTGAAACTTCATGGTAAAGCAGCACAAGAAGACAATAATACTAGAAGAATGACACAGGACAAGCACCGAACAACAAATGTTGGATTCACTGTACAGAGAGCAAAAAATGCAAGTAACTACGTGTACCATCACATTAGAGATAATAGCCACATCTTTCAAGCCGGCTGAATTCACAATTATGGAGATGGACATATAGGTGGAAATGCAAACATCAAGGTTGTTTATAATGCAAAAAGCTTCTATAATTTTACGTGTACCTTTGGTCAATGTGCCCAAAGACCGCACTTGAAGAATGAAACAAAGGTTAACAACAGGAGCCACAATGAGATGACAAATGTTAAGTAGGTGTGCCTTTAATGTGTTGTGCTGGTGTAGCCTCTCGCTAAGGCAGGCACCAGACTGTCCAGTATATCTTTTGCCGCAATTAAGTTAGCGGGACGTCACGTACTACACGATGCAGAGGTTACAAAACAAGTGCGATGATTCATGCAGCGCACATTCTTTTGTGACCATACATTTTCCCTCCCATCCATCATGGCACACGCTCTCCAAACTTTACGAAGAGCAGAGAAAACAACATTGATATCATAGTTTTTTGCAATCTTGTTCAGACGATGTGAAAGCCCATGAAAGCATGGCATTAATAAGAACCACCAAGATTAAGAACAACCATAATGTTTCCATTTCCATTCCATCCATCCATTTACGCAATTGCAAATTCAGCCTGCTGGAAAAAAGTGACAAGTATCCGTAATGTGATGATGCATGTAGTCGGACTACGTGTGTATATTCCTTTCTATGCAACAAACCCCACTGTTGTAATTTCAATGCTTGTCCTGTGTCCTTCTTGTGTCATCGTCTTCTTGCGCAGCTTTTAATATAAAGACCAACTGACTAGCCCAGTTTTGCACGCTATTGCACCACTGGATGGTTGCATTTTGTTTTTAGACGTGCAGGATACTGCTGCTGGATCGAACCTTGCGTAAAACTAATACATCAAATTTATGATCACAATAACGATGGATTTATTTTGTGCATCTCCCTCAATGCAGTTAGGTCATATTCCAAGCCCCATGGGTTGGTTCTGGAAATCAGTGTTCATGTAAGGTGCAGGTTGTGAGATTTGGACGTTGTAAACAGTAGTTAACTGCGTCCATTTCACAGAACATCATCATTAGTTCAGAATGCCACACTACTAAATGCCATGAAAGCAACACAAATATCAAAATGCAAGGTCACACACTTGCTGTTAATGCTACATATATCTACTGATGAGCTCAACGATGCTGTGTGTGTGTTGTGTAAGTCACTGACTGAATACAGTTATAACTCAAGAATTCAATACCACATGCTCATAAAAATGCACATCTTTCTCAGCATTACCCAACAATTTTTAAGAAACACTAATACACAAGAGCCTGTATCCCCTGTTACATTGTGGAAATAAGCAAATGTACTGGGCCAGCACATTCATACAACTTCTCTTCGAATCAAATGTATTGTCCCACAATGAAGAATTATGCAATTCCTAATTGCCAACACGAAGCAACTGCAACACAGAGAAAATGCGAGAGGTGGCATCAGGATTTGGTGAGTTTTTCCACGGGGTAATAGGTTAAACAATTTTCTTTCTTGCTTAACTGTCCTGTCTCATATACGATGAAAAATGGATATTCTTGCAGAGGGAAGTACATTGTGTGAGCCGCCCTGTGTGGTCTTCGAGTTAAAATAGCCAACATAAAACGTGATGAAACAGATTTGGAATTCGCTTTTATACGAATGAAACCTCTTGACTGCCCACATAACTGTGACTAAATAATTATGCTCAGTGGGTGACAGAAGTCTGCTGGCGTATGCTACAACTCAGTCATGTCCACACTGGCATGGTGCTAACAGAACATCTATTGCATGACCACTGATATCAGTTTGAATTTCCGCTGAGGATTGGTGGCACAGCAGGGGAAATTACGAGTTGAGAAAAATATGAGGCATGATCAAGACTTTCGAAAAGTGGCACATCTGCTCTTTAAGGGGTCGGTAAAGGAGAGTGTAATGGTTGCATAATTTATTACGAAGCACTGTAAAGTGGGACACAGTCCTGTTTCCTCGCGTAGCTTAAGCACAGGCAGCTGAAATGGTGAATTCCCTACGGCAGCTGTTCTATATCAACATTTTGAAAACATCCGCAACTCGACAGTGGGTGTGCTGTGCAATGACAGTGAAAGTTCCAGTATAGTCTACTCTTGTTACAATAGACCATGACAATCTGGTAAAATGAGTTCATATTTTCTGAAGTCCGTAAATGATTGTTTTGTATTTTGCTCAGCAGTGTGGGCTTTGAAAACTTGAAAGTTTATTCAACATAAGACAGGTATTCATTACAAAAAAAATTCCGCCATATCCACGAAGTGAATGATGATGAGTGGGCGAAGCTCCGGAGGTAAACCTGGTAAACCATGAATCCTCTGTACATTTTGCCCACTCGATTTTATTACATCGCTCCCCCTAGCGTACGTCGCCGCACTAAATCGAACGATTGCCTTCAACCAATGACACGCGCCATATGTGACAACATTCCTATTTTATAAGATCTCGCGTCTTTCATCAACTACAAGTACCGCTTTCTAGTTTATAACATCTTGCATCTTTTCATCATCAGCTACAAGTACCACCATCTAGTAAACACTACAAGAACTAAACGAGAGGTGGCTACATACAGGAGACGGTACCGCCATCTAGTGAACACTGCAAGAACTAAACTAGAGGTGGCTACATACAGGGGACGGTACCGCCATCTAGTGAACACTGCAAGAACTAAACTAGAGGAGGCTACATACAGGCTACAGGGGACGCACAGCCCACGCCCTAAGGAGCTTCGCCCCTAAAAACACACTTTTGGGACCCGCATGGTCATTGGCATTCATTTCTTCGCGTCACGTTGGCGTTGCCATGCCAAGCGTCGGTCCTGCAATATACTCGAAGGCGTGCGCCACGCCACGTTGCTTTGATACATGTGCGTTTCAGCGCGTCCGGTGTTCCTCCGCCACGAAAACAGGGAGACGCAGTGTTGTCTGGGTAACGCATTCGCGCGAAACGTAGCATGTCGCATTTCTGACTGGTTGCGCCTGGCGTCAGACTATAGAGTGCTCGCATTTTGCTAAAGTAGCGTCGCTTTGCCCAGTGTGCACGCGCGTCGACGTCGACGCTACATTGAAAAATATTGGGCCCTTCATGATGCGGTCACGGTCATTTTGCTAGCTCCGCATATACCGAATTCGGTGTTACGTGATGCCAATGGATGACGAAATATATGACTAGTGCAAACATAATAATCCTGACACGCCTGTCATGTAAAAACACAACAACATACCACGCTTATAGCATGCTCGCGGTCGTTTCGCTAGCTTCACATATACTCAATTTGGTGTCACATGACGTGGATAGCTGACAAAGGTAAACGACACATCATTTACCTCCACCTCATAAAGTTGTGCTGATTTTAAAGTGACATATCAACATTTCTCATTCGTGCTTCGCATATCATTGATTCCCACTGTACGTGGGATCCGCCAAATTTTTTTTATTTACGCTTAGCTCAAAGAAATTTGTGATAAGAGATTGGCCGGAACCCTCAAGTGATGATGCAATCACTTTGCGCCACATTTCAGTCACGAGCAACACGTGAACCATTTACATGACCAACATGCTCAGAGACAAGCTTAGCTGAAGGCTTGGCTTAGAAGAAAGCTTCCAATGTTGCTAGGTGCAATTTATTGTTATCGTGCCTTTAATGCGCAGATAGTGGTATGGTCAAGTCTGTTGTGAGCTTATGTCAACATGGCAAAGATACACATTATACAGCCAACATATAAAAAATATGCTGCAATATTGTCTGCTGTAATTTATAGTATGCTGTGTCTTGGTCTATTGAAAGCGAACATCACTCCAATAATTTATTACAGACCAAACTTAGGCTGAACAATGGTTTGTCCTATCTGAAACACTGTTGTACACCGGCCCGTTATAGTGAGCACAAACTATCTCTATAAGAGGTGCACGGTTATTGAAAGTAACAAACGAAATTTCTAGAAAAATAAAATGTGTCAGAAAACATTTTTTTCTCGTTGTCTGCTCGAGTTTTCAACTTTAAAGACTTTTTATGCACTGATTTTGCTGATTCCCCAGTATTTATGTCAGTATTCAATACCACAAACTGCAGTGCTACAAAAGGCAAGCAAAGAAACGTTGAAAGACTCCTTTAGAAACAAACAAATGTATGGTAAGGTCACGGATCTACTTACGCCAGAAACTCGAGGTTGTTGCGTGCAGCCTCCTCAACTGTCTGGTTGGGGAAGTTGACAGATGCACCTGTGGCCCAGACCCTACTGAGGAGGCCCTTGGTTTCTGTCGAAGTTGCGAGAAGCAGGGCTGATGTTGCTCCCGCACCATGGCCAAACACAACCACCTGCGCAGAACACCCATCAGAAATTTGCACCATCTAACACACATTTTTTTGCCCCTTTACTAAAGTCTCACTAAACCATACATTTGTTTTCTTCACTCAATGAATGATTCCTTTGTGAGCTGTTCTAGCTCTCAGATGCCCAGCAGTGGTTGCTGAGCTAGCTCAAACTACCTGCCCAGGCCAGCATGCATTCAAAAAGCAATAGCAGTCCTTCAAAATTACTTCTGAAAACGGTTGCTTACTTTTCACCTTTTAATAGCTATTGGGTCAGCTATCCATGGTACTTGAGAAAAGCTATGGGCTCAATCACACTACGATGAAAGCATTTGAAGAAAGAAGCATTTCATAAAAAGACTGAAAATTTTCGTCGTATGTACAGTAAAACCTTGTTTATTCCAACTCACCAGGACTGAAAAAAAAATCTTTGAATTAAGCTGATTTTTCAATGAACGAAACATACAATAAGTGGGATGCAAGAGACTGAATTATTGAAAGTAATCGTAGGTGGTCGTTCAGTCTGTGCTGGCTAGCTCATGGCTCCAAGGGTTGTGTTTGCCAGTAATAACCAGTCCCAATTTTGCCACGAATAAGAGAGAACAGCTGGCTTCACTGCTGACAGCCAGCCAGCCAGGTTCCCCCCCCCCCCCAAAGAAAGGTGGTCTGGTAGGCACCCAAAATCTCACCTGCAAACAAGATGTGCTCTACTGCAGCAAAGTGGTAACACGCGGGCAGCATGTCACCTGCTCCTCACAGCGTCGGCATGCGACATATGCCCATGTGTTATCGCTATATTGCAGTAAAGAATACCTTTTCCACATGCACTCATTTCAGTCGTAATGTTTTTTTTTTTTTTTTTTTGCACTGGAAGATACAAGGCTAGGATGCTTCACTTGTCACGCATTAGTAGCGCTACAGTGCATTGCCTTGTGGCACATAAGGGCTGTAATTTCTGCAGATTTGCGTCAAAATCAGAAGGAATAGACAAAAGGGACCCAATTTTTTTTTTAATGACCGGACTAGTGCTGACTGCCGCTTTAAATTAGCCACTCAAACTTGCATTGCAAAATACAGGACCACAAAAATTCTTCAAATTAGGCAGGATTTCGAAATTACTGAGTTCGAATTACCGAGGTTGGCGATTTAAACCGGCGATCGCCAGTCTAAATGCAAAACACTAACAACTTCCGCATCACGTGTCTCAAGAGTTAGTGTGCATACTCTGTGAGTGAAACCGCCTTGGACACTTTGCAACCAATATGACTGTACAGTGAATACTTGACACAATTGATCTCTCCATCTCTAGACTTTCAACCATTCCCCTAATGTCCCTTTTTAACAATACTTTTGCACAAAGCACTGCAAGTGAAAACATATTTTTAGAACAGCAAGACGTGTTCCTAATTTCATGCATTCTTCCAACAAATACATAGCGTATCTGCTCAGAGAACCTGTCAAAGAGTTCCCATGAATGCTGCATTCACACTTTTTCCAGTCTAGACAGGAATAACTGTTTTCCCAGAACCGCTATAGCATTTTCCTTTTCACACAACCAAATCCCATTTTATGAGATATGTATAAATTACAAACTGAGGCTATAATACCTGCAATTCTTGTATATATAGTGTGTTTTGCAATAATTGTGGTACAGTTTACCTTTACAGCTTTAGTTTATTGAATTAGTCGTGTCTCGGAAGAAAACACAAAAGCATGCTGTGCCCTTAGTCGTGTCTCGGAAGAAAACATAAAAGCATGCTGTGCTTTTGCGAATAATATGAGCTCACACATATGCGCACACAATGTGTACAGCATCCAAGCTTGTTATGCGAGCATTGTTGCCCATAGCGTCTCCACACACCTGTTACTTTGAACAGCCAATATTCTGTGTCTCGAGGACGGATTGCATTTACAGTGATCGCTGGCAGAACCCCAAAATGCCTTTCACACAAACTCCTGTTTTCGTAGGACCCAGTTAGAGAACTCCTGCTTTCGACTTATTAGATTATAGAACAATTCATGCTGACAGTTTTTCAAGTCCGCCTGTTCAACAGACATCTCCATCTTCATCGGTGATAGTGACACAGCCACGAAGGCAGACGAGAAGCAGGCGGACGAGAGTGTGCCGGAGTGTGGTGTCGAGGCTACCATACGTGGTCTCGGCAATTAACAAGAGTGCGTTTAGACAACGCGCTGCTGCTGAATTTAATCTCGGAAGCCATCGCCGATAACCTCAACACCATGGTGCACATCATGGTATGCAGCGCAGCAATGCAGTTTTCCGCCACTCCGCCATGTGTTTCACATCTCGCAAGCTTCTGCTGCTGAGGGTACAGGTGCTGTGATTCGGTCTCAGTGTCACACTTGAGACCACATCAGATTCATTCTTATAATCCTTATAGCCAAACGACTTAGTCTGCAAAGAAGCAGGCACATCAGTGCTGCTTCTTTACAGCCTTTATATTTCTGGCACTTTGACTGAATAAAAAGAGAGAGAAAAGAAGTGATGAAAATGAGGGAGGTTAACCAGGTCAACACACGGCTCGTGTACTCAGCATGGAGTGACAGAGTAAGGGTAGATATGATTTGGAAGAAATAACCAGTTCGCACATTGTATTTTTCATCATTGTCTACCAGTTAAGCCAAGTGTTCATGTCTACAGCCACCATACCACCAAACTTTGCAAAAGACAAGTTATTTGAAAGGACATCATACCTTGTTGGGGTCCCCATTAAACTGGCGGATGTTGCGCTGCACCCACTTCAGCACTGCCACTTGGTCCAGGAACCCATAGTTCCCAGACGTCGGCGGCCTGACCCCCTTCGAGAGCAGGTCCAAGGACAAGAAGCCAAACGCATTGCGCCGGTACTCAAATGTCACCACCACGGCGTCATGGGTGCGTGCAAGCCCTGGACTCGGCTCCAGAAAGATGTCCTCTTCTCCCATTCCCATGAGCGATCCGCCAGGAAGCACCACCAGGACTGGCCGAAGGCCCCGCTTGGACATGGATGGTGTGTAAACGTTCAGGTAGAGGCAGTCCTCGCTTGTGTTGAAACGCACACCGGGTGCCTTCTTTTGGGGGCATCTAGGAGCAAACTTGTGCACCTGCTTCGTTCCAGACCAGCACTCGCTGATGCTTTGGAAGGCCCTCGGAGGTTTCCAGCGGTGCTCGCCGACAGGGGGAAGAGCGTACGGAATGCCGCGGAAGACGAAAGCACCCTCTTCTATGTGACCCTCGACTAGACCGCAGTCCGTGGCTGCCACGGGAATGCTCCAGTCGTCGTCGTCGTAGCCAAAGCCTCCGCCAGAGAGGGCCGTCACCACCAGGATTACAGTAACGAGGAATAAGACTCCAATGGCTGCACCTACAAGGAGGTAGCGCTTACGTCGATACACAACAAATCGCTCACGCAGAGGCAGTTTTTCCGGCACGCTCTCGTCGC
This sequence comes from Rhipicephalus microplus, assembly GCF_043290135.1. NCBI lineage: Eukaryota > Metazoa > Arthropoda > Arachnida > Ixodida > Ixodidae > Rhipicephalus > Rhipicephalus microplus. Next base: position 130,355,191 of record NC_134701.1, read on the forward strand.
CCTGCTTCTCGTCTGCCTTCGTGGCCGTGTCGGCATCACCAATAGGAATGGTGATGTCTGTTGAACTGGAGGATGATTTCACGTTCTGCCCCTCGCCTTCATTCTTGCCTTGTTCGCCGATGCCATCGCCATTCGCCGGGGAGTCCTTGCTTTCTTTGTGGTTTTCATCACCTGTGTGATTCTCCCCTTTCTTGCCCTGATTGTCATCCTGCGTCTCCTTCTCACACATCTCTGTATCCTCTGTGCGCTGCTTGCCGAAGTTGGGTGTGAAGCTGCCCTTCTTGAACCACCTAAGGGAAAATTTTTTTTTTGCTTACACAACAGCTAGTGCTACTGCGAATACTTGGAATGACTTCCTTACTTAGAAGACTAATGAGAAAGCTTGTGAAAGACATATAAAACAACATACTTTTAAAGGGGTACTGATGCAAAAAAATTTTGGCATCGCACTTTTTTTTTCTGCGTTGTGTTGCTGGGAGCCTGTTAGTCATAACACGGCAGATTGTTTGCTTCAGTGCATGAGAGATCATTAATTACAGGCTTCTCAGTACTGAACAGTTTCAGTTTTGGTTCGAGGGAGCTCTAAAAACAACAAGCCACTAGGTGCAACTGTCACCACCTAGCGTGTGCAGCTCTTGACCACGTCAGGTCGCAGAACTGTGACTCACTTCTGCACGGTCCACATCAAGAAATTCTTTCGAACAGGAAACAGGACAGAAGTGTCAGGAAACACAAAATTTTCGACACATGCGCCGCGGCCATGGACTCACGAGCAGCTGCCGAGAAGTATAGACTGCTGAGACAAATGAGGCAAAAAAAAAAAAAATGGCAGCTATGACATGAGGGTTACAAGTAAGGGGGTCCCCATGGGGTATCTTTTGATGGTGTCAATAGCTTCCAAATTCGAATTTCAAAAATGCTGTACACCTTCTAAGCTATATTAGCTGTTGATATTTTGCAGATGATATATGCATGTTCATGGGAACCATTCCTGCAGGCTATCTCTGCCGCAAAACTTTGTGTACATACCACTTTATAATACATTCGAGCCCTCATATAACGGCCCCACTTAAAACGAACTTTCACTTAAAACGAACAATATCTGCGTGACCATGAATATATACATTGTTTCAATGGCACGAAATCGCACTTACAATGAATGTCTCCGAGAGCCGCCGATTGGTTCCAGCGAATGGAGTCGACGCTCTGCCGAATTCCTGGGAAACCACTTTCGACCATAGATCAGGCATCGCCTAGGTGCCCATGAATTCTTATTGTTAAAACGCCGTCCCTGCCTCCGCGCCTCTTTAGTTTCCGCTCTCCCTGACTGCTTTTTGTTACACAGCCCTCCGTCCTTTGTCTCTCCCACTACTCTGAGCATCCTGCATCACTAGACGAGGCCGGTGTTTTCACACACACTGCCACCAATCTTTCGAAGACCAGTCGGCCATCTCTCCTTAATTTTTGATCGCTGGTACTGTCGTTAGTGTCGTCAGCTTGGAATGACCAGACCGTTTGCCAACATCGTCAGACACTGACTGTATCTGATCGTCTGCGTCTTGTCTTATCGTATCGTTCTAGCACACAAGCATACGCTACCCCACCAACTTTGATAATTCGCAATTCGTTTTGTGTTTAGGACTTGTTCTCGCTCACTTCGCACTCAGCTCAGCATGCCCTACGCACGCGTGCGGAAGCAAAGAACGACTGTTAATTTGCGCGGAACGAATCGTGAAATATCGAAGTCGCTGAGGCCATGCAGACCCGCCGGCCCAACAAAACAATTCTCTGACCTCTGCGCGCGCAGGCACGCTTTCATGTTTTTCTACGCGCAAGTTGCGTGTTTCATGGACCAAGCAAGCTACCCAACCTGTCTGCTTCCCGCCATATCCTTCCCTCTTTTCACTCTATCGCAACTCCTTCACCTTCTCTCGCAAATCTGCTCTCCTCTCTTGATCACAACACCTTCGCCCATCTCCACCGCTCCGCGACGTCAGCCACCAAGAGTTATACAGATTCCAGAGGAAAAGGTCCCCGTAGAGCCCATGCATTAAAACTTATAACCGCTCGTGTGCCGCCATAATGGAACGATACTCAGCTTTCGGGTGACCTTCACTCATAGTCGCCCTTGCATGCTGCAATGACACCTGGCATTTTTCTGTTTGGTAGGTCTCTGCTACATCGCAATATGATACTGTCACATGAAGTTGAGTTTTTGGCGCATGGCAACAAAAATACGTACGTCAAGGCACTGTATACGACTCACCCGGCGCGCAAGCAAGTCGGCACAATTGGCCGCACGCCACGTCACCACGCTCTCAACGTTACGAGGATGGTGGAGCGATCTACTCAACAAACCTGCAAACGCTGCTTTTCGCGCTGAGCAAATTGTATAAATGGCCATGGTATTTTTCACAAAAGTAGTTGATATAAACTTCATACAATTTTCGTTTATTTATAATATGTGAAGACGCTTATTTATGATTTGTGCTGCGAAAATTTGAGTGTATTAAACGTTTAAATCTAGTGCTTCTCTAAAGTATTGTGATGGCAACAATGACAACGTTCCAAGATGTCAGCGCTTTGGTGGTTATAGCTTTTTCAGTCCAGCTTTTTCTCTAAAGTCAGTCTATTTAACTCTGTGCAGCCATGCTGGCTCGAATTCAGAAGCTTCTGTTTTCTGACTAGAAAGGGGTCCACAGCTGTTCCTCGCGTTCTGGCACATGTGTTGCATGTGCTCGCCTTGCTCGCTCTTGGTGTGCGTGTGTGGTCAGGATGGCGGACGGGAGGCCTTCCGCGCTTTTTCATGCCGCTCAACAAAACGTCGAAAGCGTGACCGCTTCGCTTGGGCGTAATCCACGCATTAGGTGCCGTGTTGCGGAGCGCTTTCTCATAGCTATTGACCACTTGGCAGCCAACTTGCCGCTTCTGGCGTCCCGATATCTAGCTGTGGAGATGGTGAATATATCGTGGGCGGCGTTGACGGCTATATGCGCACGAAACTGTTTTCCCAAGACCGACTTAGTTGACGTCAGGCCCGATGCCGAGCCTGAAGCTTCCAAACAGGACCACTTGGGCGGCGATTTGTGGCAGCGCGTTGTCAACTCAGACATGAGAGAGAGTGGATGGGATATCTGCTGCAATGGTTTCATTACGGCCGATGATGATGCAGACACCGCGAAACCGTGCATGAATTAGGGCATTGTGAATGAAATACACGGCCAGAGGGATTTGGAGGAATCGGATTGCAACGATGAAACTGTGGAGCCAGTGCCTCACGTAGCTTATGCCACGGGCATCGGCGAAGAGCATGCAGCCGTTTGAAATAAACTCGAGACCGCGATTATCGCTTCTGCTCTTCGAAACAAGTGCATCACGGACTTTTTTGGGCAAAAGATTTTGTGTTTTCACTCGCAATTTCTTTAAAAGCTGTGTTTCATTTACTACGAACTTCGGAATACAGCAAACGAATGTCGCGTCAGGCTCAGGTTTGTTATAAGCGGGCTCGACTGTATACCTCATGACATATGTCATAACATTGTACCTTTGTTTAATAAACTGTGCCATCATCACATGCTTCATGATGACTTCTTTTCTTTGCCACCTGCTGTCTTTTCACGCAGTGACCATGATAACAAAGTAGCAAGCATAGCTTGCCACTCATCTTTCTATGATAAGTCATCTACAGAGCAGGCACAATAATGGAATGGAAAACCGAGCATCACATGTAGCAACTGAAACCAACTTATCATCTTTTGAAGTGTTGTTACGTGCAAGCAGTTTTACTTAAATTGATATTACTACCTGTTTTGTTATACAGGCATTAACACATTTTGCATCAGTGAGATTTTAATGTAATCCTGCATCAGGCAACTACTACTATGTATTTATTTTGTAATAACAATGAATGCCTCTGCTTCATATTTGTGTTATATATGATGCTCTTGCTATAAGCCTTAATTCCAAGTATATGTAAATTACTTCTTTTTTTTAATATGTTCCACAGTTGTACTCTGTGGCCTGGTATTGCTTATTTATCCTCATTTTTTCCTCGTCTTTCTTTTTTTACTGTGCTCACCACCCTACGTAACACCCTCGTAAGAGGGCCCGTAAGGGTACTGCAATTAAATAAATGCATAAACATACTGTCAGGTTTAGTATGAGCTGCAGTACATGAGCCATAGTGGAGCATCCTCTAGGCCACACTTCTGGCAATGATTTTGGCAGTGCAAGTAAAGCGTGTTAACCACACTGATTCTACGCTTAGTCTTTCATGAAGCCCCCCAGACGTGATATGCTGATATCACGATACAATATATGACCTAATTAGCTAGCCCATGCTCTTGTGCACCTGTAATCTCAGTCATGTTTGCAGTCTCAGTGTACAGAATTTCAAAGTATTTCAAAAGGCTTTACTCTCTTTAAAGGCTGCTTCGCAGGTCCTCCTTGAAACAAGAGCCAATAAGTACGAAGACTCAGAAAGGACGCAGAACGTATGCTTGTTTCATCATGAACTAAAACCAACATGCCCAACTGGCAGTCATCCTATACAGCCCTGCTTCCTTGCTTTCTAGTTCTACTTTTCATAATTTATTTACAGACATAGTGGGGTTGAACAACAAAACGGGAGGAAAGATACACTTTTTGGCATGGTAAAACATTAGTGAAATGTTCACAGGCTTTCTTAACAATTATGCAATTATATTACTAAACCCCAAGCAATTGCCCACCCGACGGACGAAGATAATTAAAAAAAAGTTAACAAGAGGTGGACTAAATTTAAAGGTGAGAGTAGGAAATCGGAAGAATAAATAACAGTACGCTGTTGTATGAAGCCTTATTGATATTGAAAAGCTGCATGATGTGGACTTATCGTGAGTTTGTGGCAAGTGTTGCATTATTTATTGGTGTAGAAGTCTGTTAAATTAGTATGTGCATTTGGCTCAACTCAGGTTGCCTATTTCAGTTTATTGAGCGCGAGGAGCCGCAGATATGTGACAAAAACGAGCGAGAGCGGTGCTAACCAAGATGAAATGGCTGAGTGCTGGTAAAACATGAGAAACATGCATCTTGTCGCGGTTGCTGCCACATGTGATCGCACATAGCTTGCAATTTCAGTTCGTGACTGTAATAATAGTATTATCCCTAATGATGCTTCCAGATGTGATGGCATCTCTTCAGGGGCCATCACACCCAAAGACTGCCTACAAAGCATCATTTCTAATGGTTTGGTGACAAATCGCTGGGCCCACAAATATGTGCAAGGTTTCCGATACTTTTTTTTAAATGTCAGCAGCGTATGCCTCAAACAGCAGTTAGCCTTGTGGCAGATTGCCAGTTTGCAGTCATATCTGCATAGTAGCCGAACATGACTGGTGTTGTTGAACATGGTTTTCTCAAAAGTTGTAGTAGCAAACTTGCGTTCTGACTTGGCACATGCTGTCGCAAGTACTTTCAGAACTACGTCGCCACAACGCAAGATTTCATTAGTAACACCATTTGTAGTGGTTGTGATGGCAAGCAGTCTAAAAGGTTTTGTTTTGACTTAGTGCTATGCCGGTGAAATACTAGAAATATGACAGAAGCTTCCATTGGCTGGAACATACCGTATTTTCGCGCGTGTAACCCGCACCAAAAGCCCAAAAATTTCAGTGACAAAGTGGAGGTGCGGATAATACGCGAGGTTTTTCCTATAGTGCTGCTTCACAGCAATGCGTGTTGTGCTGTGAAGCCCCTTAACAATGTAACGAAGGCTACGGAGGCGGTTTCCGCAAATTCGTGTTGCTCCGGAAGTAGCACGGCAGCTTGCAGCTGATTTTGATTTCGCTTGCTTGCATCGTTGAAGCGTTTAGAAAAACATTTGGGGAGAGACAATTCGATTGTTCAGTGTAAAATCTCACTGTCACACCACAAGTATACTTTTTGGACGTTCGCGGCCGCTCAGTGACCCTCCACATGTCCCTATGTCACGGACGCCATGTTTACTTTTGGAAAGGGCTTGCCAAAAAGGTTGTGCTGTCTAAAAAGTTCCATAATAAATAAAGCAGTATTTATTTCAGCAAGGCAAATGAGATGTTATAGTGTCTATAGAGATATTATCAGTAAATTAATGTACTACTTTTTAATGCGGTAGCAGGCATGCATTTCAGTTCTGTTGTTTCCAGGGTGCTGTTACAGTGTACTAGAAGGGGTAGTGCTGTCAAGTTGTCGCCGAGTGTGAGCGCTCTTTAGCTCGCTGATACCGCTAGTTCTCCATATCTCGACCCGTTCGCCAAGTCTAAGTCGATCTGTTCTGTCACCATGAGTAGCGTACGGCGGCAGGCCTTCACGGCACAGCAAAAGCTTAAGATCATCGCCGTCGCCAAGGAATTTGGAAATTGCAAAGCAGGAAGATGACACGATGTGAACGAGTCCTGCGTGCGACTGTGAAGAAAGAAGAAAGAGAGCCTACAAGCCGCGCACCGCGACCGTAGGTCATTTCGTGGCCCCAAGACCAGTACCTACCCTGAGCTGGAGGCGGAGCTAGTAAAGTTAATCGAAGATGTGAGAAGCAGGGGTCACGCCGTATCGACCGAGATGGCCCAAGTGGAAAACGCGGCGACTTTCGAGGGAGCTAGGCCTACTTCACGAGTTCCGTGCGAGCCGCGGATGGCTGCACCGCTTTATGAAGCGGCAAGGGCTCTCAATCAGACAGCGGACCACAATATGTCAACGCTTGCCGGCTTCTTATGAGGAGAAGCTGATCAAGTACCAGAGATATGTAATTGGCCTGCGAAAGCAGCACAATTGCATTTTCTCAAAAATCGGCAATGCGGATGAAACTCCTGTTTATTTTGAAATGCCGTTGGACACAACGATTGAGAAGACGGGCAGCAGTTCGGTGAGCGTGCTGACCGGCGGGAACACGAAACTGCGCATCACAGTCTTGCTTTGTGCCCTTGCCGACGGCACGCAACTGCGATCATACGTCATCTTGAAAAGGAAAACTCTACCAAAGGTTCATTTGCCTGCCGGTGTGGTGGTGCGCGCACACGAGAACGCGTGGATGAACAGTGACTTGTTCGTAGACTGGATCAAGACAGTATGGGAGAAGAGGCCCGGTGCGATGCTCGCAAAGAGGTCCATGCTCGTTTTTGACTCGTTCCGCGGCCACCCAACTGAGGAAGTGAAGGACCACCTTTCACGCAACGGCACCGACTTAGTTGTTATACCCGGTGGAATGACATCAATGTTGCAGCCTCTAGATGTGTCGCTTAACAAGCCCTTCAAAGCTTATGTCAAGCGCTATTACGCCGAGTGGATGGCCGAAGGCTGCTACGACTTGACACCGACAGGACGAGTCTGAAGGCCTGATATTGCCCTATTCTACAAGTGGATTGTCGAGGCATGGAAGGCCATTCCAGGTGAGATCCTGCGAAAAAGTTTCAAGAAATGCTGCATCACAAACAACATGGATGGAACCGAAGATGACCTTGTGCATAATAGTGAGGACTGCGGCTCAAGTGATAGCTCTAGCGAGAGCAGCGACAGTGAGTGAATTGTGACGGGCCTTGCAGACAGCGTATTCTGCTTGCTAAATAAAGCTTTTTCTGTCTACATATGTGCTATGTTGCTTGAGCAGTAGCTTTTGTACAGCCTTTTCTGTATATCAAATGTGCGGGCAATACGCGAGGTTTTTTTTTTCTTTCTCGGTGAGCTGAAAGTGGGGGTGCAGATTATATGCAGGGGCGGGTTATACGCGCAAAAATACGGTACTTTACTAAGTAGTTCGCAATGATTTCAAATTACCGGTAAAGACGTGAGGGCATTTGCTAGAGTAAAGGCACTCGCTGAAAATTTCGTGGTAGCGGTCATATTTTGAAGCAACTATTTTTATCGGCCAGTCAGATAAACAGAATACAGTTAAAGCCCTTTAAACGAGACACTGATGCAACAGAGAACTGGCTCTAAGAGACACCAATGTGTCTACATTGAAATAGGTGCTGAGAAAATGCATGTGTGGTACATGCATGCCTGCTTATAACAGACACCTCATGCAAAAGACAAGACTTTCTGCTCCGTGCATGTTTCTAATAAAGGGCTTCGACTGCATCCAGACAAAGTTCCTGTATTGTGCACTAAACACTCGTATCTGTCTTTTCAGATCAAATCTGCAAAGCCTCAGCACCTACCTGGCCCAGAAGCGGGTTGTGGGTGTCTTTGGCAAGTCGGGCAGAGATTCAACCTTCACCACATCCTCTTCTTCCACAGCTTCCAGTTCTTCCTTTCCCTGCTGCTTCTGCGGGGCCGCAGAGTCGGCGTCACCAGTCTTTGCCTCGGTAATGGGCACGCCGTCGATGGGTTTGAGCTCATCGGCCGAGCTGAGCCCGACCACGAGTTCGTCCAGGCTCTTGCCTTTCTGACCAGTGACAGATGCCTCGGCCGGAGACTCGGCCGCAGTTTCTGGGTGCACTGCACCCTCCGCTTCAATTGTCATCCTGCATATACCGAAGACACTGGACCATGAGCATGTTGTGTAAATATCAAGGTTTCAACTTTGAAGTTAACTTAAACACTTTCTTGACAATAATACAGTGATGGAAGCAACGCTTTTCTTTTTGCAGCAGCCTAAAGTGTTATCTGAGCAAAAAAAGAAATGTTAGTTGGGAGCAGCAATTCAACTTTTTTAGAGCAGGTGGCAGAATATATAAAGCGACTCTGAGTTGAAAGCATCATTTAAGCATCTGATAAATCTTAATAGTAATCGCTGAACATATTGCACATGCAAACACTCCCTGAAAAATGCAAGAAACATAAGTTAAGCAGATGGATTGTCAGTGAACACTAAGTAAGATGAGCTATATATTTAAAATACCAGTATTTCTGGTGCAAACTATATAAAAGTGATAAAGTTTACATCAGTAATACAAGTAACTGCAATCACATACAAATGGCACGAGATCAAATAAAATTATTCTCAGAAATAAAGGAAACTGCCAACCAACGATTTGTAGCACAAAGCCATGAAAAAACCTATATGGACATATTATAAAAGAGTCTCTTGGTTGTTCAAAACCTTTTTGGCAACTAATCTTTCTTGCATTCCATTGCATACAGTCTATTACATTTTGCAAGGAGGTAATTGTAACAGAAATTATTTTTTGTAATGTGTGCAGGTCTGTGTGTGGGTTAAGAAAAAGTGAACACCTGAAATTTTTTTTCTCGCATTAGTAAATTCTCGCTATAAAAAACACAAAAACAACTGTTGTCATAAAAAGAATGTGTATGTAAAAAAATAAAATAGACATGCAGTTGGTGACACCACCAAGAAGTTAAAAACTTTCCCGCTGTGATGTCACATTTTTATGCCATCTACAAGGGCATGCAAGTTCTTCATTTGTAAAAATTGTCCTATAAAAGAACCAGATACCTAAAGTACCATGTTTAAGAAGACTGTTTAGCCAATGTGGTAAAAAAAAAATGCACACATATATGCACACCCTGATTAAGCTCACATTTTGCCATTTTCAGTCGGATATGATTGTGGGCATTTTTCTTGATATTCAAGGGCTTCACAGGTGCATTGTCATGGTGTGCACTTGTTCTACTCTTGGTACAGCATGTTGACACACATTAATTTTAGATAATGATAGTGGCTTTTGGGATGTACATTCATTTCGCACACATACAATTTTTTTCTTGAATAAAAACTACTCACACCAGTCCACCCAAATGGCAGCTACTCTAAAGGTCCATGATGCCATGCTGACGCATCCATGTGTGAACAGGGAGGAATTTAGAACTGAAACGTTTCGCCTATGGTCGCATAATTAATGACACTGAAGTTTTCACAGAATAGTTCATCAGTCTAAGCTGATTGACTGTTTAATATTAATGTCCCTATAAGAAAGTTCTGAAACGGAAATTACTGTTACGTGTTCACTGAACAGCAGTCTGCTAGATTGTTCTCTAATTAGATGCTGCTTTTTTTGTTCCCTGCCTACGAATTTGTCGCTATTGTGCCATGCTCGCACCACTCACCAATCCTAGAACAGCACATTCGTCTCTCCAAGAATTGCACTCGCGACTACAGAGCGCGACGGCGAATGTAGTACCCGCGCAGTGGAAGAACGGATATGGGTTTGGAAAGGCGTCCCAGGAAGGGCGAACAGCGGAAAAAAGAAACAAAATCCGTGACGAGAGCGGTTCAAAACGCCTGTTTCTCCGCACGACCGGCGGCCAGTTCACGCTCCGTGACGCTCGCGCGTACGCGCCAGTCGCGCCAGTCGCGATCACGACGACCTCACTTGCACCGTCGACCGTTGGGCGCGCGCGTCGCGTTTCGTGACTGCGTTCGTGACCACCGCTGCCTTGTGTGGGCGCTTCCTCCGCTCCCCACACCGGCGGGGCTCCCGTTTCCGCCCGGCTCACGACTTGTGCCCGTTTTCCGCGATAAGATCCGAGTCGCGCACGCTGCCACGGTACCATTTTCGTTCCCTCGAGCGGAAATAGCACGTATTAGCTCCGTCGAGTGGATACTAAATAAACATCAGCAATCAATCGGTTCAAGATCGAAACTTTCTCATCCTTTATTCACATAAGCGGGCGGGGGAATCAACGAAATTTCACTACTGGTGGAAATGAGCGGCCAACCTTCTCGAATCTCGCGCCAAAACACCTGCACCAGCCAATGCGTCGGATACGTCATCCTGACGTCACGATTTGCGAAACGTTATTGTTTCCGAAACGTTATTGCTTCTGGTCCGTTTCGGTGAAGAGAGAACGTTTTCAAAAATTTCATACTTGCGTATTAGGCTGGTTTTGGACGGAAATAAGTCGACCATAGCTGTCAAGAAGAAAAAGTAAAAAGAACCTACTGCCAACCTTGGTGACGTCACAGCCAGCTAGTGCGGGAAATTCGGTGAGGGCGCCGCATCTTCTTGCGTCACGTACGCGTCGGTTACGTCTTGCCAACAAAGCCTCCTATCAGACAAACCATTTCGCTATTGCGCAAAGGTAGTTTACTCGTACGAACCCAGAAAAAAGAAATGAGACAGTACAATTGCAGCGATAGTATGATGGAAGTAACCTAGCTGCCACTACAAAAGTTCTACCCAGCGCAAGGAACAAGAAGTGTGGTCAAGGCTAATGCACAGTGGCAGTTTTTGATCACAATATCCTTCATTCCACGTCTGTTACCACGACAGAAATGATTGTGGTGTAAGAAAGATCTCCCGCACAATCTTGCTTTGAGCTAGTTGATTGCGAGCACCGTTAGAAACGTCTAAGTGAGCGGATTATTAAAAACGGCGTGTGTCAACAAACATGCCGGGTATCTAACTCGCAAGAATTTCCGTTACAATCTTCCCAGCGGCACGCGAATGAGCACGGCTACGATGTGCGCTTCAACTGTGGATAGACAGAAGGACAGACGATGCACGGCGTCAGCAATAATTTGTGACGTCGTACCACTCCCTCCTGTTGACCCTGATAGACGAAACGAAGGGGAATAAAGAGGGAAGCAGCAGGCCAGTTGGTCGGAACAAGAGGCACACACATCCCGCGGGCGCGATAGGAATTCGGGGGGGGGGGGGGGGGGGCAGCGTCCTTGCGAGGGAAAGACCGTGAGAACGAAACCGCGACGTCGACTCTTCGAGGGCACGCTTCGGGCAGCCTCCCCCGCCACCCGCGCCTCTCCTTCTCATCGCCGCAGAGGAGGGTTGGGGGGGCAACAAAGGCGGCGGGGTTCGACCGCGCCCTTTATTCCCGCCTATGAGCTCCTCTTTGCACCCGCTTGCTCGATCGCTCCGGCGGCGCAGGCGTGGTTTTCTCGACAACAACGAAGACTCCCCTCTTGTCACCAAAAGAAGAGATGGGGAGGGCTGCAGCGTGCAACAGAGACACACAACTGTGCTTATCAGTTCTACTCGATCACGTAAACGATGTGACCGCACAAGCCGCCAGGCCAGGCACAAAAGCACTCCGTGCAGTGCTCCGCATACTCCGCGGACTGCCTGACGCAACAACGCTCGCGGCCGCTGTCGGAGGATGAGGGCGTGTCCGGCGGTCATTTCTTTTGGACGCCTTTGCTGGCATCTTACGCTACGTAAAGCACACACAGCGCTGAAACGTGCGGTTATGTTTCCGTGACCATAACCCTGCACTAGACCATAACCCTAGTGTTGGAACAGAAAAAAAAAAAAAGCGGTGTTAGAGCAGACATGATTGGGTTTTGGTGTCACTACTTGTAAAATTCCAATCAGCCAATGCACAGTGAAATGGACGGATCCTGGAGCGATGTCACTGATGAGGAGACACGCAAGTTCGTCTGGCTTATGGTGTACTCGCGAATCCTTAAAGTCCGGCGTCCATTCTTCCAGGCCTTCTATATTCAGTAGTGCCACGGAAAAGGTTCCAGGCGTTGCTTTCTTGAGCGTCTCTGATTCCACGAAGACACTGCCATGGTTTGGCAAAGCAAGTTTCACCACGTGTCTTCTCTACGATGCATCCGCTTCTTCGTTGTGGCTCGAATTATATTCGACTCGTTATTCCGAGGTCATTTTTTCCCCTCGAGCAGCCGATCCTATTCGGCCCAACTCGGAACTTTTCGTACACGAACATCCCACGACACATCTGCTTCCCAGCGGTAAATAACCCCCTAAGAGGAGTAATAGTTTGCTCTCAAAACTAAGAGTGTGTTTGTCATTCCCACAAAAATAACCATTATCTCGCAGGCTCTTCTTCACGTTACCGCGCGCGGCATAAGCGTGACATGGCATTAATGATATGGAGGTGAAAATTTCTCCAGCATCTCCTTCCACGGTGTCCGTTGTCACGGATATAATCGAAACATATGTGAGACACACACACAAAATTTACCAATAGGCTAATATCAAATATAAGACACCCACAAGGACAAACCCTTTATAATAGTTGGTGGTGCCTTCAACGTACACATTATGGCCCTTAGCACCTAGCTTGGTCGTCGACTCTTCACTCAATCATGAACGTCGGCAGGATTTTGTCTTGGGGGGGGGGGGGGGGGGGGTTGCAAACCGGTGCTGAATCTCGGCTCAGTAAGGAGTGAAGCGCTAATTTTGCAGCTTGAGGGTGCCCCTTTTGCACCCCCCCCCCCCCCCCCCCCTGCACGCCGACGCCCATGCACTACTCAATGTACATACATACATTAAATGGGGCAACACTCGGGTAACGTACGGTATAGTCGAATCATATGTGAGATAGAAAAAAAAGGTTAACATCGCAATAATTTCAATCATATACTTGTGACGGAACAATACGAAATACCTATACAACGGTTTTGAATGCCACCATATTGGACCTTTTGTGTTTTGCACCCTTAACAACTATCAGTGTTACACTATAGACGCATATGTACTAAAACGGTGGGGCTGATGCATACGATGTTTTATGGCCTTGATAATTCACGTTGCAATATACAGAAACAGGAAAACGTCGGCTTGACAGCGCAAGATGGCGGCACCCCGATGCCTTACAGAAAATAGTCTACACTGGTCGGCGATTCACCGCAGGGGCGTAGCCAGCATTTTTATTTTTTGGGGGGGGGGGGGGGTGCTTGATGTCCGAGCGGGCACCCCTTAAAATGATCATTTTTTTCTCTGTATGCCATGGCGAAAAAAAAAAAACAATTCGGGAGGCGGGCTTCAACGCACACTTTTGCCCCCTAGGTCCTAGCTTCGCCCACTCGATACATTTCGTGGAGATGCGTGGATTTTTTTTTTCTTTTTGAAGAAAGAAATCTTAAGGAAGCCGAATGAGGATTACTTTTGTTGGAAAAAGGGTGCCTCGAAAAAGGCGCAGGCTGTTATTTTGGAATGCATGAGCACGGTCTCGGCGCCTCGTTCTTTGAAGAAAAAAAAAAAAAAAAACAGGAGAATTTGCGTTACTTGCACGCTTTAAACTTTCCCAGTGAACGACGAATTGGCTCGGGAGAGAACGATGGGAGATTAGTTCTTTTCGGAGATGATTCGTTGAAACAGAGCAAACAGCAGGGACTACACATAGCGAGGGAATAATCATGGAGGCGACGCCTGTGCCAAGTGATTTCATTCGAGGCTGTCTTCTATGCACTCAAAAGAGAGAGAAAAATAACTCTTATTAGTGGATAAAGTGAATGCCGCAGAAATTTCGACTTCAAGGGGGCGCACAGTTTGAGTGTAAGCGCGACGTCACAGATTTCGAACTGTCTGTTCGATCGTTTCAACATAAACAGCAGGCAAAACACGAACTAACGAACAACTACAAAAGGTTTCTTTTTCAAGGTTTCGCAGCGATTTCCAAGTGAACGGTACATATCTCCTAGCTGGACATCGGCGATTAATTAAACAGCTACGGCACGCACACACGCGTCTTCCCACCTTTTCGGCACAAGTGAAATGCTGTTTGCCGCATTCCTAGTCCCGTGCACGCACTCTGAAGCAAACTGAAACAAAAATCGCGCTAACTAAATCCAGCTGCCGTGCGCGCACCATCCCCGTGCTCGCGGGAGAAGCAAGTCGTGCTCGTTAGCGCGTGCACTTGTCTGCAAAGAGCTCTTCGCACCTGGCTCGGCTTCCCTTTTCAGCTTTCTTTTTGCCCGAAAACTGCGCACAGAGAGCCGCGGCACATTCCTTGCCGAGCGAGGGATGTGGAAGAAGAAGGCGCGGAAATTTCCTTCCCTCGCTGAACTTCTTTCCGATTCTTCTATATTTCTTTCCGTCCCAACGCATCGTCAGCCCGCTCTCGTATCAGGTCCCTCTCAACCGCCGCCCCTCACACCGCGACCGAATCGCGCCCGCGGGGGGCGATGCGGGCGGACAAATAACACGGAGCTTGTAGCCGTGGCTACGCTGTTTATGGAAGAGCCTTTTCTTTCTCCCCACAGCGAAGCCACGTTTCTTTCTCTTTTTTTTTTTCTCCGATTATTTAGCTCAGAGCACGGACAGTGATAGTCCGCAGATATTGGGCATGCTCACGGAGAATAAAAAAAAAAAAAAGCGCACGTACGATCGAGATTCCTAGCGGGACGATAGTTATAGCGCGAGAACAAAACGACGACACAGAGACAAGAAGGACACGGGCGCCTGTGTCGTCGTTTTGTTCTCGCGCTACAACTATCGTCATGCCATATCAACTAGCCCAAGCTGCCACACTCCTAGCGGGAGCCGGGTCAAAAAGTCTCGTTCCTTCAACTTCTTCCAAGCTTCCTATGAACGAGTAACACTTGTAAAGTCGCACATCCGCACGTTTCGATCGCAGTCGATTCGAAGCTTGAAGATAACGCGATCATTTCAACACCCCCCTCCCCTCAATTTTCATTTTACAGCATGCGCGAGCTCACGGCATGACCTCGCCAAGCATGGGCCAACTCCTCCGTCGATCGCGTGAACAGCAATTACAAAGAAAAACTTCAAGTTCACTGCTACGTTAACAAATGTTCCTCGTCCACGCATAGGGCGAGATATGCGACGGAGACCGACGTACACATCTAAGACTGCTAAAAATAACCCGCTCCAGTCTGGCACGTGACGCCTGAAATTGCGGGACAAACAAACTTTCGCCAATGTTCACATCCTAATTCAAAGTACATGGGTGAATTTTCCTGCCAGTTATAATAACAGTCAGTGCTTTAAACAAGGACGAAACGCACTGCGGATTATAACACCCCCATAGAGAAAAGAAATAAAGATCGGTTAGTCCGCTGACAAGTCGTGAAGGTTCACTGACACGCCAGCTAACGGTTCTTTTCCCGACGACCCGTTATATATATATATGCCTTGGTTCGTCTTGCAAGAAAACGTGCCCGCGCCGTCGATTACAGTTTCATTTCAAACACAGTAAGGCCGACATTGGGGATGGGCATCACTCGCTAGAATGACCGGTAACACCCAAAAACGCGCTTGTAGCATCGCCCTTTGTCACTGCATACATTTGCGACTACGCACGTTGGGGTTACCGGCACTGCTTTTGCGAGTATCATGCAGTGACTGCGAGTGAATTTCCACAGACGAACTGCGCATCACAACAGCGTGCAACGAGAATGCAGCAAGCAATCAAACAAAAGTTATGGACCCCGAATGCGACAACAGTGCCTTCGCGGTAGCAAAAGCGGCCGGCAAGCCTAAAATGGCCTCTTCCGAGACAATTTTTGGGCTCCCGCAGGCCAGTCATTTTGCCTCAACACGCAGTCACGTCGTCTCCGTAGAAGTTTTTTCACGCGCGACGAAGGAACTCCGCGCAGTCTCAGTGTACTCGGAGCTGAGTTCGATCCGATATAAGACGATCACTGAAGACGACAACCGATCCCAAGCTGAGGAGAAAAGAGACGCCGAGAACTGCAAGATGCGCCGGCCCGCTTCAACAAAAGCGCTTTCACCGCTGCCTTGTCATCCGCACTGCAGCGGTAAGAAACAAATCTTGATCGAAGATGAAAGCTTACCTGGCCTAAGGCGTAGGATGGCGTTGCCAGTTGAGGTGATCGGGCAAACCAGCAAACACCCGCGGGTGGACTATCAACGAAAAATTGTTCACTCTTGCACTGATCAACTCCCGCAGAAAAGCGAAACGTCGTCGTAGCGCAGGGATGCGGCGTCTTTCCTCCACCGACTCCAAACAACTCGCGTTTAAAAGGACAAACACGTCCCAAAGGCGGCGGCGGCTCCTCAAGCAGTCCTGCGAGCGGGCGTCGGGATTTTTCAAACGGAGTCCGTCCTACCGGGTTTCCGTAACGTCATTTTTGCGTCGGGGGGTCTTCTCCCAAATATTCGAAACGTCGCGCACATCCTTCGCATCCCCTCGCCCAATCCGGCTTTCTTCGCGTCGCCTCCTTTCTCTCTTCTCGCACACTTTCTCCTATCGGCTTCATGCTTTCATTCTATCACTCGCTCACTTTCTTCCGTGCTTCTCCTTTCCTATACCATTGCTCCTCTCCATTTCATTGCTTTTTGATGCATTCGTTACAGTTGCTTTCTCACTTTCTTTGTGCTTAGACGGCGCTACTGTACTAATAAATTTATATTTTGTCAATGTGTGGTAGCATTGCCAAAGCGCTCCATAGTGCAGGTAACGTGCACTGTAGTAAGTGGTGTTTACCACTTATAGTGTCAATAACATAACTGTCACTCTAAAAATTGAAATTTGACAGTGTAGACTTGCGGTATACTACCCTTTCACCATGCCTTTCACTGACTGACGAGCTAGTTTGACACAATTACATTAACGTATCCTAGTAAAGAAGCTATATTACCATACTAAATAAGAAATGATACAAACTCACTCAATTCACAAGCGGCTCTTTTTGAAAAGATTGTTATCATCATTACCACTTTTGAACACGTGACAACGCGCAACGCGGCTCTTTTCTAACATGGCGGCATAGCTAGTGTCTGTGGCTAATGTGGTGCTCCCGAGTGCGATTTTTCCGACGCGCCAATGATGCGTAAGCTAACGCGAGCTTCGTTGGAAACGCCCATCTTGCAGCCGCTGGGTAGACTGAGCAACTAAAGGTAAGGCACGAACGTCAGACGTCACGCCTCTAACTCGAGAAAGTTGACGAGGCGCGCTCGGTTTTCGTTAGCGTACAGCGCATGCGGTCTTGCCAGGCGCGTTCACCGCCGCACCACGAAGCGTTCCACTCACGTCTCGCTGACTGAAGCAGGCTGTAAGTGTACATGATTGCCACTCGATATCATTTGGTTTACTTGCAGCGTCGGTCAGGGTTCGTGTGTCCAGTGGCTCACGATTTCGAGCGTGTTTTCCTCCTTCGCGCGTAGGTCAGGGCCGGTGATACCGGCTTTCATAGCGTCGCATTCTTGTCGTCTCATGAAGCGTATTAAGGCACTATCGAGTAATGCCAAGCTGCTCTGTTTGTTTTAGCTGTGTGTGCGAGCTTTAGATACCGTCGGTGAATGTTGAACTTGCGACCGCCTCACTTGGGCGCGAGTTTTGAATTCTGGCGCGCCTCCGCAGTCTGACGTAGTACGCCTTGCTCGCGTATCGGAACAGTTCGTCGATTTCGCGTCGGAGTTGTAGTTTGCCGCAGTTATCTCAAACGGCTGTGAATACTGTCAAAATGTAGCTGCCAGGTTGTGTGTCGGCAGAATTTGCGATGCTTGGCCTCTTGCAAACCTCTCGCAGGAGCCTAGTTTTTGGTAAGCAAGCGGCAAGGCTAGATCATGGTTGGGGTCGAGCATCCACGGGTACAGATGCTTGAAAATATGAAAATAAAAAAAAGTCAGAAACCAAATTCGCTGTATCATGAGCGACGTGATCTAAACATAAACCTGCGTGCGAATAGTATCGTTGTTGTAATTCAGCGGCATTTTTGTCGGTGTGCCATTTTTCAGTGGGTTTCGGGCTGCCCCACCAGCCTTAATTATCCGCTTCAGTATGCTCTATAAGTGTGTACCGCTTGAATTAACTTTGCATAAACAAGCGTTCGGATGTCTAGTTCGTCAATGACAGATTTATGGTGTACCAGGGGCGAGTAAAAGGACGACGCCCGATGAGTGTTTTCATCCAGCGCTGATGGCAAGCGTGATTGGTTTCGCTTGGTTAGCTTAAGAAAGAGTTGTCCTTGTGGGCTGCATATGTTTTTAGAAATTTATCTCGGCAGTTATTTCTTTCGTTTCGGGCAGACAGCATTTGGCACTATGAAAATTTCGTCCGAACTTGCTACTAGTGGCATAACATACATGCTTTCAAAATGGGAAAAAAATGTGTCTGATAAAGGAGTACTAACACCACTTTTTCAAGCAGAATTTACTCTACCGTACTAGCTAGAGGAAATTCAGGAAAATGCAGACATTTTGTTTTGACATTAAAGTCGGTTTTCTAAAGGAACACCTGCTTACGTCTACACTAGTGTGACGTCAGGTTACAGTGTCAACAATGTTGACTTTACACATTAGAATGGCTTGGTAATATTAAGTTATGTGCCAAAATGTACAAAAAAAAAAGCCACCTGTGTTCAACTAATGTTGCCACGGAGTTGAGTGGCAGTGAAAACACTGCCATGAAGCTCGTATTGTGTCATGATTTCAGTGTACAGTAGGAACTGAAACTGTAGCTTTCAAAAAGCATGCTTTAATTTTTCTGTGTGCACTCACGCTTGACAGCATATTTTGTAGGCTCTTGAAGGCCTGACCGTGACACACACACACACACGTTTTGTGAATATCTAACATGTACGCTGTTGTTCTTTATGAAAGGGAACACACCAGCACAGGGCCTGGGCTCTGCGGCAGCGTTGTCCGTTGCGAGATTCGAGCACGAGAGTAACCTAGCAACACTTGTCTAACGGCCATGACTTTTTAGTTTGCTAATAAATGATGCCAAAAGCGTATACAGCGCTGTAAGCAGCAGCGGCTAAGCATGGGCCATGCGCTCGCATGTTCCTTTTCATAAGGGACGACTGTGTACACTCAATCGCAAGAGTTCTCAGGCCACGAGAACGTGTGCCCAACTGCCCGTCAGTGCCACCAATCGTCAACTGCAACACTTTGCCAGAAATGGATCTTCTCATTACTTACTGGCATGCCAATGATGCAGTGCATTCTTAGTTCCCTGTTTTTCGTACAATGCTCTCATGTGCAGTACGGCTGTCATGCTTCTGTGTATATATCGCTGGGTGCCTGCAGCAATGTAGCATTACATTTCTACCCTATTCACAATGCCTTTGGCCTCGTGGGTATTGCAAAATAAATGAAACCTTCATTAGTTACGAGTGACAAAAAATGCCGCCATATCCACGTGAAGTGAATGATGATGAGTGGGCGAAGCTCCGGAGGTAAACCTGGTAAACCATGAATCCTCCGTACATTTTGCCCACTCGATTTTATTGCAACGCTCCCCCTAGCGTACGTCGCCGCACTATATCAAACGATGACACGCGCCATATGTGGCATCATTCCTATTTTATAACACCTCGCATCTTTCATAATCAACTACACGTACCGCCGTCTAGTTTATAACATCTTGCATCTTTTGAACGGACGGACGGACGGACGGACGGACGGACGGACGTATGGCTGTACCCTTTAGATCGGGCGGTGGCTAGCGTAATACTTAGAACTGAACGAGAGGTGGCTACATACAGGGGATGCACAGCCCACGCCTTAAGGAGCTTCGCTCCTAAAAAAATGTTAGTGTCTAGTGAGAGTGTCGGAGAATGAGCTACTGGAAAAACACAACTAAGAGAAATGGGCAGGTTTTAAAATGTGCATTGTTCTTGTTAAGCAGTGTGGTAGTGGGTTCAAAATAATCCAACTGCTTCTTATAGCTTTTTCACATAAATGTTGTATGTTGTGTAGGCACAACTTTTCATGCACGTTTAGGCAGCTCTTCTGTAGCTGTCACAACGAGTTGTATTTTAGTTGAAAGTGTTTGAAAATCGCAATTTAAAATGTCTGTACGATTCACAGAGGCTCAAAGTACTATCACCTGCTATCTTTTTTTAAGTTCTGTCCAAACCAGCTGTTTCATGAAACCTATCTCTATTCTTTGTTTTTTTACAGTGAAAGCTGTTATGAGATCACAACTCGGGTCATGCGTAGTTGTCCGCCGCTGCTGCCAGTGTCAGTAACCACATCGCGCGAAATTAAAAAAAAAAAAAAAAAAGCCTAGCACCTATGACAGAGTGGGGCTTCAACCTAGGCCCTCTGAGGGCCAGCCCAGTATTCTACCATTGAGCTACACCCGTGCTTATGACTTGTTGTCAAACTTGCCTTAGGCAGGATTGATGTCGAGAAAGAAATCGTGTGAATGCGACTTATGAAGCATTTTGAAACAGCGAAACAACAACCAGTTGTTGCATAATGCAAATAGCGTAACGAGTGGGCCGTCCAATCCTCCTACCCATCGCAAAAGCTTGTTCTTGTTCCCCTATTAACTGTGGTGCATACCCACTTTAGCCATAATTCCTCGTCATCGTCAGCCACTGCATGAATAATTGACGCAAAATTCTTTGCAAGTGTTTAGCAGGTACTACGCTTTTCAGAAGAATGACAAAAAGTTGCATAGCGAATACCTGCCTACTACCCAAATAAATTGTTTAATAATTATCTAGTGGATATCAAGCAAGTGTGCTTGCAGTAGTTACCCAATGAATGTTTAGAAAAGGCCCTGAAAGACTGCTCTTCTAGCTTTCGCTGTGACTGTGCTGCGCCTTTCGTGCAGGCCTGGCATTTTTTTTTTTTATGTTGCTTTCAAGTATTTCTAGGCTTTGTTGAGCTCGTCTCAGACGAATGAAATGTCCTCAGGGCAAAAAGAAAGGTATTTGTGCTTCACACGGATCATCGTCTTGTATGTTTGGGAAGAGATTGAATCTTTTTGGTGTGTGACCTGAAGTGTTTTCTGGCGTGCTACTGCATTTGCATTACCGTGACTGTTCCTTGTTTGCAGCAACATGCCACTGTCGGTGGTGCCAGCCGTAGAAGTGTCTGGCCTGGTGCCCTTTTATCCAGAGCTCGTTAACAGTGCAGCACAGGGGAACTTGGAGAACACTGTCAGAGGACACATCAAGCAATGTAAGATCAGCAGCGTTTATTTTCCAAGCACTACCTGAACGCCTGTGAAATAAGAATGGTTATGGGATTCTGTAGCAGTCTTTAATGGGGGTAATCGTGTACCAGTGTGTGGTCAAGTGTTTTTCATTTTAGGTGAGGCAGCGTTTCTGTCTTATCATCAATCGCCACCTGTCTCATATACCCGAAAAGCGTGTTAAATGTTGAATGCTGGTCTTCGCATCCTCACCAGCAAAGGCAGGCCTATTCATGGGTTTCCACTACTGTTATCCCAAGGCTCAACCATTAAGGTGAAAAAAATCTTGATCTTACACTAAAACTATGTTTGATTGATGATGTAAAATTTTGAAGTGCATTTACAATCTCAACAGTGCAATGAAAGGTCGGACAGTATTCTCCACTTGACAAAGCAGCGTGTCTGGTTTACATAAAAGCAACTGTAACTACAATTTCATGCATGCTATGCTTATTTACAGGTCTGAAATGCCTTCTTTTTGCTAAAAAAAGAGGTCCCACTTATGTTCGAGCTCCTCTCCCCTTTCCCCTTGTGCTTATTACATGGACTCATATGTGCATACGTGTTTATGACATTGGAGTTACGTATGGAAGCATGTATTGTTGGGGACCATGCAAGCAGTGTGGCTTCCCTATCATGACTCCAAGGCCTTCAACAATTTTTTTTAACAGGTTCAGAAAATGCTGCCGATCGGCAGCTGAGGCTCTTATGAACATAGGAGCCAAGCATTATAGTGTAAAATCCTGTGCCAAAGAAGCCATTGAATTTCACAGTCAACATTTTAATGACAGCCAAAAATAACTCTCTCTTTTCTGAGCAGTTAGTCCTATCATTGGATTCAACAACGTAAATGGTGACAACACAGCCACTGGCTTCGATGATCAATCATTATTGATCATCAGTGATCACAAATACAAGCTAAATAACGCCACATTATTCATTTAAAGTTCAGTAAATATACAAAGATGCTCATCTTTCTTCAAAAAACACAGAAAAAAATGTTTTCTATTACATAAAATGCCAACTTCCAGTTTCGGTCAAAGGTTGTCTGCTTAAAGGGATGGTGCCACCATTTTTGTGGCTTGCACGTTCTTTGCTGCAGGCATTTCTTATGGCTCCAGGAAGCATGATACATGCACCAAGATTCGGTTATTTTGGCAAAAGAAACTAATATCGCCTTTTTTATGTGAACCATTTCTGGGTGCGGAATTGGGCTGTGACGTTGCAGTGTAGCTTGGCCACGTGGCCACACAAGGCTGTGACGCACGTCTGGCGAATTATAGTCTGTTCTCGCTGGATTTCTTGCATGCACGTGCTGCACAAACACCTGCAAAACAAGCGTGTAGCAGCTGTGATGCTTTGTCGGTAGGTATATAGGTGGTGGTCTCTTGAGGTCACTCCCGTCACTACAATAACTGTGCGCACGGGAAGGGGGTAAGGTGGCAGTCACTCTCATAGTCACCTATGAGGGGGTGCTGTACAAACACAACTCCACACATAGACATAATGGGAAGGGGCGCCGCGACTTACAGAAGGGGTGCAAAGTCAGACCCATGCATTGACATAATAGCGAGAGGGTGCGGGGCGCTTTCTTCCCTCTGGAGGGGAAACCCGTGCATGCTTATGCCCACTAAAGATCTGGTGTGACGTCACCGTACTTTCGTTGGCCTTCCTATAGAGCTACTGCAGCTCTCAACACGCTTCGGTCAGTAGAATGAGCATTTAGGTACACTTGGGAGGTGAATTAAAGTATAT
Source organism: Rhipicephalus microplus (assembly GCF_043290135.1). Lineage (NCBI taxonomy): Eukaryota > Metazoa > Arthropoda > Arachnida > Ixodida > Ixodidae > Rhipicephalus > Rhipicephalus microplus. The sequence continues at coordinate 130,378,480 of NC_134701.1, forward strand.
TCTAAATGTTTGCTGTATTCGACTTTGTGTGCACTGTCTTAGCATACAGAGGAAACTCACAAGAGGCTTGTTTTAGCCTCGAAATTCAATGGCATCACCCCTTTATTGTTTGGTTTTCTACTGCGGTTGTACTAGGCTAAGCCAGAGGAGCCAATGCCGTACTGCACTTCTTCACAATAGCACTTAGCGAGGTGCATGACCGTATTCAAAACTGTGGTTACATTGCCAGCAAATGCTTGCTTTCTCAAACATTCCATGCTTGTTGCTGGTCTTGGCAGATATCACCTGGTGGTCAGTCTATTTAACCCACTTTAGAATGCACTATCTTGATTCAGCAATGATTTGTCTGGTCAAGGTGATGCGGGACAATGCCACTGTTTTCCAGTTACCCCTGGAGATAAGCCTGACTTTAGCACGACAGTATGGCTAAAATCTGGCCGTTTAGCGGGCTGTTACTTGATCGCTGTCCTTTCATGTCACTGGTGCTTAAAGGACCAGTAAACAAGTCGCAACATTTTTACACCTTTTTAACAACTACTTGGCTGGGGCCCAATATTTACATAGCACCAACTTCATCAGTTGGTCCTTTGCACTACGAAACAGTGCCTTGGCCCTGTGGTGATGCAGTTTTGGTTGTTGTAGTCTGCATTTTCATTTTCCTATGCTGCTCTCCGCCACTTCTATAAACCAAAGATTACAGAGACAAGTGGTGTTGCCTAAATGAAAGCCTTGGAGATTTAAGGAGTGTCTTGTGAGTTTACCGCTAGGTGAAGAGTGCGCATGCTGTGACATACTTGTTAGCTTTGCCGGATTCGCATACCTTTCATTGCACTTCTCCACCGCATCGCATAGTTACTGTATGCGACTTCGTTTCACCTAAAGGTGAGAACTCTAGCGTTGCTCTGAGTAACATGTTGAGGAGCCTTGCTCTCGGTTGTTAGCTCTGTGCTGATAGTGTAATCGCTGATGTCTTATGTTGCCAAAGGAGGCGTAGGCACAACGAAATGACTATGGCTACCCCTCTTTGCTGCCGAGAAAAGTGGGAAGGCCTAACGGCTAACCAAAACCGGCCGAAGCGAGCTTTGCTGAACTCCACAGCTTCCTTATTATAGAACTTATTTCCTAAATTCTTGTGTAAATGCGCAGTTGCTTTTCTATCACATATTTTAGACTGTATGGTTGTTTTCAGTCTATTTTAGCTTGCTCTTTCACTTGCATCGCTACAAGACTTGTGCATTGTGTGGGATTTATTTAATTGCATTGGTGCTCGTTTCTGTGTGCTTATGCAGGTGGCAAAGAGGCAATGCTAAGTTGTGGCTCGCTGCTGCGTGGCTACGACATTCAGACGGGCCAACCCTACATGGAACTCCAAGTGGGGCGGCAGGAGCGGCCACTCGTCGGGCCGTTTGTGGAGCTGGTGCGAGGCCGTTCCACCTACCTGGTGGTCGCCTTGAGTGGTGGTTCAGGGGGACCGCTACTGTGCGTGTGTCAGCCGGTCAGCGGGCGTGTAGTGCGTGCCATTCATCTGGCTGCACCGGTGAGTAACTGCCTAATGATTTGGCACGCTGAAACTGTGCGAGGAGCTGCTGTGCCTGCTAATCGCAAACAGCTTGCATGGCCACCTAGGGGGTGCAGCATGCCGTTTTCAGTGGCACGTGCTGTATTTTCACTCTTCCGAATTGTCCGCGTGTGTCAAGTTCTAACGAGTTCCTAGGTTGGATCTGATGACATAGGTGTGATAGAATGTGTCACTTACTTCTGCAATGCTCATGAAGTAGTCCTGTAATACTAATCTAGTAAGCTTAATTTGCCACTTTATTTAAGTGCATGGGATGCAGTCGTGTTGGTGCTATGTTGACTGCGGTCCTTTGTTTTTCCATTTTATGTTCCAAGCAGTTTTGCAGAGAATATGAAACAACGCCTTCCGATTTTTCTTTTCAGTGATTTTTTTACTATTACACTGCAAAGCCTTGCTTGTATTTTGGAATGTTCAGTCGAACCCACCAATAATAATGCTAAAAATGCCCCAAAAATGCCATTGTTGTGTAGTAAACTTCTGCTAAGATGAACTCTGTTAAAACGAATTCTTGCTTCCCGACTGCGGTGGCTGCATTTCCGATGGAGGTGAAAATGCTGTTGGCCCATGTGCTCAGGTTTAGGTGCACGTTAAAGAACTCGAGGTGGTCAAAATTTCGGGGGCCATCCACTATGGCATCTCTCATAATCTTATGGTGGTTTTGGGATGTTAAACCCCACATATCAGTCAATCAATCAATTAAGCAACAGATTTTTGCTTAAGACGAACAACACAGGTGTGTTTGGTTTCTCATAGGCTCAATTAAAGAAAAAAGTCTGCTTAAGACGAATCACGTAATAGGCCTCTACTGTTAGGACGAACTTTCGCAGCGACTAACAATGATGGAGATTCAGCGCAACGATGCAGGCATTTAGGTAAACAAAAGAAAACGAAAAAGGGGGGGGGGGTGTCCTGGCGCAAACACTCAAAGCAAGTCAAAAGTTAAATCAGTCGAATCTCGTTAATTTGAACACACTTAATTCGAACTCACAATGAGGTCCCGTCAAAGCTATGTGTATTTCAATGGGCGAAAACGCCCAGTAATTCGAACGCGCAAGCACTTTTGACGGTTAATTCGAACATACCGCGCTCCGAAAATGCTCTCAGCAACCCGCCCAATCCTGCGGCGGCACCTCCGACACCTCAACGCTGAGCGCAAAGGAAAGAAAAGGCTGCGGTGGAATGTTTGCTCTCTCTTAAATGCCGATTTGCGACGCGCCTGTGCACGCTTCTCCCTTTTCCACCCCTGCCACGTAAAGACTCTTCTCCTTCCAACACCACGCGCAAAAAGAGAGAGAGAGAAAAAAAGCTGTCGCATAGTGCGGTTCTCTCTCATGCACCGGTGACACGCTTCCCCTTTCCCATCCCAGACCCAGCCAGTTAATCCTTCTCCTTTTAAGGAGGCGCGCTAAGAGAGCAAAAAAAAAAAAAAAAAAAAAAGGCCCGTATCTGCATGTAATCTGCAAATGTCGGTCGAAAGACTGTAGTCTTGCGGGTGGAGAGAGTGAACAAAACATTTATTTCATGTTCTGCGCAAGAAAATCGGTGAATGGCATTCCGGAGGCGCTGCGTTAGAGTGCCTTGAGGGTGCAGCGCAGGCGAACGAGCGCATCGTCACGTCACACGTGAGACATGAGCGCCATCTGGCAGTTTCTTTTAGAAAACAAAGCGCGTGGCCGTGCGCGCCCGTCTCAGAGGTTATAAGCTGTAGAACGCGAGGCGACGGGTAGGCACCACCATCATCTCGTCTTAGCAAAGCGTTGGAAACGCTCCCCGTTCCGTGCAAGCGTTGCATGGTAAGCGCAGCTTGATAAGCGCTACGGTCCTTAAAATGACTTATGTATGCATTTTCTAGTAAGAGATGCATATGCAAAATATATGCGTGTTGTTATGGTGCCCCAGACATGCGCAATAATTACTTTTTAATTAACAATTGCACAAGCATGAACGCTCAACCTTGAGCAACATTGATGGTCGCTGCGGATGGGGTCGGCCGTTTCAAGTACCCGATGCCGGTAAGAGTGGACAGACAAATGTACAGACAGAGAGACAGACAGACCAAAATTTTTGTGTCGAAGGTCTCCAAGAAAGACTATCGTCTTTAAAAAGAAAAAGCTGCCGTGGAGTGTTGGTTTATCTGAAATGCCGATCTGCTTCTCTCTGCATGGAGACACTCCCTCTTTCTTGTCACGTGCTGGCAATGCTGCGGCTTTAGCGCAAAGGGTAGTAGCGGCGATGCAGTCGTCGTTGTCGTCTTCGAGTGTCGGCGCTGAACATTGCCGCGCTCAACTTCTCTTGCCAGGAGAATGCTGAAGCCGAAGTAGACACGCTTTGCAAGCTGCGTGCGAAATAGATTGACTAGCTGCAAGGCAAACGTGTGCAGACGTGCATCACCGATTTACTTCAATTAATGATGGATGTACTGGGATTTGTGAATAAATGTAAGTCTTCTAAAACTTCCCCCTTGTGTATTAGCTCAATGCACATGGGCCACTTCATGGAGAACTTCTTTTAATTCGAACAAGTTTTCGGGCCCCTTTGAGTTCGAGTCATCGAGATTCGACTGTAGGTGGATAGCAAAATCGTGGCTCACACAATGGATTGTTGGGTATGGTGTCTGTCTTCACCGACTTCCGGTTCGGGATGTGGTGATGCCGTGTGGGCATTCGTGCCAGTGCCGGCACTTTTCACGTGTGCAACCTTGCACTCGTGGTGCCCTTTTCTTACAAAATGCTGCACAATACTTTGGAGTGCTATGCAGCATGATGAACAAATGCAATCACTACGAGATAATTATATGTGACGCTACGATGACTGGGAGACGTGGCCCAGCTCAAACGCCATGTTTTATTCCATTCTCACTTCCTCTTCACCTGTCTCTACCATCAGTCACTGCTTTCCTACATCACAGGATTTCCCCTCCCCTTGGAAGAAGTCAAGTCAGACAACCAACAAAACAACAAAAACCCAGAGTGTTAAAGTGAAAAATGTCAAAATGCACCGTAGTTTCATTTCAGAAGGGAGTTCTTCAACTCACACAAACAAATCCACAGCAGAGGGAAGCAGTCCGGCCATATCTAAGGAAACTCTGGTGGACGAGGCTGGCTGTTGCGTCCTAGATGGCGTAACCACACCCTGGAGATCTGCACTGGTGATGACATGGATTGAGTTCTTGTGAGGAACAGACAAGGTTGGGAGTCTCTGTAGTACTTGAAGTTCGGGTGTCGAAGGCGACGAATTGTGTGTCGTGGCGGGAACAGACGGTGTGCTTCCAGTTTGCGTGTGCGGTGGTCGCGGCTCATGGAATAGTGCTTTGGTCTCTGCGTTGGGCAGATGGTGCCTTCTTGTCTTTTTCGTTGTTTTATGTGGTTTTGGAGCTGTAATCGTAGGCGCAGTCTTGATCTCTTGTGCTCAATGCGTTTTTGGCGCCGATACCTTATGCGTATATGCCTCATGTCTTGAGTTTGCTTTAAGAGGCCCGTTTTGCATCGTTGTCCTTGTTAGTGTATCCGTTGGAGTGTCTGGAATCCTTGGACTCGCTTTTGCTGGCTTTGCTGCTGTTGAATCGGAACGTGTTGAGGTGGAAGTGTTTCTTGAACATCATGCTGGTTTTCTTGACAACTTGGTGTAGTGTCCAGTCGGCAGCTGGTAGTCTGTGGGCTGTTGTCATTCTGTTCGGGCAGAGAATATAATGCTTCAGAGTTGATAGAAAGCTCTTCAGAGGCATCTTCTGCACTGTTCACTACGAAGGGCTCTTGTGCTTGGCAGCGTGCGATGTTCGTTGGGCTTTGCTTCGACTGTCTAGTAGGTGTGCACCAGACGGGAATGCATGAACCCGTCCGGAAGGAGCATGGCTTGACAGGGTATTTTCGGGAACCGTCAGGTTATCTACCATGATCGCGGCGTCCTTATGAGGCAACTGGTGAGCGATAGAAGCGCTTGTATTAGCTGCGTGATGGAAAACCGCGCGGTGTACTACGTACGCGAGACGAAAACTGAAGGGCATCAGGTGGGTGAGCCATGTCTCGTGTCATATGCTGGAGTGAGGACTTTGGAAATGCCGACTTTCGTGCAAAAGGGAGGCGCTCTCGATAGTTAGGTTTTTCCAGAAATATGCATGGTCTTCTGTTAGTAAACTCATGTTCCACTTGGTGTTGTGGCAGTGGTCGATTCATGCTGGGCATTCGGAAAGCTTGAAGACTGCTTGTGATATTGACAACTGAGTGCGATTGCCTGTGGATGGTTGGTTATAAGCGAGTCTTCATCATAGTCGTCATTGTATTCTAGAAATCAGATGGTAATTTTTTCTTTAATCTTTTTCCATGACTCGTCATTTTGAAATATGTGGGCGATGTAGAATTTTAAAGCCTCATCGGAGACGTAGTCGGTAAAGTTGATGACCATCTCCCGTTCCAACTAGGATGCAGCGGCGGCTGCATCCTAGTCGGCTGCATCTTTTCTCCACCTAGCCTGTAGGTGGAGAAAAGATGCAGCCGACTAGGATGCAGCTTCATCCATAATAAAAACAAAAAACAAAAGGAGTTCGTCGTTTTGTATTCCCCTCGAATCCTTTGGTTCCACAACAGGAGTACGGTAGAGAACAGATGAACACAAGAACTTGGCTAGAGGGGAAAATGCCAAAGAAGGGCGCCGAAAAGAAAACAAGTAAAAGTGAAAATGGAAAGATTGTCTGTATATTATAGTCACATGAAACGTAAACCACATATACGGCACTAGGATGAGTTAGATGCATTGCCATCGCCGTTATACAATGGCGCCTGAGCACAGGTTGTGGTCAGTTTGTGTTGTTTTGCTTAGGGCCTGTGCTCTGCTTAGAGTGAAATGCAGCAAATTGTGATGTGAAAGGCAGCAAATTGTGATGTGCCATATTTATATGAAAGTGCACGGCAAAGGAAGGTCATTTTGCACATTCAGTATAGCTGTGTCTAACCTTTTTGTGTGCCCGATGCTTGTGATCGCGAGTAGCGTAAACAGAAATCTTCAGCTGCATGTTTTTCAGTTTCCGAACTTCAAAGAAACGCTTGCAAACTTTTATAAGCAACTTGGCATATATTGGCTTTGTCAAGGTAATGGTATGCAATGGAGGCGTATTCAAAAGTCATAGCAAAACCAGTAAAACAGCCTTTCGGAAGGTAAACAGCCAGAAGAATAAATTTTTTTATTCTTTGAACAAGAATACTGCTTGTCTGTCCTTTTTTAATGAAAAGTAAATGAAAAATAGTATTGTAGTAAATATAGCATTAGGAATAAATCTTCATAATTAATTTTTGAGTATAATGAACTCATTTTTTTGTAATACAGTCGAACACGGGTATATCAAGCTCAAAGGGGATCGCCAATTAGTTCGATATATGAAAAATTCTATGTAAAAAAATACAGGCCCTGAGAGCTTACCTGAAGTGAACCATCACCTACAATAGGTGCATTCAAAAATGACAACTGATTCCGCACACATGCCATGACAGAATGATTTATTTGCGGGAAAAAAATCGCTTAACTTGGCCTGCTTCTTCATTTTTGAAATGAAGTTGAAGACACTAGTCTCAATCTTATCAAGGCTGTCTAGGTGCGACAGCCCGGTTCCCTCCATGTGGCTGATGCAGTGACAAATGACGCTGAACGCTGCCGCCACTTCAGTGGGGGAGTACGCGTGTGTAGCCAGTGCCTCGTCCGCACTAACCTCCTCGTCACATTAGTTGTCGGCCTGGGAACCCTGGGTCCCTGCAACCGCAGCTATGTCCTCGTCAGCAAGGTTCACAATGGCCTGGACATTGCAGTCTGCTTATACGTAATCGTCCACAGACATTTCGTGTGGAACTGCTGCTGGGAAGCGGGACAATTCGTGAAACGCATCATCTATGCGCTAGTCGTCGTCTTCACCGGTTTCCGCTACTCCCGCCGTCTCAAAGCCTGCCTAGTGCAAGCAGTTGCCCACTGTGTCTGTCCTTATGTCTCAACAGGCATTGAAGATCTCCGTGGGAGAAAACTTTGCAGAGATTTCCAGCCACTCCTTCGTCAACAACTGCTGGACGTCCTGGCTGCTGACAGCTTCGCTTTCTCCAGAAATGGTTTTGCCAACAATTTTGTAGCGCTGCTTAAATTGGTGAAGCCACCCGGTTTTCTCGGCGCTCTTGTTTTACCGAGCGCGGCGGCAAACCATTTGGCCTTGGCCATCAGCATTAGGCCATCCACCTGATTGTTCTTCGCGTGCACTTCCAAAAACCAGGCATAGAGTGCTTTTTCTACATTCCCATGGGCAGGAGCGTGGACATGACAGGCTCCCAACGTTCGCTGCTTCGCCGCCTTTGCCTTCAACAAGGTAATAGAGTGCTCCGTGGTTGAACATTTTTTGCCCATCTCAACACGCTGAATAGCCTTTAACTTCGTTGCAAAGTCAAGGGTCTTGTGCTTCTTGACGCTGGCCATAGCTACACCAGAAGCCGACAATTCAAGGAGTCCGCAGCGGCTTTGCACTCCACGCACGCAATAGAAAAGTGTTGCACATGCGGTGGTACGTAGGCGCCGCAACAACGAAAGAAATAAAGCGCTCGTGAGGGGATGGCCACCTGCGAGGGCAACAGCAAAAGGCACGAGCTGTGGTTGGCCTATCAAAATTCGCAAAACAGCAACAAAAATAAAGTAAAAAGCGAAAAGAGGAGGACGTCTGCTCCTTCGTTCCTGCTCTCCGAGCCGACGGGTACGCTGAGAAAGCATGAAAGAGAGAAAAAGAAACGAAAAAAAAAGCTATTCCGCAAGTTAGAGATTGTGCAATTTGAGCCCTCTCGCCCTTTCGTTTTTTGAGCGTTTCGGGTTTTAGCAGACGGGTGGTGCCGCGCGGTGGTCTCCAGGCACGCGGAGCTGCGCTGCTGTGTTGATTGCAAGGTGCGGCGAGTGCCGAAGTGCACCTTTCAGCTCACGCAGCTTATGATATATCCGAAGGGAGGTAAAAATACCATTCAATATAAACGTGCGAATTTTTATACTTTTACAAAGAAATTTCAGGGGATAACTTACGAGTTCGATATACATGAAAATTCGATATATGTGGATTCGATATATCCGTGCTCGACTGTATGTTGAGTGTATAAGTAAACTTCATTTAGCGTTTTCAAGCAGCATACCGTATTTACTCGATTCTACCGCGCCCTCGATTGTAACGCGCACCTGGTTTCCACGACAAAAAAAAAACAAAAAAACTAAGACATCGATTGCAACGCGCACCCATTTTTCTCGTTGGCCCGCTTGATCACACCACTCGGGAAAACGACTTCTTTTGAGAGCGTCTTCCGTTTAAATATGAGGTACGGGGGAAGCTTGTGCCTATCTCACCTGCAACGGAGCATTGCTGTCACTCTAGTTTTACCGTGGCCCGATGTCAGCACACGAACTTGCTTCGCCCCCTTCTCCTCGACGGTTGTGGTGCCAGGCATGTCGAAGTAAAGAGGCGTCTGATCGGCATTCCTGATTTGCCCAAGCAGGTAGCCGTTAATGTGCCGCAAGTTTATGAAGAACCGCTGAAGACTCTGAAGCTTTTCTTCATACTCCTCCGGCAACTTCCGGCATATGCCCGTTCGCCTTCGGAGGGAAAAGCCTTTCCTCTTCATAAAGTTAGTTAGCCAGCACCTGCTCGCTTTAAACTGGCTCTGCATTAGCCCCTTTTTTTAAGGCTAACTGCATAGCCTGCACTTGGAGCAGTTCTGTCGTCACGGGCTGCTGTGCCGCTCACTGCTTAATCACATACTCGCCGAGCAGCTCTTCAATTTGTGGAAACCGACCCTGCTGTGGTCGACTGAAGCTTTTGCGTGAATCTTTGCCGTCGACAATATCCTGCTTTTCTTTCCGCCAGTCCCGCAAGCACGTTTCGGGAACTCCGAACGACCGCGATGCGGCCCGATTTCTGTCCGTTTCGGCACACGCGATGACTTTTCTTTTGAAAGCAGCATTGTGGTACACTCGTCGAGTTTTTGGAGTCGGCCCTACCATGCCGTCGATGCTAATGTGCTACAAGATGACGAACTCCTCAGCACACGTACGAAGTGCCGCACATGGAAAACACATAGGCAGAAATGGCCGACACGCCATGCCGACGCACGTAGGGGGCGGCCATTTTGGAAGTGCCGATGGCAATAGAATGACCATATTCATGTTTTTTTTACTCGATTCTAACGCGCATGCGATTTATGAACTCGCTTAACCGGAAAAAAGGTGCGCGTTAGATTCAAGTAATTACGGTATTTGGGCGTACTTGGCATGTTAGCATTTGATTTTTGGGGGCAAGACGAACTCCTGATAAGATGAACAAATGATCGTGGTCTTTTTAAGTTCGTCTTAGCCCCGCCGTGGTGGTCTAGTGGCTAAAGTACTCGGCTGCTGACCCGCAGGTCGCGGGTTCAAATCCCGGCTGCGGCGGCTGCATTTCCGGTGGAGGCGGAAATGTCGTAGGCCGGTGTGCTCAGATTTGGGTGCACGTTAAAGAACCCCAGGTGGTCAAAATTTCCGGAGCCCTCCACTACGGCGTCTCTCATAATCATATGGTGGTTTTGGGACGTTAAACACCACAAATCAATTGAGTTCGTCTTAAAAGGAGTCTGTTGTAATTGATAATTATCGTAACTAGGCTGCATGAAAAAAAAAAAACTAAATGTGGGGAGGCCAGGCTGTTAAAAAAATCTATAACATGTGAAGAGATATCGAACACATCAGTAATGGGGACAATGAGCTGCAGATTTTTTGCTTACTTGAATTCGGAAGGGTTTACGGCACTGATTAAGAAGGTTCATAGAGCCGTTGTATAAGAACATAAGAAATTTTAGGTGCTGAAACTCCTTGATATCTTGTTTTTTTGACTTTTTGATCTAGTTCCATATTTGAAATGGCAGTAAGTGAAGCCACCACCTCTACTGCATTGATTGTTTGACATTGCTGGTTTGAATCTGTTTACAGCCGTGGTGGATTTCTATAGTTAGCTTTGCTGCAAAGCCAAAATGCTACGTGGTGAAGCATATTATGAATACAAAAAAAGAGGGGGGGGGGGAGCTTTTGTCATAGTGTGGGTGAATACCACCTTTGCATGGCACGGAATAGCCTATTCATGTTCAGAGAGAGAGGTTGGAAGGGGGACTGGAGAAGTGTGCTTAGCTGGTGACATGCATAGATACCTGGTGGCGGTCGTGGTGGCGGGTGGAGTTAATAACATAATTAAAAGTTCTTTGTGCCAAAACTGCAGTATTTTTATGAGGCACGCTGCAGCGTAGGATGATGCAAAAAATTTATACCACCTGGTGTTGAAATAAGTTTTCATCATCATCACCTGGTATTCTTTCACGTGCGCTGAAAATGTACAGTACGTTTTCCTCTAGTATTTTGACTCATTGAAGTGCAGCCGCTGAGGTCAGGATCGAACCCACGACTTTTGGGTCAGCAGCTGAGCACCGTAACCGTTATACCACTGCAACAGACAGTAGGCAGAGATGCTGCTGCAGCTTGAATCTCTCGTTCTCTGCTTTCTCTTCAAGGATTGTGCATTTCGTTTCATTTCAGTACGGACACCCAGCAGCCAGAATTCATCGCTATAACTCGGATGTCCCAAGCTCTCCTCACATAGCGGACTGCAGTGAAAACATTTTGTCCCAGAAGGGCCAACAGTTGAGAAATTTGAAGTGAGGGTTTGTAAAATGTTGGCTAATGTTGCCATTTCAAAGGAGCAGGCTTTTTGTATATTTCATGCATCATTTCTGAAATGGACTTTGCATCCAGATTCGAGAAGTATGTCCACTTCGACCACTATGATGGCCAAAAGTTTGCGTGTTATGAAGCATTGACTTGACTTCGATCATGTGTGAATACGCGGTGACCGCATAGTGTGACTCATGCAGAAAAATGCTTGAGACCAGTCCAGTCTCCATAGCTCACTGAAAAAGATGTTATTAATCTCAGTGGGGGATAAATAATGTGAGTACTGTTCATCAAGGTGTTTAAAATTGCAGTCCTTGTGAAGCTGCGGGCTGTTAGCAAAAGGTTTGCGGGCCGTGTGTTTGAGACCTCTTATATAACTGACAAGGCGGTGTGGGTGCATTGTTGCGAGTGGGTAATGTCGCCATAAATACAAAAGTTGACGGTGCAGCGGCTTCTCATTGATATAACCGATATATCGGTAAAACCAGTGTCATTATAAGGGGAGGGGGGGTTTTACCGTTCAGCCTACTAAATATGTACCAGTATCCTTTGCGGCAGTAGGTAATTGCAGCGCTGATCTTCACATGTGCAGGTCACCAACCTGTGCCTGGTGAGCGCCCAGAGACTGGGCGTCCTGGGTGGTGGCTGTGTGGCTCTGGCCACCGAAGACCGCTGCTTGCTGCTGCTGGACCTGTGCTTGGACAGTGCCCATCACTACTCGGATGAACTGAGGCCTGCCAGCTTGGTGCGGTTGGAGAGCGTCTTTTCTGATGATCTGCCAAACATCTCTCCGGTCCATGGGGACCCCAAGCACTGCTTTGTGCCCCTCTGCAGTGAGTATGGGGAAACCTAGTGACTAGTTCTATAAAATACTGAGCAAGTATTTCCCCGGCATCATTTTTTTATTTTTTTTCAACCTGTTCTCCGCTACGGAAACCTGCAGCAGTGGCTTCCAGGAAACCGTGTTCTGAGAGTCTATTTCTATGTGCTTTTTTGGGGGGTGCCTCGAAGGTGTGTTTTGAATTGTCACATATTGTCTGCACATTTGAAGAACGTCTCCATGCTTCATCTTTACACATGAAATTTCTTGCGAGGATTCTCTCTGGTTTCTGTGAAAACAGTATGTTATCTTGCGGCGTCTTTGAAGCACCCGAGACGTTGTAGAAATGGGAGGATGGATTTACTTAACTCTCATAAAAACACAAGCCACACAGGCCACAAACCTCACGAGCGTCTCTCCTCAACGTCGTCGTCTTTCTTCACTGTTTACAGAAGGGCACGTGCATTTCCAACAAGTGCATGCGTGCGTATATGGTAAGGCATTTCATTAGAAAGACAGATGTGCATTCTTGGATGGTCTTCCCCTGCTACCTTGGATTTTGGTGTTGGTTTCAGATTGAGCAAGGCCCCCCCTTTCACTCCAGATCTTGTGCAAGTGGGAGGGGAGCTTGCTTAAGACTTTATGATACTTCAGTAGACTCTTACTAAATGCACCCTGAAAGGATAAGGAAAATATGTTCCATTTAAGTTTTTTTTTTACTGAGAGATAAACAGGAAGGCAGAATATAAGCACGAAACCAATCATGTCAAATGCAATTCGTTCATTTTAGCAGCAGTTTCATACGAATGATTTTTGTTTTTTATATGTGCCAGGATGTGCCATATGTATTATGCTAACACGTAAGCACAAACGTCTGGTGAACACCATTGTTACATTGCTACTAGCAATGCAATAGATACGATTAAATCACAAGTCTCGTTTAGAGTATCCTCAACAAGGCATCTCCTTTTCGAAACTCCCAAGAAAGTTGTGGCTCTCTCGTTCAATCGTATGGTACCGTATTTACTCGCATAATAAATGTATCCCCAACTTGAGTCGTCAAAATTTGGATTCCCCCCTCACGTAATAAATGCTGCAGTCCCGCTAACCGGCACCTGGTGCCGTATTTTTTCGTTAATCTTGTTATCGACAGTTTGTTTTGATGCTTCAAGGGTAGCTTGCTGCAATGTTACTTACTTGCTACATTGTAAACAACATCATCGCAGTCGTCGTGTGAGGTTGCTGGATGTTGGCAAAATGCATCGTAGCGCACGCTTCTCTGGGCACCCCTCGAGGTCACAGCAAATACCAATGTTGCGGGTAAACGATTGCGAGAAGAGATAGCTGCAAAAACGCTTTTATGACGTGGGTGGCGGCGTGGAGACAGCTTGCAGAATATAGCGTCGTCAACCCCCCGAAGATGAGTAATGTGCAGCAAAGAAGCTGTTTCCAAACAGTGTACGTGTATGCAAATTGCAAAAGGCTAAGCGATTGAACTTTTTTTTGCATTACCCCATTTTTTGCTTCTCCCGTAAAAGTTTGCATAAAATTTGCGCTGCACAATAAACACACCTCCAACAATGCTTTGATTTTTCGAGAAAAAAAGTGTGTTCATTGCGCGAGTAAATACGGTGTACCACATGAAGGCCATGTAATCTTTTTCAAACACAGGCCTACTTATTGAAGGGACCCTGAAACGGTCTTTTGAAGTTTTGCTAGTATTTAGTTTAGAGCATCATCGAGCCGTTCGCCCCACAAATTCAGCGACATGCCATGTACCAAGGCCACTACAGACAATTAGTATATCATACACTTCTCACCCCTGCCTTGCCTCCTCAACTCATGAGACACGCTGGCATTGCTGGCAGTTGCAGAGCTGTCATGAGCTCACTCGACAATTACAGCTTCACTGAGTCATGAACTCTGAAATTGCTTGCCGACAGGTTGCATGCAATCTTGAAGACCATAGCCTAGTGCGTCCGGCAGCACGCACATCGTCTGGCTACAGAGACGAAGATCGCAGAGTGGTGAATATCTGCTACCAGCCGATCTTACACGCATTCCACACCCAATCAGATCAGCAGCCTTTTAAAAGCTTTCAGCAGCCTTTTTGATCAACAGCAAACTTCTCTGCTTTCGAAAATAAGCACCATTCAAAAGCAAACTTAGTTACCTTCATTTCGATGTGCTAGATCGTATTTTTGTAAAGCTTGTAGCTTCACTGCAAAAACTTCTACATGGAAAAGACAGCAACTTTCTCTATGGGAAGGAAAGTTCTAATTGGAGACTATCTTATCTTATGATACCAATGCATTCAATTGATTGTGAACCCTGTTTTATTAACTTTTTTATTTCCTTTAGAGTGAGAATTAGGGAGGTACCTTGGTACAATCTGTGGCAAGGGAGTGATTTTATCTGATGTTGCTGGTGGTGATTTGGGTACGGCAAGAATAATTCAGGCCTTATCTTTAGAGAATAAAAAAATAATGTGCTGGCTTTTACCACAAGCCCTTGGGCATTGTATTGTTTCAATTCCTAGATGTGCTTCTTTCAGGGCTTTGAAAAGTAAAAAATTTCAGAATTTCCTGCCCTGAAATGTGATTCAAAACCTGTAACTTAGGTATATTTGCCTTGGTGTTTCTGCAAGTTCTTCTTGTTACCTTTTCACGCATGAAATGTGTTCTGTTGCAGACTTGGATGATCTTGCCGAAGTGGACGAAATGGCAGTGTCAAATGGTGAGTGTCTTGCCCGCTTGTTCGTTACTTGTGCAGTTGATTTTTTCTGGGAAGAGCAGGTTACATTTGCAGCTAAGACTTGATTCTTGCGATTTATTCAAAACGAAAGAGTTATGAAAGCCTTCTCAGCATGGCATTTTTTAACAGATTGTAGTAGAGTACTCTGTACGCCTTTGTGTTACCATCGTTTGCTCCATGGAGACACTAAATGAGGACGTTTACAATTCTAGGTGTTCAAGCTTCGTGCTCTCCAAAATTTCTGAACACTCTGCTCTCATTGCAGGCGCAAAACTCTAACGAGTTTAAGTGTCGCATAAGTGATGTTTTAATGGTGTTCCATACATCACAACACCATGTTTTACATTGAGTGCTGCATGTGCACAACATGTCGATTGCGATGCTTTTATATTGCCATGTTCTTTCCTCAAGTTTCGTTATCGTCTCATTACACTGTATGCAATTCTTAGGGCCAACGACGCCTGCAATGTTCGAAAAGCTTCAAGACTGTAGTAGACCATTTCGTTAAGCTCACGCCCACTTCGCGAACATTGCAGATTATTCTGGAACCTACGTGGTCGCTAGCGATAACGCTACCGTATATACTCGTGTAAGGGCCGCACTTTTTTTTCGAAAATTTTGCTAGGTGCGGCCCTTACACGAATCAGGCCGATTTAGTACAGGCAGTACAGGCCAAAGGTCTGTACTGTTTATGCAACAGTAGCAGAGTGCAAGAGTCACAAATGACATGCCAGAAATGTTTTTATTCGGATTCCATTTCGCTGTCCTCGTTCTCGGAGGAGCTCGCCTCGGCGTCCGCGTCTTCCCAGAGACGGTCATCTTCGGTGCCGTTCATGGAGTTCGAAATTCCCGTTACCTTGAAGCTTTTAGCAACTACTTCTACTGACATGGCACGCCACGCATTCAAAATCCATTCACACACCTGTTGGAGCGACGCCCGCTTCAGCCGTCCTGTAGGGGTCTTCTCGTGGACGCCTCCAGCCATCCATTCAGAGTAACATCGGCGAAATTCCACTTTGAATGGTCTGTTGACGCATACGTCGAGCGGCTGCAGCACACTCGTCAGGCCACCGGGAATGACGGCCAAGTCCGTACGAGTTGCGGCAACTCGGTTCTTGACGCGGTCGGTCAAGTGGCCCCTAAAGCTGTCCAAAACAAGGAGGGCTTTCCGTTGTAACAGCCCTCCAGGTCTGTTTGCCCAGACGGTCTTAATCCAGTCAACGACCAGTTCCTCGGACATCCAGCCCTTCTCTTGCGCACGTACGACGATTCCCTGAGGGAACTTCTCTTTTGGGAGAGTCTTCCTTTTAAATACGACGTACGGCGGAAGCCTCCTGCCGTCTGCCGTGATGCACAACATCACAGTGCACCTTTGGCGTTCTGCACCAGTCGTGCGCACAGACACACTTTTCGCACCTTTTAAATCCACTGTGGTGCTTTCCGGTGCATCGAACCACACAGGTGTCTGGTCCGCATTCCCAATTTGGGACAGGTCGTATTCATGCTCCCTCCTGAGAGCATTCACGAAGCGATGAAACTTAATGACGTGGTCTTCGTACTCGCGCGGCAGTTTTTGGCAAATCGTCGTTCGGCGCCGAATAGAAAGCTGGTTACGGTTCATAAACCGCGTAGCCCAGCCCCGACTTGCCTTGAATTGTGCCGGGGGTATTTCCATGTGGCGAGCGATGCTGAGGGCTTTGACGCGTATCATGTCAGTCGATACGGCGTAGCCGTCCCTTCGTGTGTCGACGACGTAGTTGACGAGCTCGCTTTCGAGTTGCGGGTACTTGCACTTTTTCCCGCGAAACGCCTTTCGGCTCCTGTTAGTAGCGGCGAGGGCATCTTTCTGATTCATCCAGTAACGCACGCGCTTCTCATCGACGTCGTACTTTCGTCCAGCTTCCCGCTTCCCGTGCTCCTCGGCATAGTCAATCACTTGCAGCTTAAATGCTGCAGTGAATGATCTCAGATGCCGGCCCATCGTCCGTCACGTGCGCTGGCTTCTGCAGGGTTCACTACAACCAACAAAGTGACACCGACGACACCGATCTGAAGTCGCGCTGCCAACGTATCGACACGATGCTAGGAACGATGCCAACAAAGAGGCCGCACAAGGCAAATATGGCGGCGCGCTGTCAACAGCGTGGTCGGCGCGTCGGCGGAAGTAGAATAAAAGCGGAAAAGCGTGCAGCGCCATCTGGCTGTAAATGAACTAACTACACTTTTCTGGCGGGACATTTTGAACTTTTGTTTTTTTTTTTTTCGAAATATCCGCTTTCAAAGTTGGGGTGCGGCCCTTACACGAGGGCGGCCCTTACACGAGTATATACGGTAGAATATTCGCTGACGCGTGTCTAAATACCGCCACAAGCCCCACCGCGGTGGTCTAGTGGATAAGGTACTCGGCTGCTGACCCGCAGGTTGCGAGTTCGAATTCCCGCTGCGGCGGCTGCATTTCCGATGAAGGCGGAAATGTTGTAGGCCCATGTGCTCAGATTTGGATGCACGTTAAAGAACCCCAGGTGGTCGAAATTTCTGGAGCCCTCCACTATGGTGTCTCTCATAATCATATGGTGGTTTTGGGACGTTAAACCCCACATATCAATCAATTAAATACCCCCACGCTTCACCACTTGTCAGTTGATCACCGGCTGATGCTCTGTTTACCGCTATCAGTGCCCATGTGTTGCTATAATCTGACCTTCTGTTTCCTGGCCACAAGTTCGGCCGAATAAAGAGTTTAATCTTAGCATTGAGTCTGCTTCCTTCGTTCATGTGACGCACGACTCCATCACAAAATACGCACGGCTGTTATGGTTTTCATGTATGCTATGCTAAAACTTGTTGATTCAGGCCACTGCTATGTTTATCGGCATCTTGGTGTTTCAAACCGAAGCTCTTGAGTGCCTACCTAGTACTTGCAGCCCTGATGGTTCTTGAGGGTTAGCTTCACAGCAGTGCCGGTGTGTTCCGCAGTTAGGCCTACTACCTAAGTGGGTGTCACGAGGCTAGTCAACCCACAAGCTCTCGTGTAGGTTCTTGTGCATACAAACCGATGAGAAAACCCACATCGGTAAAGAGAACACGAGACCGTTTATGCACACAAGAAAAACAACTAAATATATTTTCAATAAACTAGATAAAGAGAAAGAAATAAGAGGAAAAACAAACAAAGCACACAAATTTGAGGAGAAATTAACCTAGTGACTGCGAAATGCTAAGGATGCGTAAGCTCCGCAATAGCAAAAGCGACTGTCACCGTTCGGTCGCGGCACTCTTGTAGACGGCGAGGG
Source organism: Rhipicephalus microplus (assembly GCF_043290135.1). Classification (NCBI taxonomy): domain Eukaryota; kingdom Metazoa; phylum Arthropoda; class Arachnida; order Ixodida; family Ixodidae; genus Rhipicephalus; species Rhipicephalus microplus. The sequence continues at coordinate 130,396,619 of NC_134701.1, forward strand.
TTGATGCGATGGGGTGCAGACAAGGTAGATCAGAAGTCCAAGCGTTGCTCGTGGTTGAAGGTAGCTCCGGGCGCACCAAGGTCAGTGACCCCTCAGCGTTCGTCCTCCGACGCTGGGACGTAGCCCTGGAAACGGGACGAGCCTGGCCAAAGCCAAATGACGAGCGGCCTGGCCAACGCCAGGCGATAGATGATGCTCGGGTGCCCGACCAGGTGGGAGCCCGCAGCAGCAGCCTTGCCTCAGGAACTCGGCCGCCACCCCCACGCCCTGGTAGCCTGCTTGCCTCCGTCGCGTCCCGGCCACGTCTGCCCCGTTCTTCGTTCGGGCTTCTTCCAAACCAGCGTGGGGGCCTCTCATTGGTCCGAACTTCACGCGCCTCGTCTGCCCATCGTCTTCCTCACCGAATACATCGCGAAGGCGCGCATCCACACCATCGGTCGTCGTCGTCTTCTTTCCTATGCCGGTGCACTCGCGCACATTTTAAACCGAACTCTGGTTGCACTCGCGCACTTCACGAAACGCGCACTTCACGAAACGCGCACTTCACTTATCACAACATGCCCCTTTTTCGAAAAGTTTTTTCCCAACGGAAAAAACTGCCGGATGCGTGTTTCACCACACAGGATACGTTCTTGGAGTTCGCATGAACACATGCACACTGGTATCACTGCAACAAGTCTTAAGGAGCACACTTACAGGAAAAAAAAAATCCACATATGGTAAACAATATTCCGATGGTTGTTTGAAATGCTTTGCCTCCCATCTTTAGCAACACCTGAATTCGTATCTATGGCCATAACCTGCTCATGAAGTCTGCACCTGCGTTTTCAGAACCTTTGATATGTTGAATATGAAAAGTGTACTCTTGTAGTACTAGACTCCACCTTAGCAACCTACTGTTCAGGTGTTTTGCCTTCGCTAAGTATTGTAGCGGTTGATGATCTGTCTGTACGATAAACTGTACTCCGTACAAAAAAATATGAAATTTTTCTACCGCCCATACTAGCGCTAAGCATTCTCGTTCGATAGTCGAGTAATTCTGCTCCTGAGGCAACAGCTGGCGGCTTTCATACGACACTGGGTGCAACAGCCCCGCGTGTTCTTGCATGAGGACTGCACCGATGCATGTGTCGGATGCGTCTGTACGGAGTATGAACACACGTTTTGGGTCTAGTGCCTTCACGATCGGGCCAGAAGCAAGGGCTTGCTTCAGCGTTTGAAATGCTCCTTCTGTTTCAGGAGTCCAACAAATCTTGTTTTTCTCCATTTTTCTGGTTAGCTGAGTTAAAGGCTGTGCGTTCTCCGCATAGCGAGGTATTAAATCTCGGTAATACCCAGCTAGTCCCAGAAAAGATCGGAGTTGCTTCTTGGTGTCAGGTAGAGGTGCACTGGCTATCTTCAAAACCGTAGTTTCCACAGGTTGAATAGTCCCGCCTCCTAGACGATGTCCCAAGAAGACTATCGAATCCACAGCAATTTCGCACTTCTGAGGCTTGATGGTTAAGCCAGACTCCCGTACTTTCTGCAACAAGCGTTGCAAGGTGTCTATGTGCTCTTCCCAGGTGTTCGTGGCTATGAGAACGTCATCGATGTAGTGGACTACATTTTCAAGGCCCTGTAGGAGTGTTCTCATTAGACGCGTAAACACCGCAGAAGCTGTCTTTATGCCAAACGGCATGTATATAAATTGGAAATGACCGGATTGCGTTGAGAATGACGTTACTGGCCTCGATGTCCGGTCAAGTGGGACTTGCCAATACCACTTTGTGAGATCAAACTTTGAGAAGTATCTCATTGTGCCCACCTCTGTAAGCATTAGGTCGGTCCTAGGTATGGGTTCAGCGTCGGAAACCAGTATCTCGTTGATGCGACGGAAGTCGACGCATGTGCGATAGGTGTTATCCGGCTTCTTAATAAGTACCAAGGGCGAATTGTAGCGCGAATGGGATCGCTCAATCACACCCAGTCTTAACATGTCCTGAACTTCTTGTTCTACTACTTCCTTCATGGCCAACGGCAAAGGATACTGCGGTGTGTTGATCGGTTCAGAGGTCGTCAATTGAAGTCGGCATTCCAACAGATTTGTCTTTCCCGGTATCTCAGAGAATACATCTTGGTAGGTGACTAGAATCTTCCGAAGTTCTGTACGTTTGTCTTCTTCTAAGCTACTGCCGATCGGAATCGCTTCTACACCCACAGTCGGCTTAACTGTGCAAGCTGGTAGAGGGGTATCTGTCTCCTCCTCTTTCATAACCACAAAAGATGCTGTTTGTGGAATTGTGTCTGGTCGCCGGTCTTCATATCATTTTAACATATTAATATGGAAAAGTTTGGCGTCATGCCCCAAGTCCAGCCAATAGTCGTAGTCGCCCTTTTTCCCAATGACCGGAAACGGCCCTTTCCATTCCATCAACAACTTATTCGCTGTTGTAGGAAGCAAAATAAGAGCTCGGTCTCCAACTTTCAGCTGACGGCTCTTGCTCTTCCGATCATAGTGATATTTTTTAGTCGTTTTCGCTGGTATCAGGTTCTCATGGGCTAATTTTAGCGTTCTTTCCAGACGATCCTGGAGATCGAGGACATATCCATAGGTCGTTTTCACCTCCTCTTCGATCTTTTCTCCAGTCCACAGCTCCTTTAACAAGTTGAGTGGTCCTCGGACGTATCTCCCATAAATGAGTTCGAAAGGAGAGAACCCCATGCTGGCCTGAGGAACTTCTCGATATGCAAATAGAAGTGGTGCAAGCAATCGATCCCATGATTTTGGATCCTCTTGGCATAGCTTGCGCAGCATTTGTTTCAAAGTCCCATTAAATCGCTCTACCAAACCATTGCACATGGGATGATAGGGCGTCGAACTCAGATGTTTGATTGCCAACAGATCGTTTACTTCTCTCATCAGGTCCGACGTGAAGCATGAGGCCTTATCACACAGGATTTGGCGGGGAAATCCAACGCGGGAAAACATTTCGACCAACCCGTCTGTCACAGTCGCGGAGTCAATCGCCGGCAAAGCAATGGCGTCAGGATAGCGCGTAGCGAAATCGACCATGGTCAGTATGTATCTGTTGCCCCTATTTGAGACCGGCTTTAAGGGTCCAATAATGTCCACGGCCACGCGCTCAAAAGGAGTGTCAATCAGGGGCATTTTCCCAAGAGGAGCCTTTCTTACTTTGTGCTTTGGATACATTCTTTGGCACGTGTCACAGGACCGCACGTATCTTTTAATCTCTTCCTGGACCCCTGGCCAATAGAATGAACCTAACACCCGATCAATCGTTCTTGTTACTCCTTGATGCCCGGACATCAAACTCTCATGGGCCATCTTCAACACTTGACTTCGCAGCTTGAGAGGAACTACGACCTGCTGTATCAATTTGCCAGAGGATAGTCGGTAATTTCGATACAACAATGACTTCTCCATGACAAAGGAATACTGGGTCGATCCTCTGCCATAAAAAACCTGCCCTACTTTGTCCCTGCAAGCTTCCAGGGGCTTGTCTTCTGCTAGGGCCCTCTCGAGCTCCCTCCTGTTCATCTTCAAACTTCTGACGCTAACTGCAGCTGAATCCGGCCGGACGCTTGTGCTCTTCATACTACCAAGTGATGCTATTAAACGATGGTCTTCTTTCTTCTTATACAAGGTCTCGGCTACGCCGTTCGGAGTGAAGTTCCCTTCAGCCAGTTTTTCTTTCCATTTCTTGTCAGGGTCATCAGCAGCACGAGATCCTGGCACATTGCCAACGATGATGTCATATAGCGAGCGGGGAGGACATGCACTTCACGATACACGTGCCTGAAAAATATGGCGAAAAAATCTCCACCTTCGTCTCTGGTATCGTGATCCGGCTCCCGTCTGCTAAGAACAAGGCTGTCGTGGTTCCTGTCAGTGCTTCATCTGGCACCAAAGAACGCCGAACCACCATTGTATTGCTTCCTGTATCCCGTAGGACGGAAGCAGCTTGGCCGGATATAATGCCCTGCAGCACTGGCATCGGATGTTTTTCTGACTTTGGCTGCGTATTTACCGCACTGGTCATATTCTCCTCCTGCTTGTCCGCAGGTATATCATTCACTACTTCTGCCTTTTCCTCTGGCGACAAGATAGAAGAAGTCCTCTTAGTGACGTTCTGCTTTCTGGTACATACATTAATATCATGCCCCGTTTTGCGACAGTAGTCACAGTATGGTCTTGTCCGAGCACGACATTCTGCTGCCCTGTGACCTGTTTTATCACAGACAAAACATCGAGTGGGAGACTTCCCCGCTGTACTTCTGCATTTTCCTGCGGCGCCGTTCTCCGTTTTGTCGCGAAAAACCAACAAATTTGACTGTCGTTGGGCCTCTAAAAAATTGTCTGCAGCCTCGGCCATTTCATCTAGCTTACGACATTTTTTCTCACGTAGGAAAAGCGCCACGCGGTTATGGCATTGATTGATAAACTGTTCAGCTACTATGAGATCTCGAACAGACGAATATTCTTTTGCTGTCTTGGACATCTCCACCCATCTGTCGAAAAAACTTGCCAACCTGGTTGCATACTGCTTGCGTGTTTCTCCATCTTGAGGTCTGCTATGCCGGAACTTCTTTCGGTAGCCCTCCGCCGTGAAACGAAAACGCTGCAGTAATGCTAGCTTGGCTTTCTCGTAGTCAAGTGCCTCTTCTGGAGACAAGCGACCAAATACTTTGAGAGCTTCTCCGCTCAGACACAGACTCAGTGCCGTGGCCCACTTATCCTTAGGCCATTCTTGGCCGGTGGCCACATTCTCAAATCTCTTGAGATAAGCATCAAGGTCATCCCGGTTTTCATTAAATCCGGGTATGAAATTGTGCGGGTTAACGTTACACGGTTCTCGCACCTGTCGACCATGGTCCGACGCCGCGGATCCCCTGGCCCCTTCCACCTGAGCAAGTTGAAGACGCAGTTGAATCGTCTTCTGGCATTCGGCCTCAAGTTTTCGTTCCAACTCCGCCTGTTCCATCCTCTCCTTTCTTGCCTCTCGCTCAGCTGCCCTTTCTTCGCGGGCTCGTGCCTCACGCTCATCAAGCCATGCCTTCAACTCATCGCCCTCTAGCCCCATGCGTATCGCTAACGCCGTTAAATCAGACGTAGTCATTTTCTCTCCTTCTGTAAAGACCTTAATTGCATAAACAATCTCGTCCTGTCGTAGCGGACGCCAATTGTCACGAGGCTAGTCAACCCACAAGCTCTCGTGTAGGTTCTTGTGCATACAAACCGATGAGAAAACCCACATCGGTAAAGAGAACACGAGACCGTTTATGCACACAAGAAAAACAACTAAATATATTTTCAATAAACTAGATAAAGAGAAAGAAATAAGAGGAAAAACAAACAAAGCACACAAATTTGAGGAGAAATTAACCTAGTGACTGCGAAATGCTAAGGATGCGTAAGCTCCGCAATAGCAAAAGCGACTGTCACCGTTCGGTCGCGGCACTCTTGTAGACGGCGAGGGTTGATGCGATGGGGTGCAGACAAGGTAGATCAGAAGTCCAAGCGTTGCTCGTGGTTGAAGGTAGCTCCGGGCGCACCAAGGTCAGTGACCCCTCAGCGTTCGTCCTCCGACGCTGGGACGTAGCCCTGGAAACGGGACGAGCCTGGCCAAAGCCAAATGACGAGCGGCCTGGCCAACGCCAGGCGATAGATGATGCTCGGGTGCCCGACCAGGTGGGAGCCCGCAGCAGCAGCCTTGCCTCAGGAACTCGGCCGCCACCCCCACGCCCTGGTAGCCTGCTTGCCTCCGTCGCGTCCCGGCCACGTCTGCCCCGTTCTTCGTTCGGGCTTCTTCCAAACCAGCGTGGGGGCCTCTCATTGGTCCGAACTTCACGCGCCTCGTCTGCCCATCGTCTTACTCACCGAATACATCGCGAAAGCGCGCGTCTACACCATCGGTCGTCGTCGTCTTCTTTCCTATGCCGGTGCACTCGCGCACATTTTAAACCGAACACTGGTTGCACTCGCACACTTCACGAAACGCGCACTTCACTTATCACAGGGGTTAATATGAAGAATACCAATAATAAAAAGAAGCCACTTGCCACTGGACTTCGTGTTTAAAATTAAGGGGAATCCTTTGAAAATAACAAGATTGCAACAACTTGGTTTTTGAAAGATAGTACACTGCGAACTCTTGTAAGTGAAACCTGAAGGGACCAGAAAAATGTGCACGGAGTTCCATTAGCCCAAATGTGAACTTTCAAATCCGAGTATTAAACTAATCGTGCTACTGGCAGTTCCATTTAAGCAGCAGTTCTGGTTAACAGACTTCCAATAGCAGAGTTTACTGTATCTGGGCGCTATATATAATATACCTTTTGCTGCTTATATGAACATGTAAAACATCGTAAAATTCATTGAGATCTGGTAATAATGAGCATCGGCAGTGCTGGCCATATTAATAACAAGCCCAACTTCAATGGAACGCTGTTCAGACACCGTCCACTTGACTGGCGTCATCTTGGTTTTGTTTTGTTTGTGAACTCCTGCTAATTTTTTACTGACCTTGGCGGTAGTGGTGGAGGTGTGGCCAAAGTGCATATGATTTATTTATGACTGGAGAACTCGTAGGGGCCTTTGAGTTTCGGGAACACCAGGGTAAAAATTCTTATTCCTCCAGACCTTGTCGTATTCTCAGCGTAGCTGTGTTATTTGCTGAAGTCGCTGTAATTTTGGGCTTTCTTTGTAATGGCCTACACATTTATAAACTGACGTAAGGCTGAAGGACGAGCTAGTTGGTACACCTTGAAAACTTCAGCGGCGAACCGCGATAAGGAAAGAGCGAGGGAAGGACACTGGCATTTAGTACTGTCAACTAAAGGCTTTATTAATCTCAAACATATATACCCTGCCAGACCATGCCACCAGCTTGTTTATAATAACTTGCTGTAACAACACCATCAAGTAGTGCAGTGGCTTGTGGGAGGAAGGTCACAGTGTGCAGACAGGTTGCAAGATGCTGTTTTGATTATAAGAGAAAGATGAAGGAAAGGCAGGAAGGTTAACCAGAAGACGACTCCGGTTTGCTGCCCTGTGCTTGGGAAGGCGAAAAGGGGGTGCGAAAAGATGAAAGAGAAGAAGAGTTTGTGACAGTAGGGTAAAAATGTAGTGACTGGAGCAATATCCGAGCACTAAGGTGACGAGTCACTTTAGTGCTCATCAGGTCACGTGTCACCTGATTAAAATCAGGGGGCCACCTTACTGGATGAATCAGATGTTAATTAAGTATGTTTTGATCAGTATGGAGCAACCTCGGTTCGCTGTATGAATTTTCAAAAATGTTATTTTTTCTGTTCTATTTAGGATGATATAAAGGACGTGTTGTAATACAAGGCTTGGTTGGTAATAATATGGATGTGGTGTTGTGGGTGTTGGACCCCCAGTACTGGATTTATGAATTGAAGTAAAGAAGGTTAACTTGAAATAAAAGCGCATGAGTATACTCTATTTAGTATTCAAATCTAGGCCGATAGTTTTTTTTCTGAATTTTTTTTGTTCATATTCCAGGGTTAGTTTAGATTCGAGGATTTTGAAAAATGCGCCATTTTTTATTGCAAAAAATCGTGCACTACTAGCATAACCTAGATGGTATTGTAGCCGTTAGTAGCCGAGTCAACAGCTGGAGGCCACCATTTTCATTTCGGGGCAAGTGCTGAGGTTCATCATTTCGAGTCACACCTCTGGTGGTCTGGGAGTGGCACGTAGCTCAATGGTGCCAAACAGGCGATGTCATTATGGTGCCGCTTCTAAAAGGAAAGTTGTCCTAGCCGCGGAGTTGTCGTCCAAAGTTGAAGCCTGATGGGACTTTGGAGTGGACGAAAAAATGTGCGTTGCTGCAGGGGCTGCAGCGTGGGACGGCATCCCAGGAACCTTGATTGTGTGCTTTTTAAGTAATGCGGCATATTCAATGACCTTGATGACACCAAGGTTTGGTCACTGTTAGAAAGCAGTGACAAAGAAGTAGGCGATGATGAATCGGAAGGAGTGTGGCATCGGCAAGTGCTGAATCTTTATGATGCAAACAACCAAAAGCACCGCGAAAAAGACTAAGAACTTAACACACACAACAGGACTAGTGGCTGCACGTTTATCAAGTTATTTGCATCATGAACCAACTGCTTTGTTTCGTCTTCATATTCAATAAATGTTTTCTCTTTGTGAATACTATCTTTGCTCTTTCGTTTGGCCTACATTTGAGGTAAGTTCTTTAGGGGGTCGGCTGAGAATCAGGGTCGGCATTGATTCGAGTAAATACGGTAGACTTCATTTTATGTTGTGCCAAGAGAGGCTTATACATCTTCACAGCTCTATTGCATGGAGAGGGGCTCACAGGGTCTCCCCCCCCCCCCCCCCCCATTGTGAGTGATAGTGGGATTCCTGAAAGACAGAGACCTAGAAGGCCCTTGCCTTACAAGCTTTGTGAGTCCTTGTCATCTTGTGCACTTGCAGGTGACATGGAGGTGACATGCCTGCAGTGGCTGCCGCAGCTATCCTGTCTTGGCATTGGCTTGAGCTGCGGCACAGTTCACCTCTGGGACATCCACAAGTCGTCTTCCAAGTGCGTCTGCCTTTTCCTTTTGGTCTAGCCCCAGTGTTTCACTGGCATTGCTGGAGCACCTATTTGTACACTTTATTAATGGCATCTTTGGATGGTCACCGTGAGTTCGCAGTTAGAACAACTCGTTGACAGTGGAGACAAGCTCATTCGTTCATATGAATTCCTGAGTTCTTTTTTAAGAGTTTGCGAATGCTTTAATGATTTGCCTGGTTCTTTTCAGGAGTGAATACTTTCTAGGCCGGTGCAAGTAGTGAGCCTTGAGTTCAAAGCGAAGTGATTTCAGTCGCATACCTAATTTCAAATCGAATTTAATTAGCATGTAATGACATATTGTAAGGAAATATGGGCATATTTGTCATGACAACTAACCTGTACAGTGTTTCTTAAAAATTCTAACAGGGTCTGTGCAAATTCCACATTTTTTGGTTCACAGGAAGCGGAAACACCTTCTTTAGTAGCAAAATTTGACTCTCATTAACATTGGTTATCATTAACATTCTAATGTTAATGATAACCTGAAGAATATTAGGTTTTAAAATTTAATATACTCACAGCTTATAAACTGGTATAACTAGCCTTTTAAACTTTGAGAAAGGCAAATGGATGTAAGGGTAACATATTTATTTAAGGGGGGACGTGCCTTTCGGAACGTACTTTCTTGTTACTGGTCAGATCTTGATGAAAATTGGCACAGAGACTAAGAATGACCTCATAATGCTTCCATAAAAATTTCAAGATGATATCATGAAAACTTTCCGAGAAACAAATAATTTCATTACTGGACCTCGTGGAGCAGCTGGAGAGTTTAAAAAATGACATAGAAAGTTGGTAAACACTGTGTGCAGAGGTGAATGTATGCTGTAGGGGGCTGCGTTTTCAAAATAATTTTTTTGCAACGCTGAAATTTGTAGTTCATGTTTTCTCCACTGATACTTCAATGAGCACATTTGCACTACAAACAAGAAACCCTACCAAAAATTTTTAAAAGGCTAAATTTTAAAAATAAGAATGCAGCCCCCTGAAGCACAGTTCAAGGAGCATTACGAAAAAAACAGAATCAAAATCTGTGATGTAGTTGCGACACGAGCTGAGCAACATGCCAAAAAAACAGTATTGAGAAAACGAGGTTCAAAGTCATGAGTCACGGTTTACATGCCTAATAGGCACCAGGGTTGTAGTCCTTAGTGTCCTTTGCAGTGCGGTGTCATCCGCGTCCTGTCGTACACCACCGTGACATTCTTGGTGGGTGTTCCCTCCATTTAGCTGTACACATTGCGAACGGCTGCAACAGCGTCGCAAAACACACGTGCCGCGGTTGCTGCGCCAGCAGGCCGAAATTCCCCCTTGAGATGCCTTTGAAAAGTCTTGTGGTGAATTCCCCTATGTGATACATTCATCACAGACCAAAAATCACTGAGTGCAGCTGATCCCTTTCCAATAGTTTTTATAGCTTGCATGGCCCGAATATTTACTTCAAATGACTTACTGTTTTCCATTCGCGGCGACGACCACGCATTTTTTGCGCCCGCGCCGCAAGCAGTGCAGGTGAGCACTATCTTTACCGCTAACCCGTGCTTAGTTCCGTGCTTCATCTTGAGTCCCGGCTCTTTGCACTGCGGGCACAGGGCACTGCCAAACAGACCATTCAGGGCCGCGCGTTGCACGAGGAAAAACTCATCTTCGTCTTCCGTTTAGATGTCGCTCTCGTCCCCTTGATCCATCAGTGACATCTTGCGCTCCGTCGCAGACACTGCTCTTAGGGACTCCTGAACAGCCGCGGCGCGTTCGCGAGATGCCTCCGCTGACACGAAACGAGGCTCTAATCGGGCCCGAATCGTGCTACTGGTGGTGCTGGTAGACGGCCTCGCATCCTCGCGCGAAGTACTTGGCTGAGCATCCGCGATGTCTACATCCTCGCGCGAAGTGCTAGGCTAGGCATCCGCGATGAATACATCCTTGTGCGAAGTGCTAGGCTGGGCATCCACGATGTCTGCAGCCTGCGTGGAACGACGAACGGATGTTTCCTCAGACAGCACAAAGCACTGCTCCACAGGCATATGAACAGTTTCGTCGATGCTCGCGGATGATGCTCTGTGCGTGCTTGTGCTCGGCTGCGAGTCCTCGTCGTGCCGCACGCCGTCGTCGCTGCTCGCAGAAGTTGCCGGACTGAATTTCTTTTTCACGATCGGCGGCTTCGGCTTACAAGCACCAAATCGCTGCGCAGTCTTGCGTTTCTTCTTGGACGATCGCCGGTCCATGTTCGCATGCGGGAACCGATCTCAAAACTGCAATGCGCCAAGCTGGATAACAACGTTTTTCTCCTTTCACGAGCACCGGTCTTATCGCAGCGCGATGCGATCTCAAAACCACGCCACGACGAGTTGAAAACAAATGCAGTAAGCGGCCCGTCAGCGCTGTCAGCGCGTAGAGCAGACGACCTTTGCGCTGATTGCTACAAGCAACCGCACGAAACCACGCCGCGACGAGTTGAAAACAAATGCAGTAAGCGGCCCGTTAGCGCTGTCAGCGCGTAGAGCAGACGAACTTTGCGCCGATTGCTACAAGCGACCGCACGGGTGACCAATGCGGAGCCGCCGTACAGTCACGTGACGCGCGTCGCTAATCAGAAACTGTTGTGATACCTTTACACTTTGGCTTGCTGTGGGCTTGCTCTTGCCTGGTTCAGCCGGCCGAGGCGGCAAATTTGAAACGGAAGAATCGCGCTATCTATAGAGACAAAGATGGCGGCGGTAGGTTACGTGGTTGCGGAGATATCGCGGTTCGAAAAACGCCGTTTTTTCGCAATTTCTGTGAAATTCATCGCCACCCTAGCTTCGATAAAAAATTTTTTACGTCATTTCTACGCTGTTTTCAGGGACGAAACTTTGAAATTAGATAAAAAAGGGGTCACAGAATGTGAAAATGAGATTTTCAGAAAATCGATTTTTTGGCGATATTTCGCGATGCCAAAGCCGCGTCCCCCCTTAACATTAAAGTGGGGCTTCACGGCATTGTGGATTTTTTTTGATAAGGTGTTCTCAAGGCTTAGCATCCCTCCACTGCAGCGCAACTACATGTACAGTGGGTTAGGTACATGCGGATTTGTATATACACTTATATGTTCATTTTGAATACTTTTAAATTTTCAACTATTTAAATTTGAATTGAAGCAATTTGAGTACAGTAACATTTGTTTCAATATTCAAAGAACCCTAGTGCTTTCACATTTAGTAGAAGCATTGTTATGATATAATTGCTGTTTTGTCATCCTTGTGGACTGCCTATTTGTTTTTCTCATGAAAATGTACTCCAATCTTCCGAATACCCTGCATAGTGCTGCAATTTTTGAAAAAAATTTCATTTAGTAGCTCTATTATCGTATACAGTTAAACCTGCTTATAACGAACCTCCATATAATGAATTCCTCAATATAATGAAGTTTTTCTATTCCACGCTGTTTCTCCATAAAAGTACATGTATTTGCGACCTCTATGTAACTAAGTAACAAAGGGAGACAGCCTCGATATAACGAATTTTCACCACTGGCAATCTAGGAATTCTACACATTTTGGTATGAGCATGCATCTGCTGCGGCTGCCCGACCACCGGCGAAGTGGCGGCGGCGCACAGGGCACACCAGGTGAGAGCGAGTGCCTGTTATTTCAATTAATTTATTTATACATACGTGAAGTCGCACACGCAAGTTGGTCAATATAGCGAAACTAAACGAATTCGATGCTACGTGAACCAAACGGCGTGTGTTAGTATTATTAGACTTTATTTTCATTTCTGAGTACTTTTTTAGTATTATTTATTTTTATATATTTTTTGTTTACGTTTTTGTTTGTTCATCCTTTACAAGAATACCCATTCATTTATTTTCAGTATGACTGGTTGTACATTTTTCTGCAAGAGAGGGCAGGTGGGGGGAGGGGAAGGCACATTAGATTTCCAACGTGGCCATTATTTTCCGAAAGCTGGAGCGGGTCGTATGCTTCTTGTGTGTGTGTGTGTGTGTGTGTGTGTGTGTGTGTGTGTGTGTGTGTGTGCGTGTGCGTGTGCGTGTGTGCGTGCGTGCGTGTGTTTGTGTGTGTGTGTGTGTGTGTGTGTGTGCACGCGCGTGTGTGCGCGTGCGTGTGTGCGCGTGCGTGTGTGTGTGTGGCCCGATGCCGCGGGCCAGCCGCCGAACCACGTGAACTTAAACTCGATCCATGTGTGGGATGCGAGTAAGCAGCAACATGTTCCACATTTTTCCGTTTTTCTTGGTCGCCTCCGCTGGCATAACCAGCCGAAGGTCGTAGGTTCGATTCCTGCTCACGGCTGGTTATTTTTTCATCCACTTTTCTTTCTTCTTATTTACATTCAATTGGTTCTAATAACTTCCCCTGTACATTCCTTGGCATTACTGTCTGTTAGATCTCATTTATATTGTGTAAAACACGGAAAAACGAGCCCTTAGGTATACACCTCTTTCCCTTATTTCATTGAACGAGGGTCTCGTAATGGCAGACTTGGTGTGTTTAGGTTGTATAAGAGGGACAATTAATCAGCTGCCCGCTCATAATAAGTTCACGTGCTACGTGACGCCAAACATGCACATAAGAGTGTTTTCACACTCGTCGTTTGGCTTATAGATGGCGCTGACTGTCACTCTTACTTCTAAATTCACGTACAAAGCCAAAAAAGTGGATGGAGGGAAGGCCGCTGTGGTAGCTCAGTGGTTAGAGCATCGAACGCGTTATTCGAAGGTCGTAGGTTCGATTCCTGCCCACGGCTGGTTATTTTTTCATCCTCTTTTCTTTCATCTTATTTACATTCCATTGGTTCTTATAACTTCCCCTGTACATTCCTTGGCATTACTGTCTGTTAGATCTCATTTATATTGTGTTAAAACACGGAAAAACGAGCCCTTAGGTATACACCTCTTTCCCTTATTTCATTGAACGAGGGTCTCGTAATGGCAGACTTGGTGTGTTTAGGTTGTATAAGAGGGACAATTAATCAGCTGCCCGCTCATAATAAGTTCACGTGCTACGTGACGCCAAACATGCACATAAGAGTGTTTTCACACTCGTCGTTTGGCTTATAGATGGCGCTGACTGTCACTCTTACTTCTAAATTCACGTACAAAGCCAAAAAAGTGGATGGAGGGAAGGCCGCTGTGGTAGCTCAGTGGTTAGAGCATCGAACGCGTTATTCGAAGGTCGTAGGTCCGATTCCTGCTCACGGCTGGTTATTTTTTCATCCACTTTTCTTTCTTCTTATTTACATTCAATTGGTTCTAATAACTTCCCCTGTACATTCCTTGGCATTACTGTCTGTTAGATCTCATATATATATATATATATATATATATATGAGAACTCGAGAAAGGAAAAAGAAAAAGCCGCCCGCGCTAAGCACCCAGCGTGTCACGACGTGCTTATGTGTGTTTCTCCCACACTTACTTTGCCCTGTGAATGGGGGAGGGCGTTTAGATGCTTGTGCGCACGCGCTTATCCTTCGGTTGGGAGAATCGCGTGCCTTCGACTTTGACCAGAACGATTGTGTTTGGTTGCTGGGTGCACCACGATCACTTTGCTCGCTGGACAGGTGCCATTTGCGAAAAGAGTGTGCTTTTGAAACAAAGCGAAGTAACAAATAGGGCACTTATTAGTTCGCACTCATATCTGTACCTGTGATTACGTTTTGTGCCTCGTTTTTGTTGAAACAGTGTGTTAATCAAGCGATAAACGTTGTTATTTCGCTCTCGTTCTGTGTATGTTGCTTTCGTGCGTCATTTGTGCGTGAGCGGCGCGTTGCACGTTCTGATCTACTTGCTGTTCTTAGCGTTACATTCAAAGTTGTTGCTATTACAGTCATTAATTGCTTCACCTTTGTGACGAAACTGTGACTTTTTTTAATTTCCAACAAGCGTGTCATCACCACTCAATGAATTTTAGATTAAGCGCTAATGCAAACAGACCACGATGTCGACAGATCTTCGGAGGTCGACTCATCATATGCTTTCATCTTGCTCGGCGCCGCAAGGTCGCAGGCTGGTAGCTTTCGCGATTAGGCGATTAATTCTGGCAGTGCGACGGCGCGTCGAAGGCAATGCAATGAATGTGGTAGCAAAAATTGTCATGTTATAAGTAAGGCTGGCAGCCAACTCTTTTGGATGCGATATCGCAGAACTCTTTCAAAACACTGGTTTGAGCGAATACGGCCGCTCTAGGGAGAAGTGCTCTTTTTACACAGTCCCTTCACGTTGAAACCGCATCGGTACACGCCGAGATAGCAAGCGCGCCATTGATCAGGACCGCCCTTAAAATCCAAGTTCATTATTGCTACTCGAGCGATCCCCCCTCCCCCTCATTTCATGCTCGTTCAAGACGGGTGCTTTACTTTCTGCTTGAGCATTCAACGGCAGTTATAACACGCGGGAGATGTTATCTTATGCACTTTACAGGTGATATGGATGGGCCGACTCATTTGATCTCTGCTTCAGCAGCGCTCGCGTGCTTTTACCCGCTCGTGAAAGTTACGACGCGCAGGGACATGTTATCAATTTGGACTTGTTACGGAACATGGCAGCGATGGCGAAAACCCACGGAGAGTGCCTATATAATTGCTATCGCAATAATGACGTAGTTTTTTACTGTAAAATAAGTGTTTCGGTTAGCTCTGCCTTCAGTCCTCCATTTGTTTAATTTGCGCATTTATTTTCCAAATTTTTGCATCGCACCTGCATATACCGAAATCCTCTTTATAACGAATTTTTACGAAATTTATCTATTTGGTTATATCCAGCTTTAGCTCTATGCTCACATAATCAAGCATAGTTGGGGGTGTGTTTATTGTGCAAGGCAAATTTTATGAAATTTTTTGGGGATGAGCAAGCCATGCGGTGATTAAAAAGAAAAGGTATCTTAACCTTTTGCTATCAACATACGCATACACTGTTCGTGAACAGCTTCTTTGTTGCACTCACATCTTCGGTGGTTGATGACGCTGTCTTCTGCAAGCTGTCCCCGCGCTGCCCGTGTACTCCATAGAAGCATTTCGCAGTTTTCTTTTCTCGCAATCGTTTGACCTCAACAGTGATATCTGCTGTGATCTCGAGAGGCACCCAGAAGCATGTGCTACGACACTAGGACACACTTTTGCCAACTCTTTGTGGCAACCTTTCTTGACTAGTGTGACCACGACGTTGACAGTACCCGCAAGTAACTAACATTGCTGCAAGCTACCATCGAAGCATCACAACAAACCGTCGATAACAAGATCAATGACGAAATGCAGCCGCCGCCTCAATGTCCACATGAAAGGTAGCTGTAGAAAAAATAGCCTGCATCTTGTGTTCCTTGAAGTATGCGCACTTATGAAGCATGAAGAGCATATTTCAATCAAACCGAGAATCAGCATGCTACCATGTTGTGGAAATTGTTGCGAAAAGCGATTTTTATGTTTTGTTTGCAGAAACCTACGACATGGCTGCGATGCTATGGCAATGAATGGCCCTTCGTGACAGCCATAGCGACAGCAAATTGCCAATATAGCTCGAACATCACATGCATGTGCTTGGGGCTTAATGTTTCGTATTTGCGGGAAGTGAGCGTTGGTTGGCATAGGCAGTTTTGTGACCTTTGCTGATTATGTGCTTGTCAGCGGCAGTGTACTTACTCTTGCTTAGTTCGTGAGCCCTGCTGTCGTGCACAGATAATTAAAAAAGACAGCGGACGTGCCATGCACAAATAGAAATAAAAAGTCACAGTCTTGCCAGAAGGGCGAAGCAATGAATGCGATAGCAACAACTTGGAATGTAACGGAGAAAATTGCTAGCTGATCGAAACGTGCAGCGCGCTGCTCATGCACAAATGACGCATGAAAAGAACACACACAGGATTAGAGCTAACTGACAACGTTTACAGCTTGATGCTTAATGCGCTCTTTAAACAAAAACGACGTACGAAGCGTAATCACAGGTACAGATATGAGTGTGAACTAACGAGTGTCCCAACTGCTACTTCGCTGTGTTTGAAAAACGTGCTCTTTTCGCAAACAGGGCCTGCCCAGGGAGCGAAGTGACCTTTGTGGCCCCGGCAACTAACACAATCGTTCTGGTGAAAAGCTAAGGCACACAATTCTCCCACCAAAGGATAAGCGCGCACACAAGCACCTGACCTTCCCGCCACCATCCGTGGGGCAAAGTACGTGTGGGAGACAAGCGTGCGTTAGCGCATCACGATGAGCTGGGTGCTGAGCACGGGCGGCTTTTTCTCTTTCTTGAGTTTTTATATATATATAGATACATATGGGTGCATGACAGCAACGGAGGGGACAGCAAAAACCAGCTTAGACTGTCCATATAATTGCTGTCATAATAAAAACAAAAAGGCGTACTGAAGCAGTTAAGGTGGGGGAAGGGCTGAGGGGGATTAGCATAATAAATAAATAAAAAACTTGACAAGATCCAACGGGCAAGCAGGCGCCAGGTGTCGGTATGGGGCGCTGTAATGTATGAATGTAGGGGGTGTTTATTATGCGGAAAACAAAAACAAACATTGATGAGTGAAGTTGGGGATGCATTTATTATGCAAGTGCATTCACTATGCGTGTAAATATGGTAAACTGTAGTATCTCATTGAAGGAACAGACATATATGTCTCACTTAAGAATAGTTTCATTTACTCAGAGATAAAGAGCGATCCAGATTTCAACCATAAAATTGACCATACTTAAGGCAGTTTCATTTTGAGCAGCAGTTTTGTTTAAACAGTTATAATTTACAGTGTCTGCTGTACTTCAATTGCAAACTACGAATAGTGCCCCCTATGGTTCCTTTGGCATCATTTCCTGTTATTGAAGATTTATAATAGTGTAAAGGTATTTAAAACTTGTTTGACTTGGTATTCAGTAATCTACGGGATTTAGATATCTATTTCGTCTATTTTGCATGTTGACTAAGGAAGAAAAAAAAAAGCAAAAAGTTTCAGCAAAATTACGAAAGGGCAATGGGATTTCATGGGGCAATTACTTTCACTTTCTCTTATTTCTTGGTATATTTATTTACACTTGTTGCATTTTTGTATATTTGTGTACTGATTTCAAATGTGCAATTATTCCAGTACAATGACCAGCTTTTTAATATTAAATACATCATGTGCCATCTGGGTAGCAATATTTTCTTATATAAACTGAGAAAATTACAAGGTAAATTAGCATATCACATTAATCTAGAATTAGAACTGTGTGTGGTACAGCAAAAATAAATGTTATTGATTCATTTGCACAGAAGTTATGGTATGTTGAATATTCGTGTGCGAAATTTCACTTGACAATGCCTCATTTTTACTGAGCTTCCTAGGGAGCAATGCATGCAAAACGTGGTGATTCATGCATTTATTGCAACGAAAGGCCTTGTTGAATGCAATTTTTCGCTTACAGCTGCGTTAGCCACTCCTGCAATAATGACTGGCAACTTGTTCGAATTCTCAGTGCTCCAAGTCTTTTAGAAAACGTTGGACTGCTCCCGCAAGTCTGAATTCAGTTTTTTTTTTTAGAAGATTATGCATGATCAGTGGGGGATCAAACAGTGGTATGAAGGGTCTGAAATTGTTGTCTGACATTTTTACTGTGGGAGTTCTTTGAGTTCTCGAAGCATCGTGCATTAGCCCAACATTTGGATCCTATGTGCTTTGATAGCAGTGCAACTATTTACTTGTTAGGTTAAGGTCAAGGAGGAGGGCTCTATGCCCGGCCACGGTGGCTGCATTTTGAAGAGCACCAGTGCGCTTAAGTCCAGGTGCACGTTAAGAGAGCACCTGGTGGTCAAACTTATTCTGGAGTCTCTCCCTACAGCATGCGTAACATGTGTATCAAGGTTTTGGCCTGTGGAACTACAGAATTCAATTCCACTTGTGTCACCTGTGTATTTGCGTTTTTCTTGGGCTAGTATACAGTAGGCTCTCATTAAACAAAACCTGAAGGGACCAGTAAAATGTGTTCCGTTTAGCAGGAATTTCGTTTACTGAAGATGAACGGGGCCACACAATGCAAGAACAAAACCAATCTTGTTAGAAGCATTTCTTCCATTTAAGCAGCAGCTTCACTAAACAGATTTTTGTTTACTGAGAGTCTACTGTACAGTGAGAACATAACTGTGCTTGGAGTTTGACGTAACGAATTCTCTTTGCTGTTGTACACAGGAGTGAATAGTGATCACCTATGACCCTTCCCATAAATTGATGAAGATGAATGCCACTTGATATTTTTTCGCTTACTGATAACATGTTTACAGTTGTCGATAGCCATGGCTCGTGCTTCCTGTTAATTAAAGAAAATGTTGTTGGCTTTGACTTCATGTGCAGGCTGGTGATAACCCTCCAGTCAGACCTTCCTGTGGTGTCCCTGGCCGTGCAAGAGCCGGAGAATGACCCCCGCTGCTGCTGCTACCTGTGGTCAGCCCAAACATCTGCAGGCAACACGTGAGTCAGCGTGGCTGCGATTACTCACTCAAGTTTTATCAGCAGTGTGCTACTTTCACATGAGTAAAGCTGCTTCCAAATGTAGCATTGTGCGAATAGCAAAATTTTGGGTGTGAAGTGTATGTGCAAATCGAATACAGTTAAACCTCATTATAACGAAATTGGAGGGCCGCCGCTATTTGGTCGTTATAACCAATATTCTTTATAGCCGTAGCGGGCATTTACCGCAAATATTATGCACTGTACTTACCCCAAAAAAATAGCGGGCGAAATAGCATCCCGCCGCACGGTGGTATGCAACAAAATAACCGCATTCCCAAATAAAAAGGAAAAAGTCATGCACCTGTTTTAATACACTTTAAAATACACAGCTTGCATTTCAGGCAGACTTAGCTGCAAAGAAGTTCGTAATTGGATGTTGATGCATCTTCCTGATGCGAACGATGGCTCGCTCAGCTGCGGCCGCAATGTTCAAGCCATCTTCGCCGCTCTCGTGAGCGCCGAAGTAGCGGCGCAGTACGTCCACCGCGTCTAATGCCTCCAACGCCGTCGGCACGTTTGTCTCCTGTTCGTCGACAGAGTCATCGTCACTGGTTTCGTTAGGATCACTGACAGCGCGCACAATATCGTCATCCAGGAGCTGCTCCGTTGCCACCACTTCTGAGTCCGCACTCACATAGTCGCAAAACGACTCGCTGTCAGGCACGACACCGGCGTCACGAAGTGCCGTCCATGATGCAGGACTTCGTCTGATGTGGCAAAACCGTCCGGCACAGTGGGCTCGTCTGATGGCTCATCGCTGGCATCTGGTGTGGCGGCAAATGAGGCGTGTCGAAAGCAGTTTGCGATCGTGGTCGCCGTCACACTCATCCACGCCGCCTGAAGCATTTTGAGCGCAGCGTACAAGTCAACATCGGTGTCTCGCTTTATCCTTATGTTGAGCAGGAGCTTGTCTATCACACGCTTGCGGTAACCTGCCTTCAGCGACATAACCACCCCTTGGTCAAGCGGCTGTATTTTTGCTGTGCAGTTGGCAGGAAGGAACAGCAGCTCGATGTTTTGAAGCACGGCAGCGATATGGGGGGTGGTGCAGTTATCTAAAACAAGGCACACTTTGCGTTTCGCCTTTGCCAGCTTCTTGTCCCATTCGCAAAGCCATTTTGAAAAAATCTCCCTGGTCATCCAGGCTTTGTGATTGGCTACGTACTTGACTGGGAGCTGCCTCTTTCCCTTAAAGCAGCGAGGGGATGCACTTTTGCCAATTACGAAAATTGGCAGCTTCTCAGAGCCGGTCATGTTTGCACAAAGTAGGGCAGTGATCCGCAGCTTACTTGGTTTGCCGCCGTGGCACGGCTCGCCTTTGAGGGCTAACGTCTTGTGCGGCAACATCTTCAAAAAGAGAGCGGTTTCGTCCGCGTTAAAAATATCCTCCGCGCTGTATTTTTCTAGCAGCCGCACGGTGTTTTCTTTCGCCCACTTGGTAGCCTCTGCTTCGTCGACAGATTGCGATTCGCTGCAGACAGCTCTCCCGACAATGTCGTGGCGCTCCTTAAAGCGTTGGAGCCAACCCGAACTTGCTACGAAGTTGTCATAGCCTATGATGCAGGCAAAGTCTCTCGCTTTTCTTTGCAGCAAGGCGCCGCTCACCGGCAGATTCACGGCCCGCGTGTCCAAGAACCATTTAAAAACGGCCCGTTCGATCGCTTCAAAGGCAGGTGCCCTCATCCGCTTAGCGCTTCCTTTCACACCACGTGCAACAGCATCGATGATGGACTCCTGCTTGCTCAAGATGGTTGACAGTGTGCTCGTCGATACGCCAAAGTTTCTTGCCACGTTGCCTTTCTTGGTCCCCGATTCGACGGCTCTTATAATAGCCGCGTTCTGATCTAGTGTTATGCGATTTCGCTTCCCGCCTAGCGCATTTATGTTGCTGGAATCACGAGCGCAGCACGATAAAAGATAAGGCGGAAGCGGTCGAAAAAGAGAAGAAACACGCATGCAAAAGCAATGCGGCTCACGTCGGCGAGCGACAACACTTGCAGAGAAAGTGACTTTGAAGAGGAAGGGGCAGAAGGGGCGCTCTTTTGCGCTGCCCTCTAGGAACCGGTTACTCAAGGGGAAGGGGGTATGTAAGATTAGGAAGCGCGCCTCAGCGCCATGAGAAAGGGGAGAGGGAGAATATAAAAAAGACACAAAAGAAAAGAAAAGGGCGAGACGTTCGCGGAGCTGCGGAGCGCTCCGCTATCGGTGGTAGCCAAGCGGCGCACATGCAGCGACCTCTCCTCCGGAAACAGCGCGTGCCGTCTGCTTTGCGCGCGTTGCTGGAGGGCGCGTGGCGGGAGTTTTGAACTGCTAAATACAGTTCTCGCGTTGTGCGCCGTCTCAAATTCGCGTTGTGCACTGTCGTGACATTAGCTCAAAATTTTACTTCCTAACAAAATTTGTTCATTATATCCCATAACAGGCAAATTTTGCCTTGTTAAAACGAGGTTTTGAATACATTGGTTTGTATGGGGACTTTCAAGGGGAATTAGGATTTGCTCGTTATGTCCATTATTTCGTTATAGCCCGTCTCGTTATAACGAGGTTTAACTGTAGAATGTTTTAAGTTATTTCTCGAATATTTTTCCAAAACAGTCAAACCTGTTTATAACAAACTGGAAAGTGCAACTCGAAAAGGGGTCAGCATAATAATAAATTACGTAAGAGATCCAATGGGCAAGAAGGCGCCAAGTGTCGGTTAGCGGGACTGCAACGGATGAATGTAGAGAGTGCGTTTGTTATGCGAGGGGGGGGGGGGGGGGGGAATCATCAAAATTTTGTTGACTGAAGTTGGGGGTGCATTTATTCTGCACTCGTTCATTACACGATAGTTCAAATAGTAAGTTTCATTGTGAATCGACTAGCAAACACTACTAGAAAAATATTCAAAACTATGATCATTTGTGTACCTATACTAGTAATAAAGCTGTATAAATAGCAAAATTTTGGGTGCAAAACAAATTTAAATATTAATATGTAAGTGAAAATTTAATTGAATACTTCAAATGAAATAGCAGAAGAAAGATTACAGAGGATTCCTAAACACATTCTTACGAGATATGAACATGGAAGTTTTTGTTTTTGGCTTGGTTGGTGAGTTGCAGGAAGGGTGGTGTTCCCTGGCGGTTCAATCAAGGGTGAGATAATACAGAAACCGAATTGTATTTATTTGCATGATTCGGTGCACCCAATTGAGTGTCAACACTTTGCATGGGAAAGGAAAAGATACTATTTCCTCCACTGAGGGAGCACGCCCTTGTCTGCCAAGGGCATGCTCTCTTCGAATTTGTAGGGGGTTCGTCCTATGTACGGCTAAAGCAGAAGCCTAACTAAAGCCTCAGCCGTACACAGTTGTACCGTGCACGATTCACACAGTCGTACCTCACACAGTCGTACCGTGCAGACTTGCCTTCAGTTGCGGCACGTGTTGGAGCAACTTGTGGCGGCCCCTCTCTGTTCGCGTCGCAAGATGCCAGAGCGCTACGCGTGATGTTTTCCGTAGTAGGCCTAATTTCTGCTAACGCGGTCTCTGCACCCTCCTGATCATCCCACGTGAAACGTCCAAACTTTACGCTGTCGGAAGGTCCTAACAGTGCCCCCGTGTTAGCCAAAGGATCGCCACTCTGCCGTGCGACATCAGACAACATTGACAAATCTTGGAATTCTGACATGCCTGTTATCCTTCGTGTGGGGGAGCATCGGTAGTTGCTCACGTCCACAAACTAGCCGTGTTGCCAAATTCGTTACGTTGGGCGCCAGATGTAGGGGGTCTGTCCTATGTACGGCTGACGCAGAAGCCTAACTAAAGCCTCAGCTGCACACAGTCGTACCAGCACGATTAATGTCCCCTATCCGTAGCTCGTCTCACCGCAGCTACACGGATTCGGGCAAATAAGGCAACAGGCTTGGTCAACATAACGACGCTTAATTGCTAGACGTTCGTAATAGCGCAACAGGCTTGGTCAACATAACGACGCTTAATTGCTAGACGTTCGTAATAGCGCGCAAATGTCGCGAGGAGAAAGTACAGAAAACAAGGGTAGACGCGTACTCCTTGGTCGTTGACGTCCTCTGCTCGAGGAGGGGTTGCGGGTCCGACCTCCTTGGTTCCTGGCCGGTGTCAGAGAGAGCGTGCGGCCGTCCGCACACTAGTTTTGTCCACTCACCCGGTTTCCCTCTCCCTGTCGAGAATAATACCTTTTCTCGCTGAGGAAGAGGAAACCCGTTCCGCCGCCGGGAAAGGGGGAATCTCGAGCGCTGGCTGTGGGGGTTTTCCCCCAACTAGGCTTTCACACTGCCGTAAAAAGGGAAAGGGAGGCTGGGTGCGCGTGCTCCCTCACAAATTCAGAGTTCCTAGTCTGCCCTGTAGATGTCAGTGTTTAATAATCTGAAATTTTGGATGCTGAAAATCATCATACGTTGTTTGTCTGGTCCAAAATGGCAGAAGCGACAATAAAAACTTTCACCTCTTTTACATAGGTTTAAACCAGCTTACGACCATAGCAGAACTCTAAAAGGCAGCTTTGCTGCAATACTAGAGTGTGATGCGGTGGAGCATATTAAAGATATTGTCACGGGGTCGTGACGGAGACAAAGGGAAGACTGTACATCCAAGGTGAAACTGTTTATTTGGCCAAACTTGTGGCTGGTGAACAGAAAGTCAGATCATCATCGGTCGTCGAATAAGTGACAAGCTGTGATGTGCATCGGCATTTATACATATGCCTTTGCGCTATCAATAGCAGCCACTTAAGTTCCAGAAGAAGCTGTAAAGTTCTTGTTGGGTGCGTAATCGCATTGGAAGGTTCTAAGGTTATGGCGATGGTCCTTTAGCCAGTCGGCGTGCTTGCACAAGACAGCACTTGCATGTGTAATGGGGCGATAATAAAACTTGAGAAAAGAGCGAGGTAATATATGAAGGGGCCTCTGTAACGGCGCAGCGCATCTCCTTATTGAACCGGCGTTTTTTCGAGCCAATACATTTGCAACAGTAGCAGAGTCTGAAAGGTCGCTTGCCGTGATGCGAGAGTGGGATGGGGTGAAGCATATTAAAATACTGACAGGCTATTGTCAAGCGGACATTTATTTGTCTTGGGGAATTTTTCGCATAGTAAAAATATGGGGCTAATCTAAACGAATAGCAAACACTATTAAAATGTATTGGGAAATGGGAATATTTGCACACCCCTACTTATAACACTATGTTGCGACTTGAACCGTATAAAAACTAGTCTGTGGTTAAATCTCAATGTAAGTCATGCTTTCAGCAAGAAATTTTCATTTTGTGCATTTATTTTGAGGTTATCGTCTTTCAGCAATAAAAATAGCTGCTTCCCAGACTTGGCTGATCCAGCACATCATTAGTAAACATGCTAAGATTGTCTTCCCAAGAAAAGGAGAGCAAAGTAGTGGGACTGGCTTACCATCAGACGTGTAGGCTAAACTCAAAAGGCAATGTTGCTTTCGTTTTGGCAGGCAACACACACTTGAAGCAGTCCTGTGCTAAGATGCAACAGCTAGCTTTGGGGCAGCACTGTCAAGCGTTGCCCGTTAATAGTATGCAGTAATGTTAGAACCCGGTATCACGGAGTTAGTAAAACTGGCAATTTTCCCCGGTAAATAGAAGCTTCGTTAAACCAAACTTCGACATGTCGTATCGTGTAGTTACCCACCACCGTGGTCTAGTGGTTATGATGCTACTGCTGATCTGAGGTTGCAGCACCAAATCCTCGTTGCAGTAGGTCGCATTTTCAATGAAGGCGAAAATGCTTGAGGCCTGGGTAGTGCTATTATTCAGGTGCACAAGAAAAAAAACGGTGTGGGGGGGCAGAGTTTTCAGAGCACTCCATTATGTCACCTGTCATAATCATTCTGAACGCAAAAAGTGGGGTGCAGTATGGAATAGGGACTAGATGAGAGAACAGACAGACGGACAGTCGTTCTCTTCTGTTCTCTTCTCTATTGCCTGTTCCGTACTGTGCACCACTTTTGGCATTCAGAATGATCAGTTTCCAACTAGCCCAAAGAATGTCTTGCTGCAGTACGTTTTGTGGTCATAATTGTATTGTGGTTTTGGGACATGAAACCCTTCAAACACAATGAAACCTTGATTATACCATTTTGAGGTGACCACGCAAGACTGTCTTATAATTCAGGCATTTTATTATCAGAAATCTAATAATATAGGTTGTGGTGCTATACATACCCTAAAAAAAAGCCCCATCGCACAGTCCTGAAGTATCCCAAGGAAAGAAGATATTTTTGAAATACACAGCTAAAAATTTAATGGAAAGTATAAATGAAACATTAATCTCTGCTTACAAAGTATAATTCAAATTGCATCTTCTTTTCAATAAATGGAGTTTGAAAATTGCTGGCTTGTAAAAATGAAGCCAAAACCATGTTGACAATAGCTTCCAGTCAGAGAGGTCACGTATAGCGTCATTGCAATCGCAATGCGGCAACGGAGCATATTTTGCGGCGAGTTCCCCTAGGATAACGTCATGCGCAACTGATTCTTGTGTGCCTTGTATTTATTCTTAAGAAATTGCAGTTGGTGATCCGTCACCTGAATATTCGATGCTCTCACGAAGAAAGAGTTAGTCCATGTGCTATAAGTTGCAGCGTCATGTCCTTTCTGTGTGTGGGAGACCTGGGACTGCAAGTAAAGTGAGATCTTCAGCTGCTTGTCGACCAGGAAATGTTTTCACAAGCCGAAAATTGGAAAATATTCTGACCTCGAGTACGATCTTGCTGACCAGCTTGATATACACCATGCAGATTCAGCAGTAGCTCAGGAACGTGCGCAATATCGAGGTGTATCCAAAAATTACTGATGTCAAGAAATCTGATTTTTGGGGAAGGTAAATTGTCAGGAGAATGAATATTCTATTATAAGTTGGGCACAAATTGTATTTTCCTCTTTTTTTTCTTTAGGGGTACACCAGTCTTATATTAAATAGCTGGTTACTCCAGGTGTATTAAAAAATAACTGATGTCAAAAAATCTGATTTCCAAGGAAGGTAAACTGTGAGGAGATCATATAGTGGTTTTGGGACGTTAAACCCCACATATCAATCAACTGTGAGGAGAATAAATATTCTATTATAGTTAGGGCAAATTGTACTTGCCTCTTCCTCTTTTTTTTAGGGGCACACCAGTTTTATTTTAAGTAGCTGGTTACTCAAAATTATTTTAAACCTGTATAAATTTAGTGTGAATTACTTTTGAGTTAAAAAACAAGGTAATTTTTTTTTTATCAGTGTACCACAGGGTTTTCGTAAGATGAAGAGAGTGTGGTGTAAAACAGCATCATGTGACTAATTTTCTATAATCGTTTTGAAGGGACCAAACTGATTTGTTGTAAAATTCGGGTCATCTCATTACCGGGGGACATCTCACTGGGGCTCCTTTATATTATTATTATTATTATTATTATTATTATTATTATTATTATTATTATTATTATTATTAAACAAGGTGTTCTTGCTGATGGATTTAGATTTGTTGTTACACTAAAGGTACCCCAAGAATGTTTGGATAATATGATGTAATGAAAGAAAAGCTAGTGTCAGTGAACCAAACAAGATCTTTTTTCTTGAACTTGGGACGCCGTGATCACTATTCGATACCACGTCGGCATGTATGAAGTCCTCTTTGCAGCAGCTGCTCATCACGCGTGATGCCGAAACAAATGCAGCTGCCACGCATTGTGGTGATGTGGAATTATTGAAACTGTCGCGTCGATTCTGCGACTATGGGTTGTCATTAGAACTTATGTGTTGCTTAAGAGATGATCAGTAGCAATGCTTTTATGTTCACAAAACCGAAGTGCTTGCATTCCACTCAATTCACTAAATGTGCAGCATCAAAAGCTGTCACTCACTACAGAATAGAGAAGTGTGGTATGAGATGCCATGAAAGATATCTGACAACCTGAATTTCGACACTTTGATTGATGGTGGCCTCATGTTTTGTGTTACAAATATTGCGCGCCATATTAAGTATTGAAAAAAACCGTCTATGCCGTCACGAATTTTGGTTGCTGCTGTGCATTGGCTAAATAAGTCTTGTAAGTCAACTTTATCGTGGAACTTCCGCATAAGCATCAAAGAACTGTGCGACTGGCAACTGTGAGTAAATCCAAAGACTGTTTTTCGGCGACTTGAAACTTGTTGCAGCAGTTCCTTGGCTCAAAAGCTTTCATTTGAGTTAAATGAGTTTGTTAGTTTGGACTTTCGCCCCGCCGCGGTGGTCTAGTGGCTAAGGTACTCGGCTGCTGACCCGCAGGTCGCGGGTTCGATTCCCGGCTGCGGTGGCTGCATTTCCGATGGAGGCGGAAATGTTGTAGGCCCGTGTACTCAGATTTGGGTGCACGTTAAAGAACCCCAGGTGGTCAAAATTTCCGGAGCCCTCCACTACGGCGTCTCTCATAATCAAATGGTGGTTTTGGGACGTTAAACCCCACAAATCAATCAATTGTTAGTTTGGACTGCTTTTCCTAAGAATTTATTCTAATCTTTACGAAGTCCAGCCTGCCAAAGAATAGTTTTTTTAAAGGAATAAATTTTAATACTAGTATCGTGAGTGAATAGACACGATTAGAACAGTACCTAAGACAAAGCTAGTGTCTGTAAGTGTGAACAATGGCATCATTGCTTTCCTCTTTTTCTCTTTCCCTCCGAACAGATTGAGCAGTTTTGCTGTGACGTCAATGCACGCACTGACCTTTTCGAAGAAGGAGCTCGGCGAGGATGGGCACCACCGTTATAAGGTTGGCTCTCTTCAATTTTTCACGCGTAGGCTTGCTAGACAAAAGCCTAGACCTTTTGCTTGGCAAAGTGAATTTACTCTTAGCTTGAGGTTGCGACCCTGATTCTTGGCCCCAGCAACTACATTTTTCTGATGGAGCTGGATAAAAACACTCTTATTATTTACTGTCCTTGAGGGAGCATTAAACAGGGGTGGGAATGCTGCGCCATTTGCGCCAATCTGCACCAATCTGACATGCTACGCCAAGCGGCGCCTAAACGGTAATTTGTGCGTGCAACGCCAAATTTAGTAGAGTTTTATCCTCACCCAAGCAACACGCATAGGCTACACAAAGGGCGCAACTGCGTCCACATCAAATTGGTTTGGTGACGTCATATTTTGGTTCATGCGTGAATCTTGTTAAGGTGGTGTTTGTGTGCATACCTTGTTATGCGACTCTATATATGTTTTAACAGCAAAGCTGTTAGCCAAACCATATAAACTGAAAAAGTAAAAATCAGTTTCACCGGTGAAGTGATGATGGCAATAGCAGCCATTTGTAATGGTAATAGTAATGCCGCACGCTGTTTCTATTTTTGCTACCGCACCATTACGCATGTAACGCTGTCTTGCACAATCCGCTCCCAAATGACTGGGAACAATCTAGATAATCTTGGAACCTTCCGATGAGATTACACGCACAACGCGCACTAGTACATTACAGTATGTCCTGGAACTTACACAGTTGCTAGCCTAATGCGGAAATCTTCGATGGCACATGTAGAAATGTAGATGCACTTAACTGCTTGGCAGATTATCGATGGCCGACGCTCTGGTTTGCAGCTATCAGTCTACAGCTTGTATTGCTTGTAGAGATACGTTTTGTTTTCCGGGCACAGGTTTCCCAAATAAGGTTCACTCTTGAAAACAGTGGCTGCTGCCTTCGTCAACCTCACGACCCAGTGACAATACAAAGGTTGAAAACTAACGCTCTTGAATCCGACATCGCAACACTCTGGAAAATGCTGGTTTGAGAAAGGACCTACGGCCGCTCCAGAGAGAAGAGCTCTTATCGCACAATCTCTTTTTGTAGAGAACGCACCATGTAGAACGGTCTATGGGCCGCGTTCCGATGCTTGCCGATAGCGTGCGTGCCAGCTTATCACAACCACGCCCTTAGAATCAAAGTTAACTACTGCTGCTCGAGCGATTCCCCTCCCCCCCCCCCTTTCCCCGCATATTTTTTCATGCTCGTTTAAGACGGGCGGGGTGTTTCCACTCTGATTGAGCATTCGACGGCAGGTCTGACACGCAATAGGGTAGTATCGCTTGCGCCGTCGCTTCTAAGCGACGGAGATCGGCTGCGTCGTTTAATCTCTGCTTGCGCAACGCTCACCACCCCAACTTGCGCAATTTTACGTGCGGGTAAAACGTATGATGCACAGGGAATGTTACCAACTTGTAGTTTTAGCAGAACATGGCAGTGACGGTGAAAACCTGTCAAGTGCCCATGTAGTTCCTATCCTAATAAATAAAAATCACGTAATTGCCTAGCAGTGGCGTGGCGAGCTCATCTAAATTTTTTCGTGGTTCTTATGTTGGCTGTGGCACTTCGATGACCGAAACATAAGTTTTTACATTTATTTTTATAAAGCCCTATCGGTTTAGTATGAAGATAACTTTTAATATATTAGTTCGTCTCTAGTATTGAGTTGCTGTTCATGGTATATGCAGTGTTTTAATCACATTTTGAACATTGCAACATTTTAACAATAAATTTTTTATTTGTCTGAGTAGCTGTTGAGAGCACCGCTTATGTTTCTCTTTTGAGTGGCTGTGCTTTCAACTTTAGTGTTGCAAGATATAATATATATATATACATATTCATACATAATTTGGGATAAGTCTGGTCACTTGATCAGCAATAAATGCTTAGTAAAAACCACTGAATCTTTTTGTGCTGCTGAGAAAGCAAAGAGAAAACGAGAATTCTAATTAACAGTGATGTGTGACCAAAGAAATCTGCTTTGAAACTAAATTTATATACACGAAAACATGCCTTTTGGTGCTCAAGAGCTGCTCCAAAACGCCCCTTTTACTCCTCCAAAGCTGCCCCAAAACTGCTCCAAAAGACTGAAGCCCGCTTCCACCCCTCATTAAAGGAAGCCCAACAGTGAAAGTTTGTTTGAGACTTTTTTACTGCAATTTGTAGCTTTAGTGGCTGATAATCAGAAAACTGAGCTGTCAATAGTCTTGCGCATCGTATAATTAATGCTAAAATCGTTAATTCAGAACAATATTGTGTCTGTTTGAAATGTCCGCTCACATGCCATAAGAAGCTAGTGTCCCGCAATTGGGCAGCACCTGAGACTGCGTGCGCTCAATCTTCGGGGACTCTGAATGCACCGTTTCCAAATCGGGGTACTCGTGGGCAGTGAAGAATAAAACGATGCGGGTGCTTTGAGCGCGGAAAAAGGAAGACACTCTTGGCGTAAATAGTCAAAACCACCTTGAGAGCAGCCCGACAACAGAGCGAGAAGGATGACAAACAATCACGAGATTCATAAAACGCTCGTGTGCTGGCAACACTGGTCGAAAAACAAAGATGGCTACGCCTAATAGGGTCAAGAGAGTACTTTCGCTTGGCGCTGTGCTGAAGTTTCGAGATTGTGGTGTCGGGTCGCGTTGCTTCGTAGAAGGCGTGAAGGTGCTGGCCATGGACCGCCTCATTTTCTTCGGCATAAAGGATTTCATGGCAGAATAGTGGAAATAGATGCAATTTGCATGCAAACATCGAGTTTTTTGGCTAACCGCATTAGATTTATTTCAAGTTGAAGAACCGTCTAGCGAAGCCAAAGTTGAAGAAGGAAACTCTGTGTGGCGGACCTCTCCCAAAGGTGCTAGCACTCTTGCGCTGCGTTTCTACACTGCTACAGGCAAGGCCTTGACAGTTTTTGAAGTAACTAAGCTGGAACTCATCCTGCCGATTCTATGTTTCCCATTGAGTTTCATTGCCCCATCAAAAGCTGAATACACATGCCATTTATTTGATTACAGAACCGAGCTATGCCTGGGCCAGTGTATCTTGAGTTAAGACAAATCGTGGTTTCGTTTGTAATGGGTGTGCTCCTTTCTTTTTGTTTGCCAATCCATTTAATTAGGTTTCTAATAAAGTCATATGCTTACGCACACTGACTTGTTCATGTTAGCATTAGACGATATACAAAGCAGATATATGAACACACGCTATGCATGCATGGACATGATATAAATATGCACAAACATACATACATGCATGCTACGCATGCACTACCTTTGCGCACGCATTTGTGTTGGTGTATTTTCACACATACAGAATCAAAAATGTTTGGGGGGAAGAATTACAGCAGCTAAATTTAGACTGGGTAACACTATGTTTTGTGCAGAAAATAAGCGTATGCAAAAAATACACTTGCACTCATAATGCAACAAATTTCCTAAAGCGCTTGCTTATATAAACAAAACTATATTCCGCACTTTTAGAAACGCGAGTATTGGTAAAAAAAAA
Organism: Rhipicephalus microplus; assembly: GCF_043290135.1. Lineage (NCBI taxonomy): Eukaryota > Metazoa > Arthropoda > Arachnida > Ixodida > Ixodidae > Rhipicephalus > Rhipicephalus microplus. The sequence goes on from NC_134701.1 coordinate 130,428,004, forward strand.
ACGTAAGCTGAATAATGGTGTACTCACTGAGGAGAAGCAGATCGATCTTAACAAACTACCGCAGTGTTCACCTTCTTTTCAATGCATTGTAAGGACTGTGTGGTGGAGGCGGCAGCTGGAAGGTCAAGAGATGATGCCACTGTTGGTGCCGGTGTCGCTGTCATCATCATCATGAGGATAGACAGTGGCGGGAGAGTTGAAAGTAAAGCGTGTGTTTAAGGAAATGTGGCGTGCGCGCTTCCTTCCTGACGGCGTAAGTTTCTGATTTGTGCCGTTCTCAGTCGTGCGTCGGATGATTCTTTCGGGAAATGATAGAACGATAGGCTGCCATTTTTCCTCTGCAATTCCATGCGTTGCAGCGCACTGCCATGGTCTTTGGACATCGCTTTCCTCTTTTTCAGACTTGCACGTGAGGCATGGTGAAAATGAAGGAACTATGCAGCCGCTTCTCAACGCGTGCTAAGTGGTAACATATCTCCTATCAAGGTTGGCCCTGTTAGCGCCATTTCCAGGCACGGCCGCTAGGTGGCGAGCACTCAGTTAGAGTTGCGAATAGTTCTTGCCAGGCTCCAGTTGGGCTGTTGTGCTCGCCCAGCAAATGTCCTCTGATGTTGACAATACTGTAATACCTCGTTAACTCAAAGTTGTAAAAACCAGGGAAAATTGCGGGATAAGGGGATTTTCAAGGTAACTTGTTGGGAAAACTTGAGTGCTTCTCAGAAAAATCTCTACTACTTAATGGCTCTTCAGTGGTAGCTTCTAATCTTTCTTCTTGTGAAAGTGTAAAAGAGAAAAAATTAACAATCAAGAGGCATGAAGCGTTAGCTGGTTGTGTGAATGTACCCTGTACAGAGGGAGTGGTCTAAGAGTTCACCCTGACCTGTGGAATGGTTTGTGTGGGGCAGACTGGAAGGTGTATTAACGTGCATTTGGTGGAGCATGCTAATTTATTAAGAGACTGAAGTGAGAGGCATCTACCAGTGCATTGTGGCGCATGCATGCAGGGAAGCTAGCCCATCTTCAGCAGAACCAAGGTGTTAGGGCGAGCCAAGAGCCAGAGAGCAAGAGAAATTTTGGAGGCATCTTGAATAGGGCTAGATACGGGCCTGATAAGTGCGTCAGGGACTCATTCGTGTATCTTTCCAGCAAAGAGCACGATTTCATTTTTAGTTGATAGAAGTCTTGGAACTTGTCACATGGTCATGTTTGTCATTGTGCATGCACTTAGTTTGTTTAAAATAGGGTGATGTACTTTTCCAATAAACCAGTTGTTTGTCTGCAATCGTCTGTCCACTTCGTTCTCTTGTCTAGTTTTTTAGCGCAGTTATATTTTTCCTAATGGTGTTTTTGTGGCGCTGCCATTTTATTTAGCTGAGTAAAACTGCCGAATGCACGTTTGCTTTGCAGTTGTACTCGGGGTCTAGGAAGGCGTCCTCCATCTGCTTGATGTATCGCATGAGCCGATCTTCTCTGCCGGTGCACTCAATTTATTTTTGAAGCAAGCGCAGCATATTCCTTATTTCGGCGGATGTTGGCATTTCTCGAGGTGGTTTGTCATCGCAGTTGTTTCAGCCATCCCTGATATTAGCAGCTATTTGAACAATTTAGGTGTCCGTAATTGCTCCAGCCACTGGCACTCTCTGCTCGCACAGCGCATACTCGAGAAAAGTGTGTCACGTTTAGCGACACCATTACTTGTACGCTTGACGACCTCATGACAATGTTTCTCACAGCCTCTACCACCCCCCTCTGGATCCACTACTGGGGATTCGCCACTGTGAGAATATTCGAAAGTTGGAATATTCTCAGATTCTTAATAAATACATAAATGCATAAGAGTGGCAATGTTTTGTTCTACTTATATGTTGCCACTTGGGAAGCTTTAGTGCTTTCACGGATCATATGCTTGGAGTACTTTCCTTGTCATGTATTTAGGGATCTGTGGGCACGGCTGATGGCGGGTACCTCTCGCAGGACTTGGTCTCCGGTCGCCAAATGTTTGAGTATTCGCTGGTGCCTGACGTGGTGCCAGATGTGGAGTGTACTGCAGGCCTGTCTCCACGGGACGGAGAGGTGCTAGGATCACGCATCCTGTCATTCCGTACGATGTGGTCACCAAGCAACACATGCTCAACCAGCGAAAGGCCAATGTCGCCTGCTGGCACTGCGAGGCCCGGCTTGGGTGAGTGAGTGAGAGAGCCTGTGATTGGAGCTTATTCAATGACGCCCTTCAACAGCATTGACTGCTGTAGGCTCATAACAATAGCCATTTTTTTGGATTGGTGCTTTCTGCAATCCCTTTAAGCACGAATTGATACGATGCACTGTTGGAAAGTGCGTTAAATTTCTAAATATTTATTACAAGGCCCTGGGCACTGCACTGCAAGAAAGATGATAGGATGTCGCTTTGTGGTGTCAATTTATTGCGCATCTGCTTGAGTCGGTGCCTCGAAAAGATGATGTAGCACTGTTGGCTTGAACTGCTATGACTTCTAGTAGACAACCAAATTCCTCACAAAAGTTAAAGTATGAGTGTCCACGTGTTCCTTTATGAGTGTTGGAGCTTCCAGAGAGTCGCAAAGCGTTTAAGGGTGCACTGCGGGGGGTCTGAATATTCGGTTGCGAGTTAAAATTGAAGTACAGCGAAAAATCGTTAGTACATGCCTGCTTTAAACGTACTAGTGATTAAATCATACTTGCGACGAATCCTCGACGGTTTCATAAAAACTGGTGCATTCACGGACCACTTAAGCTGTAATGGTTATCTTATGCCTACTGGTTAGTGCGCACCAACTGCATATCACGTTGACATTTTACACCGTGAAAGCTTACTGCATCGCTGAACTTGCATACGTCACAATGTGCTGCAAATGATTTTCCGTCATTTTGATAAGTGCGAAAATCAGCCGATTAATTTTTTCAAGTTTCGCGAGATTGTGGTGATTTTTGCAGATAATCATAGGGAAAAAAACAGGCAGGGTGGCGAACACTGATAAATGTGCATTTGAACAATATTTGCTGTGGCTCTGTAGTTATTCGTTTTTTGGCAGAGATGGCGAGCGTCGAGAAAATTTGTAGCTGGTGGTAAATACGTAGTGCCTTTAGTTAGGTCGCCATTCCGGGCAGGTACACAATAAGGAGGTTTCACTGCAGTCGGATGTGTGTTCGTGCCACAAAGGCATCTTAAGAAACGAGCACGTCTGAAGCATTGGAATATATATGGTCAGTGACTGTACGTCATAGATGCCATCTTTGTGCTAATTGTGAAGGTTGTGTTTTTGTTCAGAGGAACTGAGAGCACATTCGGGTTTTCACTAATGTCACTCATGCGCTAGCAGCACCCATAACAACGCCAGACCAAACTGCATGAAAAATCGATGTGGCGGCTCAGCTGGCTTTGAGCACACAGGAGACGTATTGTACGAGTACGAGAACACTCGTACAGTTATGACATAGCAGTGGACTTTTTAATACATTATATTCTATGGAAGCTATGCTGGGCCAGTGGAAAGCGATGTGACAGCCAGGTAAACACAGTTTTGAGGAACATAGGGGTGGGGTTTTACTGTATTGTTTTCTGTGCCGTACCATGGGAATCGCGGGACCACTTGCATACCTTCCGTAACATTGTACAGCATAGCAGTTGCCCCATATCGCACTATGCGTCATGCAATGCAAGATCCTCGACAGCATTCTGTGGACTTTCAAGTCACTGCAGAGAAGGAATTGACTTAGAGGACACAAAGAACGCAATGGAAAAGCCCTCTAAAGGGGTCAGCTTATTTTAATTAAGTTTGCTTTTTCTTGCTAATTGGGTAACACAGTCAAAAGTTTCAGTTCTGTGAAAAATTTTTGTGAATTTGCAGTTGTATGCAATGCTGTGTTCCATGTGCAGAGCATGTGGAAGACCTACTGGTTATCTCCTGGCAACTGGTGCGGGGTAGCCGCGTACTGGGAACATACCTGTCAGTGTTTGACATCAACCAGTGGTACCGGGCTCAGATGCCACGCACTTTCAGGTAAAACATTTTGCGTTGTCTGTCTCCACCCTCTTTAGTTTCTACCCCATTTTCAAGCCATTTATCATTAAGGTAGAATTAATTGTCGAGATAACTACCTGTTAGGTGTAGCTCTTGTGCAAGTACAGTCACAAACCTGTTTATAATGAACTCAAAACTGCCGCGATACGTGGTCATTATATCAGTAGTTCATTATATATGAATTCGCCCTTAAAAACTTGCACTTAGCGATCAAATGTTTTTTTTCTTTTTTTCTGTGTATTTTTATTAAAAAGTGCTAACAACCACTTTGGAGACGAATTGGGCCTTTCACGTGTTGAGTGATAACTGCTGTGTACAACTCACAAGTGAATGAAACCACATTCACAATAAACTCACACCGTTCCACTGAAATGAGGTACTGACAAGTGGAACGAATCAGCCCTGGCTAGTTGCATGCAGTACATTGTTTACACTGCTCTCAACGTCGCAGGCCAAGCCGTTTGCAGTCCAATGTATGCATGCTTTTGTGCATTCTTTATGTATGCTTTACTACAGATTATCTGGTCCAATAAGAAGCTTGTTCGTTCACCACGACGAAAACATGCATTTTGCAGGCATGTTTCTAGCATGTTATTGCTGCTCAAGGCTAAATTCAAGTAGCTGTGTGCAGCGGAGCGAATCCATGTTTCACTCAGTGCTATCAGTGATGCACAGGTTGCGTTTCAATGGAGATTACATGCTAAAGTCCCGTGTGCTGTGCATTGTAAGTGCATATTAAAGAACACTAGGTGGTAAATATTTCTAGAGACCTCCTTCTTAAAATCATATCGTAGTTTCGGGACGTGAAATCCCCGATATTATTAGCAGTGATTCAGAGTAAGAAAGAGGGAAGTTGCCTGCACTCTTGTTTTTTAATCGCTCACTACGCAGGCAAAGCTTCCCTCACTTTCAAGACAACCTGCTTGTGGGAGGCTGAAAAGTAATGCATAGCTTTGTTCCCACTCTTTTCATAATGCTATTGGAGTTGCACTTGACATATCGAAAGCAAACACTTCTGTCAACTTGCCTATTGTCAGGGTATTGTTATAGAGACCTTAAAATAACGCGTAGTTCAGTGCAAACTATTTTCGACGTAAGGGGTAAAAAGTGCAAAGAGAATACAATGAAAAGAAAAACATTTCAACTTGCGTCATATATTGAGATTCTGGAGTTCAAGTTAACGTGGGTCTCCCGTCTAACAGTTGTTCGGTAACACGAAGACAAAAGATCGAGGCTGAAAACAACATTACATGATGTGATGAGTACTATCTATGGCTGCAGAAAGAGTTGTAACAGTATTTCTGTGTTCACATTTTTCGCAGGTCCAACGCCTTCCATCTGTGCTCATTTATTGGTCTTTTTTCACTTGAGGAACCAGTTGCAAAGAGTGGAAATCGTGCTGTCTTGGTGAGTAGTGAGCTGCCAGTTCCTACCTGACTGTGTTTTTCACCAAGCCCAAAAGGTGGTTCAAAACTTTTTACAAGTTTACTTTTAGATATGTGGGATTTAACATCCCAAAACCACCATATAATTATGAGAGACGCCGTAGTGGAGGGCTCCGGAAATTTCGACCACCTGGGGTTCTTTAACATGCACCCAAATCTAGGCACACAGGCCTACAGCATTTTCGCCTCCATCAAAAACGCAGCCGCCGCAGCTGGAATTCGATCCCGCAACCTGCGGGTCAGCCGCCTAGTACTTTAACCACTAGACCACCGCGGCGGGGCACAGCTTTACTTTTCGGCAGCCTTGATAGGTGGATGGCGAAATGGTGCATCGTCTGCTACGATACCTCTGGTTCGAGGCCTATCCTTTGCTGCTTCAAGGGGCCAGCTGTGCGTTGTAATCGGGAGGAAACACGTGAAATTTCTTGACGCGTTTGTTGTTGCTTGTTCAGTGATTGTGTTCTTCGATTCTTTTTGGAGAGACCATATTTCGAGCATTTCAGAGAACGAAGCGATAAGTAGAAATGGGAGGTATGGCAAGAAACGAGCTTCAAGCACTGCATGCGGTTGTGCTTTGAAACACGTGGTAGTATTTTGTAACACCATCTTGATGCAGTCGATCCTGCTTATAACGAACCTGAGCATGACGCGGCATCCGTTCGCTGTATCCCGAAGTTCATAGTAAATGAAACACAGCTTTTAAAAAAAGTTGCGAGTGAAAACACAAACTTTTTTGCCCCCAAAAGTTCGTGATGCACGTGTTTCGAATAGCAGAAGCGATAAGGGCGGTCTCAAGTTAATTTAAAACGGCAGGGCGCTTGTTCGCCGAGGCCCGTGGCATAAGCTGCATGAGGCACTGACTCCAAAGTTTCGTTATTCTCGCAATCCGATTCCTCCAAATCGCTCTCGCCGCGTACTTCATTCACAATGCCCTAATCCCTGCGCGGTTCCGCAGTGTCAGCATCATTATCGGCCGTAATTAAACCATCGCAACAGATGTCCCACCCGCTCTCACAAGTCGGAGTCGACGACGCGCTGCCACAAATCGCCGCCGCAGTGGTCCTGTTCGGAAGCCTCAGGCTCGGCATTGGGCCCGATGTCGACGAAGTCGGCCTCGTGAAAACAGTTTTGTGCGCATGTAGCCGTCACCGCCGCCCACAAAATATTCACCATCTCCACAGCTGCATACCGGAACGCCCGAAGCGGCAAATTATTGTTATTATTATAATATTTTTTTATTTATTGAATCATACAACACAAAAGATCATCATACTGCTTGGACTCGTAGCCAAAGGCTAGTCTTTGGTCCAAGAGGAAAATGTATACAGTGATGCAGGTTTACTGTGACATAAAAAAGAAACTAACACTCAGAAACACAGGGTGTTGTACAGTACTGCTACAAGCATTTTTTAGCATGCGATCTTCGGGCCAAACGACAATAAAATTTATAATCGCAATATTGTAAAAAGGTGCACCAACGCAAGCAAATCACTAAAGTGTACATAATAACTTAAACAACATTGGCTGCCAGGTGGTCAACAGCTATGAGCAAGGGCCTCGCAACGCGGCACCTAATGCGCGGATTACGCTCAAGCCAAGCGGTCACACTTTCGACGTTTTGTTGAGCGGCACGTAAAAGAGTGCTAGTCCTCCCGTCGGCCATCATGACCACACACGCACACCAAGAGTGAACAAGATGCGCACACGCGACACATATGCCAGAACGTGTGGAACAGCTCTGGGCCCGTTTCCAGGCAGAAAACTAAAGTAATTCGAGCCAGCGCAGTGGGCGTCGCGGCGCGGTGGAGACGGGCAAAGGGGTTGTGATCAAGAAAGGAGAGCAGACTTGCGACAGTAGGGCAAGGAGTTGCGATAAAGAGAGTGGAGGATGCGGCGGGCGACCTTGAAAACCAAAACACACGGGAAGCAGGCAGTTTGGGTAGCCTGCTTGAAAGATCCGCGAAACTTGCACGTAAAAAAACTTGGAAATAGTGCATGGCCGCCTGAATCGGTGCACGCGGCGGTGTTCAAAGAATCGGCGGCCGTAGTCAAAAATCGTTTTGTTTTTTGTTGCACCGGCCAGTTCGCGTGGCCTCACGAACTTCGCTATTTCGCGATTCGTTCTGCGAAAATAACAGCCGTTTTCGCGCTTCCGCACGCGCGCGGAAGGCATGCTGACTTGAGTGCGAAGTGAGCTCGAACAAGTCCTAAACACGAAACGAATTGCACATTATCAGAGTCAGTGGGGTAGCGTACGCTCGTGCACTAAACGCAGGCTATCGGATACAGTCGGTTGCTGACGATGTTGGCAAATGGTCTGGTCACTCCGGGCCGGCGACGTTGACCGTACCATCTGTCAAAAACGGGGTAGATGGCCGACTGGTCTTCGAAAGATCAGTGGCGATGTGGAAGGCTCAGAGTAGCGAGGGGGGGGGGGGGGGGGGGGGCAAAGGACAGAGGGGTGCATAACAAAAGCGGTCGGAGAGAGCGGCAACTAGAGGGGCGGGGAGGCAGGGTCAGTGTTTAACAATAAGAATGTATGGGCACCTCGCCGAAGCCTGATCAATGGTCAAAATTGGTTTGCCGGGAAGTCCGCAGACCGCTGACTTCGTTCGCTGTAACCGATCAGCGGCGCTCCGAGACGTTTGTTGTAAGTGCGATTTTGTGCCATTGAACCAATGTATGTTTTCACGGTCACGCGGATATTGTTCGTTTTAAGCGAAAGTTCGTTTTAAGTGGGGTTGTTATATGTGGGCTCGACTGTATAGTATTTCTGAGCACAAATGGTGACTACTTCAAAATCATTCACACATATGGGCACATGTTGCCAAATGTCAACATATGTACATTGACAACATAAGTATGCGTACTCTGTCCAATCAAGTGTAACAATGTAGTGCATTTAATATATTGTATATTATGCATCGCCAACAGTCTGTCAAATTCATGGAAACAGTTTAGCACGTAAAACGCCCATGGGACAAAACGGCCACTCTATTAATGGTATTTTGGGGCACAAAACGATCGAAGTCGCTTTTGAAGCAACGAGTAGCATGATATGGCATCTCCGTTATGTCGTTTTCTGCACATGACTGAGGCGCAAAAAACATTTCGTGAAACAATGAGAGCAGAAGAGAAGAAAGAACTTGCCCCAAAACAAGACCTTTTGGAATACCTGTTATGTCTAAATTTGCAAGTGTGAAGGGCGGATAGGCTGTGTTACTAAGTAGAGTGCGCAGTATTTCGCATGAATTGAAACAAAATGTCCAAATGCGTGAGGGAGACATTTCACGAAGAGGGAGATAAAGGCGTAAGAAAAGCCGGAAGACTACTAGCATGCATTTCATTTTCAAAGGGGCCCGGAAACACTTTTTCAAGTAACGATAAAATAAATTCACTGGAAAAGCTCGTTGCCTCAAGAACTCAAGGCCGCAAAAATTTTAAGAAAACGTCCAGTGCAAATGGAGTTACAAAGATTTCTTGCATGCTGCGATTGCATTCTCTCTTCTCTCATCCCGACGAAAGCGCTGGAAGCTAAGCAGGAAGAGATGGCAGGGGCGAAGAAAATAGGTCACGTGCGCCTCGTGACCTTGAGCATTTTCTTATTGTTTTTTCTTTGAATGCAGGGCTTTTCAGTGTGATCGCACATGTGGACAAGTCTTGGCCTCCCGCGGCGATCGTTGTCACATCTGAGCGCGCCATGTTCAAATCAGCCAAAGGCTGATAGACGGGCTTTCTACAAGTGATTTTTGAGCATCTTCCATCATTTGTCGAAAGAAGATAAAGCGATTTTCAGCTGACTTTGCTAATTTATTGTAAATTCCAGGCCGCGTGTTGCGCTATGATATTTGGGTCACGTGTTGTAGGGAGCCTCTACTGCCTAACGGAAGCATTTTCTGACCATGCTCAAAAAGTGTTGCAGGGTCTCTTAATGTAAGAAACAGATTACTATTGCCATTCGCTATATCAAACTCGGGATGGTGTCCTTGCAACACAGAATTAAATAAGTAGTTCTACAGATGAGCAACATGGAGAAAAAAGTAGGCGGATATATTTTATGATGCTGTGATGTGCATAGAATTGTTTGTATTGAACAAAACATCTGTCTTTGCTGCAAAACAACAAGCATGCGTCTAGAGGTGTGTGCCGCTTGAATGAAGAAATGACTGCTCGCAAGATTATAAGCCTCTCATAATGTTTGCAGTTGTTATTCAATTAAAGGGGAGGCGCGGCCCTTGAAAACTGCAAAATCTCGATAAAGTCTGTTTTTGAAAAACCATATTGTTAGGTTTTCTGTCACATGAGCTACCTATTCTGTAGATATCGGCGCCTGATTCAATCCCAAAGTGCAAAAAAAAAAAATGCTATTTTCGAGGCCGCCCCAACGCCCAAAACCCCCGCCAAAGCCAAAATCAAACCAAACTTTGCGCGCGCACCATTCCGAGACAATATGACCATCCCGCGCCATCTTGGTCTTGTTTTGACTGTGAATTATTTCTCTCTCGTTTGCCGCCTTTCAAAATAGCGTCAACAGCGCAGTTGAGACGCTATTGGTGTTTCCCCAGGATGTGATGCGGAGCGCTGGTTAGCTAGAGCAGCTCATTCATATCTCGCGGGCAAAAGCGCGCCTGCCATTGGCTGTTGCACTGGCAGCGGGGGCTGTTCCTCCCGGCAATGGCGTGTCCTGCGCGCTCGTCTTGCTGTTGCTCTTTGCTCCGTCTGCCTCGACAGATTTCTGCTTACGAGCCGCTTTCTGACTTCCGCTGTATTTTTGATCAGTTTCTCTTCTTTTTTCTTTTCTCACAACTTCTGTGCCCTTTATTTTTGTTGCTGTGCGTGATGCCGGTAACGAAGCCGAAGACGGTGCACAAGTTCAGAGCGCGGAAACGCGTTATGCAGGTTTTACGAGAATCGAAATGCCACTTTTTTGCTGCAAGCGCCCAGTGTGTAGACACTTGCAGCAGCGAAACTGGCTGTCGGTCACCACCAGTCCAGAATCCGACACACTATGTGTACCTGGAGCCACGAATGCATCGAGCGTGTCTGAGATCGCCGGATCCAGCACGTGCCTTGAATCGGTGCCGTCGAGCATGACACCGAGTGTTGCTGAGATCACCAGACCCAGCACTCCGTCTGCATTGGGGTCATCGAGCGTGCGTGGGTTGTTGACTTTTCATCTGCGGACGCATTTTCTAACTAAGGAAAAATTCATGCAAATGCAAGACGTTGAGACCCCATTCACGCTGAACTCGAATCTATGTCAGGAACGTAGAAAAAATGAACTGATGAATCCGACTCTTGCACCTGCAGTGACAAGTGATGGTTAACATTTCTCGCTCATCCAAATGAACATGTATAACGTGGTGCTCAACTTCACAGTGTGCAAGCAGTGCTTGAAAAATGGCACGACTGTCCGAAAGAGCAGCAAGCTTGGACTGGCAACAAAGCTGGAAGTCGTGTGCTCCTCTTGTGGCACTATCGATAAAGTGTGGACATCACCCCGCAAACAGCACTCGCAGGCCATTGATGTGAATGTCCGCGTCATAGTGGCTATGAAGGAAATAGGTAAGGGGCAAACAGCTCTCAACGATTTTTTGGCAGCCATGAACGTCTCTTATAATGGTCTCCACCATAAGACTTATCAGAAACACCTGAAAGAGACGCTTAGGAATGCAGAAGTCTCCGCTTTGGACAAGTTTTATGCTGAATCTGCCACAGCAGTGATTGCTTCGTACAAAAAGATGGACCACACCTTACAGCTTTATCAAGGACATCATCGTGGTGTATGATGGTACTTGGCTCAAGCTTGGGCACACATCACACATCGCAGTGGGAAGTGTGATTGCCTTCTACACGGGCCCCACATTAAATGCTGTAGTTCTGTCAAACCACTGCCTTGGATGTCAAAAAGGGCCTAAACCTGCAGATGCCGCCTGTGAAAGCTGGCATGAGCACTGCATTTGCCAGAAAAATATTAATGCAAAATGTGAAAGCATGAAGGTAGAAGCATGGACTTATTCAAAAGGTCCATGGACAAGCATGGCCTGCCGTACACAACCCTCGTGTGTGATGGGGTCAGCTGCACATTCTCTGCCCTCACTGAAGAGAATGCTTACGGGCTAGTGGCCATAGTAAAAAAGGAGTGTCTGAACCATGTTCAGAAAAGGATGGGAAGCCCACTTCCAAGCATTGTGCCGAAGAGTGACAAGCCACTGAGTGGGAAGGGGAAGCTCACTAAAGCCCTCATTGAGAAGCTCACAAGTTATTACGGTTGGGCACTCAGAAACAACTTCAGTGGCGTGACAGCAGTGCAGCACACAGTAATGGCAACATATTGGCACGTCAAACCGACCGACCGAGACTCTCACCATGACCTTTGCCAAGAAAGAGTTGAGTTGGGGTGCCACCATAGAGCTGCAGAAGCAAAGGGTGAGCCACAATCCAGGCACAAGCACAACCTACCAGACTATGTGGCTGAGGCTGTGTTGCCCATCTATCAGCGACTTTCGCACGAGTCTCTCCTTCGGCACTGCTTGGCAGCAAAGACTCGCAATGCGTCAGAGTCATTCCACTCTGTTCTTTGGTCGCTAGTGCAAAAAGAGCAGCACTCGTGTTTGATTGCTGTTGAAACAGCCCTGCGTGAAGCGGTGCTGCGCTACAACGCCGGCTGCTGCAAAGCAACAGAAAAAATATCAAACGCTGTTGGATTTCGACCTGGGCACCTAGCCATCGAGCGAGCTTTTGAGAGAGATGCCCTATGTCTGAAAAAGAATTCCAAACAGCACTTGCAGAAGGTGGAGGGAAGACAAAAGAGGAAAAGAGCGCACAAAGACACTTCAAGAAACTATGCTGGAGCTTTTTAAGGAAAACACGTGTGCTTAACTTTCAAAGCCCATTTTTTTCAAAATAGATTTTTTAGCTAGTTGTATTACTGAGGAAAGTGATTTCTCAAGAACTGCTTATCAGACTTGTGTCATTTTTTTTTTTTTTCATTCTGTCCTTGGATGATTTTGTCAGGCTCTATCAAGCTTCTTTTTTTTTTCATTGGGCCATGAATTATTAATGAACAATTAATTTTTGATAAATGTCATCATTACTGGCTACATCAAATTCAAAGCTGCAGAAAAATATTTTGAAGGGGAAATTGAAAAAAAAAAAGCGGCTTGTTAGCGCTCTAGGATATATATCCAGGGATGACCACAAATAATTTCGGCCTTCTGATATGTCCAGGGATTTCTTGCGGATCTTCCTCAGGCACACAAGTCAACCACCCAGTTAGACCTCAGTAACTCTAGAGCTGCTTAACACAATATCATGAAACTTGCAGTTTCTCTAGTTTTAATGTGGTGAACATGCCTTGAAAGTTTCATTGAGATATCTTAAAAAATAAAGAAGTTCGGTTTCCAGGGTAGCCTGCCCTCTTAAACTGCATAGCACTCCAAAGTATCATGTAGCAATTTTCGAGAAAACTGCACCAGGAGTTGTGGGTGAAACATGCAGAAAGCGACAGCACTGGTAAGAATGCCTGTACAGTAGCACAGCATGTTTAACCGGAAGTCAAAGCAGACGACAGCCGTAGGTCACAATCCTTTGCGTGATCCACGATTTTGCTATCCACCTGTTGCGTTTCAGATACTGGGAAGTGTGCTCATAAAGTTTAAAGATTGCAGGCATCGGCATTTTAAAAATGTGTCACAGCCACTGGGTTTTTTGTGGATGAAATTTAAAAGTTACAGATGGCTGCATTTCAAGGCAGTCTGAAATGCGTCTCAGCCACTGGGGAATATGTAGACGAGGTTGCTGTTGCCTCTGGTCATTGTTCAGAAGTGGAATTCGTATTTTAGAAGATGCGGCATTTAATTACACCTTTTTTTTTGTTTTTGTAGGATGTACGAGTGCTGCAGTCTTCAATCAAAAGGTTTCACTCCCAAAACCCCATGGTCGATCAGACCCACTTTCCCTCTTCTCTGGAATTCAGTGAGTTATGACGTCATTCGTTCTGCAAAAACTGCACTTGTCAATGCAGTCTGTGGCTCTAGGCTACTGCTTCTGCTCCTACGATGTATTGAATCTTGATGAGAAAGTAATGAAGGTATACGAACATTAAAACTTTCAATATTTCGTGAGCAGTGTTTGCTGTTCGATTTGGTTCACACCAAAATTGAACTATTTGAAGTATTCGAACTTTCAGAAGGTAAATGTAGTCATCTGATTTTTCAGACTCTCTTGGGACTGCAAAGTCATCTGAAAATTCTGACTGCCTGAAAAATCTAATTCTGCTTTTTTGCTCCTTTTGAGTGGTCAAATTGCTACTGTCTCATTCGAAATAGCTTTAATGCTTATCAGTACATTCATCTGGCATTTTGGTTCATGTTCAAGCTTTTGTGAGTTCATACAGTGCCTGCCGTGAACCCCAGTTTACATGCCAGCTGCAAATTTACGACTTGTGATGAGCACCGCTGATACCTTGAAAACCTAGAATAAATTGTGCTTTTTTTATCGCTCAGAGTGTTTGGAAAAATGATGATGCACAATCCAAAAACTATTGTGGAAGAGCGCAGGAGTTGTCTGGCTATCCCCGACGCGTATATGCACATAAACAATGCACACATTCAATTTCGAATCATTCAATTTCGAACTAGGAATGATCGCCTTCACCACTGCAGCATTTGCTGCCGGGTGAAGGCGATCATTCCTAGTTGTGTGCAGCATATCGCCAACTTAGCTGATGTCGCTGTAAAATATGCACACATGTCACAAAGAGTTTAGGGATGTGCACTACATTCCTAAATGTACATGGGTGCTGTTGTGATGGCGAGTCATAGTTGAACCCCATGATAACGAAATTCCAAGTAAACGAAATTTTTACCGCAACGAAATATTTTTGGAGAACCAGCGACATCCAAAGGAGTCCATACATTTTGTGACTCGCAGTTACGGAACATAATTTTACCGCAGTCTCTCATTAACGAAATTTTTGAAACAACAGTGCACAAGTAATCTATGTTCATAACATTAACTGCATTCAAAAACTGCTCAAATGCATTCGTGGTACATTTAAATTGTGCAAAACTATCGCCACAGCGCACGAGAGCACAGCACGAACAAGAGTATAGAAGCAGTCTACTGGCGAGTTGTTACAGTGTGTGCGCCAGCACTTGCAACTTTGTCACTTCGATTAAAGAGTGCAATTGCTGTTCGAGCGACGCAGCTCTCCTCCTCCACCACCCCCTCACTACCTCCCTTCATTCTCCTTCATCCATTGACAGACTTGCAGGGCATTTACTTTTCACTTGAGCATCCACCAATCGGATACCGGGCAACGTTATTGCACATGCACCCTTTGTGTGTCAGAGATGTCGGGCTCATTTCAACGCTGCTGCAGCTGTAGTACACTTGTCTGTGGTGAAAAATACATTCCGTGAAAAAGGAGGGGAGCAGAAGAGAAGTGAGGCACCGAACTACCAACTGTTTAATGACAGTCTCAGAAGTGTACAGAAAAAGAGAAAGCATTTCTATGCATGCGTGAATGGCAACACATGACGTAGTTGGGCGCATCATTTTCTTCTCTTCTGCTCCCCTCCTTTTCATGAAATGTATTTTGCGCCACAAACAAGTGTACTTCAGCAATGTAAGCACCAATGCGTTCAAAAAGAAGTCCTTTTGCTTCAGCTGTGTTCGTCCCAAGCACTGAGGTACTTTAACTCGCGCGTAGAACATACGATGCATGGGTTTAACTTATCATCTTGGACTTCACGAAACATTACAATGATGGCATAAACCGTCCAAGTGTCCACATAATTACAGTTATGTTTCGTTGGTAGAGCCCACTGGTAACGTCTTTCATTCTGAAGGGGCTGTGAAATAAGCTGATGATGGTAAAGCAGTAATGGAAAACCTGCGCCAAAATTGCGCCAACTGGTAATTACTGCACCATGCTGCTTCGAAAGGGTATTTTTTGTCTAAATGAGCCATTGCTGCCCCACAACGCGGTTGTGGAAGCAAAAGTAATCGTGAGTGACAGTACGGGATAGTCGCCATCTTGTACACTTGTGCTGCCGCATTTGCGTAGGGTTGCGATGCTGCAACATCACGGAAACAGCCGATTCCGATTTCCACGCAATTGCGGCGGTGCCTTTTCTCCTAACCATTGGCAAAGACCGAAACTGATGTGGTAACCACCAAATAGCGTGCCAATATAACATTGCCGATAAAAATACCTACGTGTGCAGCGTAGCATTGCATCAAGCCTACTGCACGCTTTTAATAGCTGGTGACTACCTGACCGTGCTGGGGCGCCGATCGCTGCCGCCTTGTTCGTTGTACGAGATCATGTTCAGCGTGCACCACTTCGCAGAAACAAAAGCAGCTTGCTGTTGCGAAGTGGAGCAATGTGGATCGCGGACACTGAGAGAGCAAGCATACTGCGCGCTTTCATAACGCGGCAACCCTAACACACCTTCGTCTGCTGCCAGGATTGCTAGATTATCGCTTGCAGAAAGTTCGCATCATTGCGTTAACTCAATAGCCTTCTTGCCACATCTGTGCGTGGTTTGAAGGGGAGGGGGTGCACGCGGCTGGCACGGTGTGTACGCCAAATAGGCGAAGCGCTGCACGCAACTAGCCAGTACACAGCAGGCTCCATTGCAACCGTACTGTGCAGTGTACCAAATTTAGAGAAGTGTTGTGCTATATATTTGTCGAACCTTTTTTAGAGTTGGAAACAATGCTTGTGGTTACTGTATACACTTCCAATGTATGGCTCTGCATCTAGACTCCATGGAAAGTGCACTAAACGGCATTATAATGGCTAACAGTTTTGATTGATTTGCTCTTGCCATTGCAAAACATTTTATTGCTGCTTTGTCTCTTATTTTCTCCACCAGCGTGCGTCTGCTTGACGACTGAAGGCACAGTTCAGGCATCCTTTTTGGGCCTGCAGCGACAGGTGAGTCATTAGCACGCCAAGCAGAAATCGTGCATTGTTATTACAGGGAACAAGGGTGGAAGTGCCGCACCAATTGTGTGATTCTGCGCCAATCTGACCTGCTGCACCAGGTTGCTCATAAACGGCGATTTCCCCGATAATTGTAGATTGGAAGTGTAAACTGCCAAATCTAGCTGACTGTTATTGTTCATCGAGCAACACCGAGCGGTGGCCACACCAAGGATGTGGTCACATCCATATTCAGTGGAGTTTGATCGCGTTGTAATTTGGTTCATTCATGGGCCTTTCTAGCGCGCGTCTCATCGCTTTTATCGCCATGGTTTTCCCGCAAAAAGTGGTGGCACCAACGTGAGTAACTGTGAAGGATCTAGTAATGCAGTGAAAGCTTGATAATTTGTACCAGCTGGAAACTCAGAACGATTATGCACTAAACCGCACTGCTTGTTTACAAGTGCAAATGTGCATCTCTTCACATGCCCCATCGCCACCAATAAAAAAAATACAGTACCACACCAGACGTTTCCCAAAGTACCCACCAAAAAATTTTTTCTTCCTTTTTGCCAGAGTGAGAAAAAGATACTATCGTGTTATAGCACGTAGTGGCAATGCCAAGGAGTATTTCAAATCTATTACAGTGTCAGGGATACGCACTGATTGAATCAGCAACAAAACGGGCACTGTCGGCTATTTGCGATATACCTACATAGGCGCTTCTCTTCCGCAATCTGGTACTAGGCAACAGCTGACAATTTCATTGAAGTAAGGAGCGGACGTGTAGACTTTGATCGTCTGGTTAGTTGCGTGCAGCGCAGCACTTATGTGCCCATGCTTTCGATGCCGGGCAGCTTGGTGTACTGTGCGTCAACGTTACTGGATGGAGCCAGTTGGGAAGCTGCACGAGTTCGCACAGAAGCGACGCAGCCGCTCACCATCTCCGAAAATGGGGGGGCACTGCGATTGTTTTGCAACCTGGTCATGTGTCTTGCTTCGTGCGTCGTCTGCTCGTCGTCTGTTCTGCACACAGTCTCCGAAGAATGCCGCTGCCTACTTGGAGCATGTCTCAAAGAACCTGGTTAGTGGATGCATAATGAGAGCTTTCTTGCCACAACCGCTGCATAGATGAAAATGGACACAGCTTAGAGCTCGGCACGAATTATCTGGGAATTATCGTGTGGTGCAATGAGCGCGCGTCGCCACATTGTGTGGCAACGTGTGCTCCAATCTTCCACGTGTATTTTGCCCCGCTTAGAGGAGGGGAGCAGCGCTCCCTTGCATGCCCTTATCTCGCTCGCGGTGGGGAGAAGGGGAGGATCGTACGTCTTGGCTGGCCTCGGGCTTTACCTGGAACGATTCTGTTATGGTTACCGGGCGCACAAAGGTCACTGCAATCATTGCACAGTCTTCGTTTGCAAAAAGCGTGCACTTTGCAGACACAGCGAAGTAACAACTGAGACGCTTATTCACGTGCATCTGTACCTGTGAGTACTTTTCGTGTGCCATTTGTACGTGAGAAACGTGGGGAACATTTCGATCTGCTTTCCACTCTGTGCATGATCTTCCCATTTGTTGCTCTCGGGTTCATTGCTTCGCCTTTGCTGCAAAGCTGTGACTTTTTTTTTTTTTGCAAATTGCGAGTTACCTCATTTTCGTTTGCATGAAAGTAGTTCATAAGTATGTCCTCTTGTGCGCTGTCAAAGTCATCAAAGCACCCTCGTTATTGTTAGCACTTTCCAAGTAAGCAAATTGAGAACTTGCCATTGTGCCACAACAGTGTTGAATGATGTGCAACACCGATGCAAGCTCTGGAGTGCCGTAGAATGTTGTTGGCGGTGGCACCTTGATGACTGCTTGGGTCCACTTCTACTGCACCGGCGAGTACTTTGGCCATAATCTAGGCATCGACGCTGTCTACAACACCTGTGTCATCATCTGCATCAATGAAGTCACTTTCTGTACCCCTATCCAAGATTGGGCCCGGATATTCTAATAAGTGCAGCATTCACTGGAGTGCCGTGAACCGCGGTCAGCAGTCATGAAGCACGCAAAACTCGTTGCCTGGCACTGAAGCTTGCTGTGAAACAGTTCACAACGTTGCTTGGCTTGAGGGTCTAAGCTACAGTCGTTATTTGTCTTGCTACCGGTTGTTCAATGTTTATTTCAACATTGCGAAAGAGAACTCTGCACACAACAAAGGAGCAAGTCCCCACCGTGGATATCTTGGCAGTGGCACTTGTGGCTTTGTAGCAGCAGCCATTGCTCTGACATGTATAACATGGAAATCAAAAAGTGTAGCTTCCGATATTGATGTTTGTTTACAGTCTCTTATAGAGTTTCTTACACGCTAAAAGAAACTCTAGTGCTAGTGTCTATGAGAGCTGCAATGCATGGCGCTTCAGCGAGCATGAGAATGGTGAGTTCTACTTAGATTTGTCTTTGTTTTTCGTTTACTGCTTTGTCACAAAACAAGAATTGGCAAATGTTCTGAAGTTACTGTTTAGCACATTAATCTTTTTGGCTCACCAACTCTAATCTGGTCATGAATTTCACAACCATGCATTCTTCCACTCGAAACAAAAGCAAAACATAGCAATAAACGAAGCAATAAACAAAGTGACGAGGCAAATTCATGTACTACCATAATTTCCATAGTCGCTGAACGAACGCAGTGCCTGAGTCCCCTCTAGTTACTTTTAGGGAATGCTTTGCCATCCCTAATTTGCAGGTCTCAAAGGCCATGCTTTCGAAGCCAGCATTCCGCCATCTTGTTTCATTATTCTTTTTAGTGATCAATAATATAAAAAGTATTTTTTTTTTTTCAGGACATAAACATGTGTTACGCCCGATGGCTTATCCGCATTACTAAGTGCAAACTGCCAATTCCAATGATCACACTGATTGCTTGTTCTGTATCAGCCTTTTCATCCTGTAATCCTGTGTGCTCATCTTAGTTCATACAATTGCTTTGGTATAGTGTGCAACCATCACATTTGTTTGGCTTCCTTGTCTTTTGCCAGTTGCTTAACTACATGAACACGGAAGGTCCATCGTGTCTTGGCAGTGCCAGCGAACTCTACGTACATTTCACCATCGTTGGTCTCATCAGTGACAGCTTTCGCACGGGAGGATCACACCTGAGTCAAGCAGTAAGTGAACCTTGGGTTGTGAAGTGGTCCCACAAATTAATTTTATTGCAAATGGAATAAATAAGCGAGGAGCAGCTGCGGCATTGATTCTTCATTTGGGAAGTCTGCCTCGTGGGAACAGTGACTATGATGCTTGCCTACTGACCCATAATTCGCGGGGTCTAGATTCCAGTCACGGCAGTCGCATTTCGATGGAGCCAGAATGCTAGAGATATGTGCTGTGCTCTGTGCACGTTAAGGGTGGTACATGGCGCTTAAGGCTATCTCTTTCATTTTCTGAACATATTCAGTTTAAAAGCACAAATATAACGTATTTACTCGCTTAAACCTCGCACTTTTTTTTTATGTAAAACTGACGAAAAGTTGGGGAGTGTGAGAATTACGCGAAAATTTTGTTTTACAAAAACGTACGGAGCGGGAAAAAACGGAAACAATGTGGTCGCAAATAGGAATTGTCACGCTAGCACGTAACTACAAGCTTTCAGAAGTACTAATCAAGACTTGCCTTAACAATAAAGCCACAGGCTCAAGACAAGGCAAGATTTATTTGAGGCACAAAAGCTGCGACGGGTTTTCAAATATCGTATGCAAAATTGCGAACATTGCGGGCTAAGAGTTAGCGTTCTTCACTCAACGGAAGCCCGAAAAAGGCTACCATACGACAACAACTTTGTGCTGATGGCCATCTAACACTAAATCATCTGCAGTTACCTTCTGTCGAAATAAAGTTTTACCATCTGTCGCAGTCTTAGGCACACGGAAGGCCCAGCGCATCTTGATGGCTTTCAGCTGCCCATGCTCCTGTCACCAGTAGCGAACACAGAGCTCGTTGAATCTAAAGTACCTACCGGTGGCCCTGCTTTTGCTCTTTAGTGCATGATCAATGACTTCGAAAGGAGCCGTGTGACTTCCGTATAGCCCCATAGCGTGACCACAGAACAGACTCAACCTACAGCGCAAGGCACATTTGGTGCTTAGCTTGGCTTGGAGCTGCATGCGTTGATAGTACTCATAATGCCTAAAGGTGGCACCAGGCTGTTGTGCACTATCATCATCATTGGTTGGAAGGAACAGATGACATTATGGCTGCAATTTTCCGGGTTGTGATAATTACTCGCGAAAAGAATATATATGTTGTATTTTTGTTGGGCAATATAGGGGGTCCAAAAATAACCAAAGTACGAAGATTACACGAGTAAATACGGTACACGTATTTCTTTGTGCTGATTTAAAAAGTGCAGCGAATATTTCTTGGGATAAGATAATTTTTCAGATAATTAAACATTTATTACAGTTGTTTGGTGACACAATAGTTAACAATAAACTCTGCAGAAAGTTGTGCCTAATGTGTGAGCAAAAAAGCAGAATGAATCAGCATCAAAATGCAGCTAGCAATTCTCAAATCTAACAACAATTAGCAATTTAGCATCCCATTAATATTTAGCATTTACAGTACAGTTATTAACAATCTAGAATAAAGGCAGGATAAAAAACTATAGAAGATGTAAAGAAAGGATCTGCTTGCAGCAGTTCAGTCTTTATGCATTTAGCTTCATACAGTAAACAATGTTACAGCTGTAGCTATCCTAGAGCTTGATAAATTGTTGCACCAAACAAGTAGATCGAGTAAAAACTTGTTTTGAGAAAATGCAAGAAAACAGATAAACCTTGTTTTGAGCCCCATGTAACAGAAGATATCAATGTTACTGTTATGTGATTAGTAGCCACCAGAGACATGACCTTTATACCTACTGCTGTAGCATACATCATTCAGAAGCAGCATGCCGTTGAAAGAGCCCATTCTTTGTGCCTATTCTCAACGAAATATAGACCGTCTTGGTGATATTATTACTGTTGGGGCTGAACTATCAATTCAATATGTGGGAAACTTGGTCAGCACTTCAGGCGATGTCTATACATAACAAAAATACTACTAGTTTGAACTTTTTGTTCCCGTAACTTTTTATCTCTAACAATGGTGTCCCTCAAAAAAGCCTATGTGATGATAGAAATTTTCAGAGCCCTCCATCGCCACGTTGTTCTTCATAATAATTGATTGATATGTGGGGTTTAACGTCCCAAAACCACCATGTGATTATGAGAGACGCCGTAGTGGAGGGCTCTGGAAATTTCGACCACCTGAGGCTCTTTAACATGCACCCAAATCTGAGCACACAGGCAGACCTACAACATTTCCGCCTCCATCGGAAATGCAGCCACTGCAGCCGGGATTCGAACACGCGACCTGCGGGTCAGCAGCCGAGTGCCTTAGCCACTAGACCATCGCGGCGGGGCTTGTTCTTCATAATAACATCCTGCTTTTGGGATGTAAAAACCACAGATGTTATTTTCATGTGATAAGTTAATCTTTGAAGGCCCTGTGATATAAAGCTAAGATGAATTTTCATTGCAGTTGACCTTCGACTATCTGAACACTCTGGCGCATAGGTTGGATTCTTGTAACTTGGAGACAGGAGTTAGATTGGAGCCACCACAGGAATATAAATGTATCCGATGCGTAATCAGCTTGCAGTGACTTCATCTCTTTTTTTCACCAACCTATAGTAGTTCTTTTGTTTGAAATGAGCGTTTGTGAAATTCTTCTGTTAATGTACGTACACAGTAGGCATTTGACAGAACATCAGCCTTTCGCTGATATTTTTCTTGATGAGCTAAATCCAACGAAGCTGTGAGCTAGTGTTTAGACAGCTTTGTTGTCTGCTAACATCATTTTGCTGTGCAATAGCTGTGAGCATCATGTTATGGCTGAAGAGTTGATTTTTTTCCCTCAGGTGGCTCAGAAAGCGGTACTGAACGTGGCACTGGAAAACCGTCTAGTAGGATTCCTGGTGGCATGCCTCCGCGGTGAGATGTTTTCGCTTTGCAAGCTTTGCAAAGGGTGTACTCACTCTGTGGCCTTGGGAGACCTCCACAAGCCGTTTCACATTGCTTGGAGCAGTTGGCTGGACACATATTGCCACAAGTGTGAATTTGACTGATGGTTGCTTTGATGGTGTTAGTAATGTTAACACATTGTGCCAAGTATTCTCCAATATAATGAAGCAAATGAAGAAAGCGGAAGGGCCTCAGTTCGTTGTGGCTGCTCGCGAGCAACTAAGATGCTCTTCAAAAGAACTTGAGCCTGGCCGAGTTGGTGCGTACTGTTCGACATTTTGACCGCACAAAAAAAAAAAAAGAGGGCAGAGGAAGGTACGACGACATGGGCAGTAATCCTTCAACTCGCTTATTCGTAGAAAGACGTATCAATGTATAGCAACCTATGACATGCGCAGAAATCGTTACATCCAATCAGCTCAGTGGGGCAGCAACTTATCAGAAAAAAACAATTTGAGTTGGAATAACCTAATAGATGTATCGCTTACATGGTGAACACTTTTCTTTCTGATATAATAGGCCTCTAACAGCTCTTGAGCTGTTTGATCTTGTTTTCTGCTGAGAATCTTGATCCCCCTGAAACCATGGTTCACAGGTGCAGTCTCTACAGTGTCCAGGCAGGTTCGTCTAATAGTCTTTTTTTCTAACTTTTGTTTGTGTTCACTTATGTTCATGTCATAAGCACTGTATATTGCTAAGTCTCTCTATGAGTAAATGAGTTTAGCACCCATGTCGTCTTATCTCGCTCTGTTCTCGCCTTTTTGTGTGGCTGAGATGTCGAACAATTAGATGCTCTTCACGGAACAGTTGTACGACCAAGACCTGATGGAGGATTCCTTCTTCACAACGTTGTGTGGAAGCTCATACTATAGCCTAGTGTTTTCGATCACCAGAACGGTTCACTGTCTGTACAGACATAGGCAGGCATACTCATACAGTTTATGTACGAGTAGCTTTCTGTTCCGTAGTATAATCTAGATAGAATTGGCTGACGCATCCTCAGTTGTTAGCACTTTTTTCTTTTTCCCACAATTCATTCGTTCCCTGCTCCCATAAGAGGCATATTGGGGTTCCACTGTATTGCTTATCATGGTCAACTGCTAGTCCAGAATAGCTACAAATAGTGCACTTCCTATGCGTAGATGAGGCAGTTAGGATGACTCCTGATTCTGTTGCACGTTTAGTTGCATGACAATTTGGCTAATGCATGTGTTTTTCAACTGCCCAATTTCTTCCACAGCTCATTTGTCTGGAGAGCCGCTGCTGCCGTTGATGTTGGAGTGGACCTGGGCCAAGGTCAAAGAAATCAAGCAGTCTTTAGACATTCTGTGTAAGTCCTGCATGGAATTCGTTTGCTCAGCTTATCAGTAAACAAGTTACTTGAAAGGATCGTGAAACATTCTCCAAAAACTTTAAACTGCGTCTGTCTTCAGAATCCTGGCAGTTCACTTAATGCTCGTTTGATTGTCTCAGCTCACCGAGTACTTAAGTGGAATTTTGGTTTTCCAGCTCACGTTCCCATCAACTGTGCAGCTGACGTCACTTTAAGACAGCCAATGAAGTGTCTCTGTCGTCAACAAAACATGGCGATGCAGCGATGTTTTTGAGCCTTGTCGTATTTATTCGAATCCAAGCTGATAGATTCTTTTGCAACTTTTTTTGTATCAAACTCCAGTGTCGGCTTAGATTTAAGAATTTTGAAAAACACGCCATTTTCGTTGAGAAAAGTAGCCATGCCAACACCTGAGTTAAGTACTCATAGACGGCCACTATTTTGATAATTGTGGTGAGTGTTGAGGCGAGCCGTTCGTCATCTTGAGTCGCTCTGCGAATGGTCTGCGTATGGCGTAGCTCAGTGATCCTCAGTCATGGGTGTGTCGGGAACCCCTTGTGGACTAGTGGAAGGGATGGGGAACCCCTTGCTGTGAAGGGGAGGGAGGGGGGGTATGTAGGTAAATTAACACAACTGGAGCGGGAAACATGTGCCTTTTATTGCTACTGAAAACATCAAACTTGCTACATCACTTCATTTT
This sequence comes from Rhipicephalus microplus, assembly GCF_043290135.1. Classification (NCBI taxonomy): domain Eukaryota; kingdom Metazoa; phylum Arthropoda; class Arachnida; order Ixodida; family Ixodidae; genus Rhipicephalus; species Rhipicephalus microplus. Next base: position 130,452,508 of record NC_134701.1, read on the forward strand.
GGACAGTTCATCAATACGTGGCATAGTCGCGCTTAAACTTTAGGTGGGTGAGGTTTTCACGGATCATAGAAATTGCTTCGCGGACCCCCATTTGAGAACCACTGGCGTAGCTCAATGGCGCCAAACAGGCGGTGTCGTTATAAAGCCGCTTATAAAAGGAAAGTTGTACTAGCTGTGGAGTCGTCATCCAATGTTCAAGCTGGGTGGGTTTGGAGTGAACGAAAAAAAAAATGTGCATTACTGGAGGGGTTGCAGTGTGAGACGACATCCCAGGAACTTTGATTGTGCAGTCTTTTGAAGTGCGGCATATTCAATGCACTTGATGGCACCGAGAATCGCACACTGTTTAAAGGCAGCGACACAGAAGACAGCGACGAGGGAATCAGCGACGACGAGTGGGAATAAGCGCGGCATCTTTATCATGTAAATAACTAGAAGCAGCGCGAAAAAACGACTAGCACACACAGAACAGGATTAGCAGCTGGTTTTTTTTTTAGTTATTTGTATCACGAATTAACTGCTTTGTTTCATTTTTATGTTCAATAAATGTTATCTCTTTGTGAACGTTGTTTCGTTCAGCCTACATTCGAGGTAACTTTTTTTCCCCAGGCTTCGGACTTTTGAAGGGGTCGGCTTAGAAACGGGGTCGGCCTAGTCTCGAGTAAATACTTTATGACCGTCGTTTATAGCATCATACTGTTTGGCGCCGTCACCACCATTCAACCTTCCGAAACTACATTGTCGTCTACTTGAGCGGATTCTGCTTTTGGGCTTTGAGTCGTACGCTGACGCACATATGCAAGTGTGAGATCGGCCAACGTCAAAGCAAGACAGTGGCGGCGGCGACGACGATGAAGGAGCCTGCGCCCTGGGAGCACTCGTGTCGAGACCGCGTGGCAGAACTTTCGCTTGTGCAAGTCTCATCCTTGAGCGTCCACTGTGTGCCCATACTATCGGGGCTGTCATGGTTGAGAGCTCGAAGCACTGCTCTGCGCTGCGGCTCGCTGAGCAGCTTGTAATAGTGAACGTTGTTTTCACTTTGATAAGTTGTGCATGTGGCACTGTCTGACAACGCACACGGTTAGATGCTGAATTGCACACGTGCGATTGAGCATCTGATTCAGCCTGCCACACCGCACGCAGCATACGACGATTCACGACAGATGGGGAAAATGAGCCATCAGGGGTCAGGCTCCGCCCACGTGCGGCACCTCAGCTTGCACACTCGGAAGGCATCGTATTCTCTTTATCGAGTTCAAAGTAAACAACCTCACACAGCCATGCTTCATTGTCTAATAACACCAACAAAGCTACGCCTTCGCAAGCGACAAGCGTTGCCACAGCCCACATTCATCCACAGATCCGAGCTTAGGCCTAATAAGGCCGAAAATCTCGGTACTGCAGCTCACTTTCCAACATGAGCTCAATGTCGAGCACTTCTTTTTGCCAACACGATAAAACTTGTACACTTATATGATTTTTTACACGTGCAACTGGTTTTCTCAATGGCCTCATTCTAAAGTGCAACAGTGAGAACGAAGCTGACCAGTTCGCTGAGATGGCCGGCGCCACTGTTTGTTCACCTGCGAAATGGCCTTCCATCATGGCTCGCTATCCCATTGGTGGTTGGTAAACGGACGTTGCCTTGCAGAAATAGCACACTGTGAGCATCAATTCATTCAATCATGAGTTATTATTCAATGTTTTCCGTGCTGCCGGCTACGACGATATTCACAAATACCAGGGCTATCAAAGCGGCGAGGAACAAACCTGCGACAGGTGCTCCGGCGCTGCCATTGGCTGCGGCCGCCAGACCAGTGTGGTTGCCACGCAGGTACATTCAGCAGGTTGGATGCTCGCTCAGCACGCGCATTGTTGCCAGTGGGCCAGTGAAGTTCGAGCGTTTCATTCATCCACCCTTTGTCCTGGCAGCGGACGACAATGTTTTCTGGGAACTTCTCCCCTTTTCAGCAGCGTCTCGTTTGAACGCGATGTAGGGTTGCAGCTTGCACCCATCTGCTGTGCAGGCCAGCATACAGTCACCCGCGCTTTTTCATTCCCGCTTGATCGCACAGCAACTTAGCTCGAGTGAACTTTCAGAGACGAGGGCATAACGAAGTACATAGACATCTGATCAGCGTTTCCGATCTGGCCCAGCTGAAAAAAACTGCCTTTTGCAAGGAAATCACGTGTTTCTCAAAGCCCACAAGCAGCTCTTCTTAGTTTTTGGCAGCTCCTGTGATATTGACGTACGCCGATGTTGGGAGAATCCAGCGTGGCACATGAAGCGGGACACCCAATGCTTGCTCACCTTGAAGGCAGCCTGCTCAATGCCTTGATCTCTCTTGCCCTAGCTTGCAGCAGCTTGATGTTGACAGCGAGCTGCACAGCCCATTGCTCGAAAGTTCGCCAGTTCTTGTTCAATGTCAGAAAAAGCTCCATTTTTCTGCCTCCGAAAACACCTTTGCTGGCTGCTGCATACTAAGAGGGCTTCTTTCTGCTTTCTGCAGCTGCCAATAGACTGCTCGTTCATGCTGAACTGTTGCCCCACAGCATAATGACCGGTGGTTTCAGAAGCTAAGATAGTAGGCTTGTGCGAATATTTGAATGCTTCGAATATTCGAACGAATAGGTGAGTATTCGAATTCGCTTCGATTTGAATTTAAATTATCGAATATTTTCGAAGTATTCGCAATAAACAAATGTACATTAGTCCGCCTGTAAAGGTGGTTTCACTGCAATGTAGTAATGCAAAGCCGTGAAAGCACCTACTCGGGAGAAGTTTGCTTTGCCGCGAAGCCCCCATTCAGATTTAAAGGAACCCTGCAACACTTGCTGGTCAGAAAACGCTGCTGATCGGTAGTAGAGGCTACCGAGAACACGCGAGGCAAGTATTATTGCGCAGCACGCGGCCTGAACCACAATAAATTTTCAAAGCTAAATATTGCCCTCTTCCCTCAGCAAATGACACTACAAGCTCAAAAATCACTTGTCACAGCCAAGAAAGAAAATACGACTCTGGTCAGTCATTGGCTGATTTGAGCATGGTGGGCTCGTCGTTATCGGACTGCCGCGTGAGGCCGCCGCTTGTCCACAAGTACTTGCATGATCGCACTGAAAGGCCTCGTATTCGAAGAAACAAGAGAGAGAAAAAAGGCTAAAGGTCGCTAGGTGCTCATGACGTTTTTTCTATTCTCGTGCCATCCTTCTCTACTCAGCTTCCAGATCTTTTTGATGGGTCGAGAATGGAGAATGCAATTGCAGCTTGCGACAAATTTTTGGAACTCGGCTCGTACTGGACCGATTCTAAAAACTTTGCGGCGGTAAATTGGTGAGGCGACAAGCATGTTTTCTGGCTCCATGGATACTTGAAAAAGTGTTGCAGGGCCCCTTTAAAGAAACATGTTACCCTCAAATCAGTCCATTTTATTAAGCTTGTTATGATGGTTGATATGATTTAAGTATAATAAATTTTAAAACGTTATGTATCTTACAGGTTATCACTCGGACCCTACCCAAACTACTAATCAAGGTTGTTTCGACTTTCTTTCAATGGAAAAAAAAAAGGCATTTGCATAAGGCCCTTTTTCAATTCAAAAGAAATATTGTGCAGGTTAGTTAGGTTATGATAAATATTCGCTTTTTTTATATGTCATACATACTATTCGAATTTGATTCGAAATTATTCGACCAAAATCCCTATTCGCTTCGGCCCTGAAATTCGCTATTGGCACAAGCCTATAAGATAGCCTTTCTTTTTAAGGCAGCTGTACACTGTTTTCGCAGAGCTGGCATGGCGTAAAGTCACAGATGTAAAATCGTGGTCGTTGTTATGTGTGTCAAGTGGTTGCAATTGCCACTGTTGCATGCCTGTTTGACTAACGTCACCAATGCTACAACGCTACTTACTGCATAAGTGTGCAGACACCTGATGACAGTGATAGCAACCCGCATTGCCGAAACCAAAACTATAAATTTGGGTCAAATATTCTTGGGATCTGCATATAGTCCAGGGCAGAAATAGTAAAATCCCGCAAAAAACCCTGGCCTATATATGGGTTTTTACGGTAATTTTTATCATGGTGAAGCCTTGACAAGCATGGAAGGATATAGGAATGATAGACATGTGGCCACTGTTGCGATGGCATTTTGAGGTTTTCTCGCCTTCTAGCAAAACTTGAGGGGACACTAGAATTTGATCAGAATTTCTCATAAATATGATTTAAGGCTACATACCAAGTTGTGATCTAACGAAACATTCATTTAGTAAACACAATATAGAGAGTGACGCTAAGGAGGTTCGGTCTCTGACGGGGACATCTTTTCACACATTTTTCTTACTTGACATTAGATTACGGTCTATACTTACAATATCGCCTTTACTGTCCTTTGCATCAGTGTCTGTTAGTTTTTATTAGTATTTTGTCTAGCAAAGAAAACGAGCCCTTAAATTTACTTTTCTTCATTCGTATTGTTGAGTGTTCTAGCATTGCCGGTTTATTGTAGGATAATTAGAAAAATATTGCATTGTTGGAAGAATGCACTTTTTTTTTAAAACTTCTTGGGCGCACAAGTTGCCAGTGATTGGAATGTTGCAACAACTGCTCCCATTAGCCACATTTTCTTAAAAGCTTCAGCATCCACACTACAAATGAAACTGCTCAAACACTGCTCCAAAATATGACTGTCTCTATTGCATAGAACGAGAACGGTCCTAGCCAACATCACAAGCTACAACTGAGAGAACTTGTGGTCAATATATACCAGATATAGTCGTTGTTGCTACCTTCTGTAAAGAGAGCCACCACGTCTGCTTTTCCTAAAGCGCCCCAAGATAATGAGATCTAGTGTGCATTGGCATTGGGATTTAGTATAGACGTCGGTAAGTTCTGTTGTGTGCAACTGTGTGTATGTCGACAATTTCACATGTGGGTTAGGCCCCATATTTATATTACTGCATATGGCTCCCAAAATGCAGCAACCATGCAGTCGCAGTGCTGGTGTGGCCATGCAGAAGAGCAGCAACCATCATTATGGTGGCAGCTTTTCCCATGGTCGCCACATTTACATTTTGTGTTTAGTGACAGAACAAGACCCTATTGGTTGCTGATGGGATATAAAAATACTGTTATTACTAAAACAACAATATATGATGCATGCAAATTGGCGAGGTTATCTATCAATAGTGAACATTCTAAAAACAAAATCGACCAGCCCCCGCCGCCCCAGATTTTGATTCCGAAAAGCAGGTTTTTTCATAAGTGCAACAGCTACACCAATTGTGCCAATTTGATACAATTATTTTTTTTTGCTCTTTTTTTTTGCTCTAACCTGCACCAGAATTCCCCAAGAAGTTTCTCCAGATCCTAATTGAGCTGTTGCACCCCTGTTCCCTCTTACCAGTTGAACAATTCTGTAAAATTTCCATTGATGGCCTGTGAAAACTGTGACGCCACCACATCACCACTGGATCTTGAGATGCATAGATCAGCTCTGACCCGAACATTTTGGGGAGTGATCAGCGAACACTGGCGCATCACATGTCATCAAAAGTTGGAGAAAGCCATCTACCGGTGCCCTTCGAGTCGGCTCGTCATCATGCTAAGCAAAGTCACACCACATCTGTCCACAGTGCATTACATTCAACTCATCTGCAATCTTCAAGGCAGATTGTGCCGCAGCCGCAACGAGCAATGTGCCGCCGCATATGATGGTACTAACGCTGTCATTACATTACCTGCATTGACCCCCTTCCTCATTGACGTTACCACCACCAGCAACATGAACTGTCCTGACTATAATATGCCCATGCTACAATCTATCTTTCACACAATAGTTCTAGAGTGTGCACGAGAGTTGACTGCACTGCAACAGCCTGTGTGTGTACTTGGCCTGCAACCGATTTTCAGCTTTTCAGTTGTGCTCACTATTGCCAAAAGCATCCCTTCATCGCGACCCTCGCTCGCTGCACCATTCCCAGTGCTGGCACTGAGAATGGCACAGTAGGCGGCTTTCTCAGTGAGTGAAAACATCGATGGCAGGGCCACGTCAGCCGCTTTCACGTCTTCTCAAGTCTGTCATGTCTCTCGCTACAGTTCCATTATTTACTAAACTGTGGCGTTTCATGTTAAAGTGCTAAATTAAATTTTTTGTTTCGTCATCTTTGCATTGCAGACATGCCGCTGTTTGACTGTTCCGGTCAAGATGTCACAGTGATTGGGTGCCGCATGTCGACACACCTTGAGGAGCTGCGCATCTTGAACCGTCTGCTGGAGCAGGCATTGAGCATGCAGGCCGACAACCGGGGTAAGCACGACTTCTTGACATGTGCCTTCTAGATTAGATCACCTCGCCAAACGGGGCAAGTCCCTGTCGTTCGAAAGCGACCCCCTGCATCACTATGCTGCAAGAGAAGCTGCACACAACTGTGATGTCCTTTGTAGGTAGCTTAAAATCAAGTATGCAAAAGAAAATAAGAGAGAGAAATTGTTCGAGGACCTGTTTCTTCGCTAAACATCACCTAATGATCTCATGGTAAATGTAAAAGGGCATTGTTTGCAGTTATTAATTGAAAGCTAAACACAGTAGACTCTCAGTAAACAGAAATTTGTTAAATGGAACTGATGCTCAAATGGAACAGGTGCTTCTGACAAAAATTGGTGTAGTGCTTGCATTCTGCACCCTTGTTCATCTCTCGGTAAATGGAGCTCCTGTTAACAGACCATATTTTTACCCGCCCCTTCAAGTTTCGTTTAGCGAGACTATGCTATAGGACATAAAAAAGCCTAATTTAAGAACTTGTGAAATGATTGCTTAGGTAGCTTGAACAAAGCAGCGCCTAGCATAAGATAGACAGAGCCCATACTCATGCGTCGGAGACATGCACCAGGTCCAGGTAGCAATCCTTGTATACGGGGAGTCTCTTATAAGCAGGGTACCATCTAAGCAGTTTCTTATCGAAGCCTATTTATATGTAGGCACACTGGTGTCTCTTATACCTAATTGTCTATTGCATAACTGTTTTTTATAAAAGAGTTCGACTGAAGATTTATTGATCCTTTAGTCCTGACTGCAAACTACTGCTTCCCCATATTTTCACAATAATGAGAAGCGCTGACAAGACATCTCTACAAATGGGAAGATTCAAGTGGTCAAATGTGTGCTCGACTTTCAGGAAAACTGGCAGACTGGCTCTGTATTTGAACAGCTTTCTTTGGTGCGTGCAAACGAAGTATCGACTATCGAAAAAAAGCTCGAAAAGAGTTGAAAACAATTTGTCCACAGCAGGGCTTCTCAAGCTTTCTGGCCGTGGGAAACCCCAGCAGCTTTTCCAAAGTGTTGCAGAACCCCTAACTTTTTCTTGAGCATGAAGACGATAGAAAGTGAAGGGGGAGTTAAAAGTAATACTTCATAGTTTCTAATCAGAATCAAATGGGAAAAGGTTTCCTCCATTCTGGCCGCTCGCGGAACCTTAGTGTGTCCTTCACGAAACCGCTGGGTTCTGCAAAATCCACTTTGAGAACCCCTGGTGCACAGGCTACAATTACAATTTTTAACTCTTTTGCAGTCACTGACGTTACTGGTACATTCCTGCATGTCCCCCTTTTAGTGTCACTGACATATCGGTAGGTTCTCAGTTAGTTGTTAAAAAATTCACACTGAAGCATGAAACTGGCACATTTTGCGTTTTCTTACTGCTTGCGCCATTTCTCGAATTTATCGATAGCCACATGAAATTTTTGCTTCTTGCCGTCTTGGTGCGTGTAGTGTTAAAGAGTACGGAGTGACTGTGTCCACCCTTCGTATCTGGGGGGGGGGGGGGGGGGATAGCGGCTCTGCATACATCACGCTCACGAATTTAGTGGCCATGCGGCGTGCATGTGCCGCAATGCGTCGAATTCAGGGGCACCGGCTGTTGCCTCTCAAATGGACCGAAGCATGACATGATTACCTCAGCTGATGTCGGGAGCGGGGCACCATCAGCGCTTGCGGGATCGACCTCGGCAGAGTTTTCATTTGGCTGCTCAGCAGTAGCTTCGGCTACAATCTCCACATCCGTGAGCTCCGCCATGAGCTCCGCCATGAGCTCCGCCATGAGCTCCGCCATGAGCTCCGCCATGAGCTTTGCCGTTCGGAGTTCGGCCTGTCGCGCTCCACAGGCCAAACTCTGAATGCACGAACACTGCGAGCACAACGACCGATGCCTGCCGATGCTACGGGGGAGGAGCTTGCAACAAGTGCGCAGTGTGCCGTTGAAACTATAGAGACTGCAACGACTGCAAGCTGCAAGGCAGCGGCGTGAGTCCGGGTGTAAAGCGCGCACATGGCGCGCCGATGCCGACTCGCCTGACTGCTTTTCCTTTCCCGGCGGCAACGCGGGCCGCGTCCGAGACAGTCGTCTGCGTCCTTTCCCTCTTATACTTTCCTCCTCAATCTTTACCTCCCACTCCCCCTTTTTCCGCACAAAGCCGTGTCAGTGCCTTCGTATTGAAAGAAAATAACAGCTCCGCACTTTTCTCTTCACTTTCCTCATTCAAAAACCTCTACCGCAAGGCTGCGGCGCGCGTACGCCACTACGTTAAAGTGGCGCTCTCGGCGCTATTGATGTGTGCAGCATTCGTAAACGCCCGCCGCTCTACCTCTACTTTCGAGAGTTGCGAGAAAGCTCACCGCCTGTCAATGGAGCACGGGCGGTTTGGGGTGGCTGAGTTCGATATATCCATTATATATATCAAACTTTGTTCGAAATAAAAAATAAATAATGCATGCGATTTCCCGCGTGATATAGGAACCGTTCGATATAGGCAATAATTCTATATATCCGTGTTTGATATATTGAGGTTTGACTGTATAAACAAATGAGGTTTTTGTATACCTGCCTCATACCTATCTGTTGTCTTGACCTCACAACACGCCATTCCTCTGCGTTTCAAACTCTCCTCATATTGCTGAAACAAAGCCGACACTGGGGGTGCCTCGTGGCCAGAAACAGCCGACAGTGGGAGGGTCATTGCACAATGTCAACAAAGGTATGTGCGATTGACTATCGCGATGATGTCTCACAGTTTACAAAGCAAGAGTTGTTTGTCGTTAAGCAGCAAGCCAATTGCATTGTAAGCCTATGCAGGCGTTCATTCACTACAAGTTTTCTCCCTTGGTTGGCTGCCCTCTGAGGGGCGCATTTTTCAGTACTGATTATCTGTTGCTTTGTTGAGTAAAACGAGCTTGACCACTCTTTGTTGTTGTAAAACGCAGATGTGCTGTGTGTGTGGCATGAGGTTACGGGACTTCTGGCGGGTCACCTGTCGGTCCTGCTGTTCTTGGTTCAAGCGGGGCTGCTGCCCGAACACCACGTGGGGGATGGGCTTTCTTACCCATACGCCATATTGAACACTTGGTGCCACCAGGCCAGGTAGGCTTTCTTTTTTTTGCATCACGCTGTTTGAAGTGTCTTTACAACTTGCATGCTCTTACAACCATCAATCTTCAAACTATTTGGTGGGACCAAGTGTTGACTCTGGGGGTGAGTCTCGATTGATGAACATTGGCTAAATTGTTGAGACTTTTCGCAAACATCTCTCAAGCATAAAAGGACATCTTTTAGGAAATTTGAAAGGAACACAAGATTGATTTGAGATGGCACTGTTATTGCCTTCAAATGATTCCACCTGGCAAGTAACCTATCTCACTGCTAAGCTGAAGAATGTATGTTTGATTTCCTGATTTTTGGCATTTCAATGTGGGCAAAATGCTAGGAGCTTTTTTTTATTTCATAGGCAGTGCAAAATTGAGTGGGGCTGGACAATAATACACATGCTCTATTTTTAAGGCTAATTATTGCACACTTGACATGACAGTATCAGACTATGTAACTACGTACTGCATTGTAATCCACCCCATACTCAAGCTTCTCGACTCTTCCGCTAGGCTGCCCAACATAGGTTCTTGTTACTTTTAAACAAGATTTAAAAATATAAATCCTGCTTAGTTTGCGAAAATAATGCTTGAAATGGTCACTACACTCAAGGCTGATTATAACAACGTGTAATGTTACACAAAAATAAGTTTGTTATATTAAAAAAATTCATTGTACGGGTATATTCCTAGCACTGTATTCATTGCAAGACCACGTATTGGCGTTATGCTGAAACAAATAAACAAGGAAGGGTATGCGCATGTCAAAACAAGGCCGCCAAGTAAATTCAAATTGATGTGATTTTGGTGCCCTTCGTAATTGGCCTCTCTGAAAACAGTGTCCATGTGTTACAACCTACAGCAGATTGCACATCGTGTGCCAGTGCACTCATAAACGGTGCACAACCAACAAATTACCTCGAGTTTTCGCCACATGCGTGGGAGGAGAAATTGATACCTGTTATAATGCGGCTGAAAAATAATCAATCTTTGTCATAATAAACACACTTCTGGCCTTCAGCATGCCGCAGTGTTTGATATATCAGATGTTACGCTTTGTGGCAGTGCAACAGTTTCTTACTCTTGCATTGGAAATTCAAGGGGATTTATCAACAGTTCGATAATAAATAATTCGATATGTTGGAGTTCGATATACCCGAGATACACTGTACTTGCATAGCCCTTCTTTTGTTACGGTTATATTTATAAGGTACTCATGTTGAAAGGCCGAGTGTGCATGCGCAGGCAGACACCGTTCGTGTTGTCTTTACTTGTGTTCATGTACGCACCTCTAGTCCTTTAGCATGAATGCCTGTAAACTAGCTCACCTCCGTTATTCTTGAAAGTCATGAATTCAAATTCTTGTGCAGGAATGACATGGGTGGGAGGCTTCTGGTGGACGTGCTTGCGGAGGCAGTCTTGCAAAACTTGGAGAGCACCAACAGTGGTCACCCTCTGACGACATCCTACCCTCCGCTTAACCTACAGAGAGCCACTGAGCTTTACCTTCAGCGTGGCCTTGAAACCTGGGAGCCTCACGCAATCACTTACTACCTTCTGTTGGACATCTCTGCTCTCATCTGTCAGGAATATCCAGAGGTATTCACGTTGAGCCTTCTTAGTTCTTGGCTGAATGTCTAGAGGCACGCAAAGTGAAACCTAATAATTTTAGACTGATAATTATCCGATGACAGATTTTTAGTCTAATAGTTATTGTTTGAGAACTCCACTGACAATCAGAGGTTCATGCTTTATTTATAAAATATTGCTCTGAAACTCAAGCACTTGAGCAATGGTGTTATGCCATAGATTTCAGCATTTGTTACAAGCTTAGTAATATAATTATAGCTGATACGGTTTTTTATACTGTATGAATTTATAATATTTTCTGGCTGAATAGTTTTGTGTACACTGGGCCTGAGTTCAGATGTTATAGGCACAGTCACGATGGGCGATACAGACTTGGTCATCAAAACCGTTGAGCAACAAACGAGAGCAGCATGCTCCAGAAGCTCCGAAAATATTTACACGGCCAGCATCTAGAGTTGAAACTGGGCTTGTTTGCCGCACCAGCTGTGGTAAATCTACAGTCACTTTCAACGCAGTCATATTTGGTGACAACTAGGCTCGTGCGAATAGCGAATTTTAGGTTCAAAGCGAATAGTGGTTTTGGTTAAATAACTTCAAACTGAATTCGAATAGTATACATCACGTAAAGAAAAATGGGCACATTTGTCATGACCTTACCAACGTGCACAATATTTTTTTTTAATTGAAACAAGGCCGATGCAAGTGCCATCTTTTTGTTGAAAGGGTAAGCTAAAAACTTTTAAAAGTAAAAGGTTTTGACTATCAATACAATGCTAGTGATAACTTGTAAAAAAAATCTTACATTTTAAAATTTACTAAGAGCATATAAGCTTTAAACTTAAAAAAATGGTGAAGTAGTGCTAGGGTAATTTGTTCATTTAACCTTGAAGTGGGGCTTTGCGGCAGTGTGAATTTCTTCTGAATTGCTGTTTTCACGGCTTAAAGGGGTCATGAAACGATCGCTATAAAGCGACAATGCGAAGCCGCCGGCGTCCACACGCACTAACTAGGTGACGTCATCATAAGCAATGCTTTGCCTATCGAGGAACGTGGAACTCTTCAGTACTTGCGAGTGCGTGCAACTGGGACACTCATCAGCGTCTTTGTCATACGCAATCGGCGCTAACTTGACATCTGACGTCCTATTAAGCAGCATTCTTGTGAGACGCGGATCGCTTATGGCAGACGCCGATCAGCGCCTGTTGCGCCTGCTCGATATGCCATAAACTTCCACATTCCTCGATAAGCAAAGCGTCTGTGCAGGTACTCTCAGGCTGATGACACAGCGCATGTAGCTGCCGATGGTGTCGCATTGTCGTTGTAGAGCGGCCGTTTCACGACCCCTTTAACACCTCTTCACAGCAGTGAAATTATCTATAGTGCAAGAAATTACATGCAGGCTAGTATTTGGAAAGGTGCTTTCAAGGCTTATCACCCCTCCACTGCAGTGAAACGACCTTCACAGAGGTTTAGTTGCGAGTTAATATGCACCTATTCGCTCCTTTCGAATGATTCGAAACCTAGCCTTCTGTCTCCCCATAACCCGCTTACCTTCTCTGGGAGTCTAGTCAGTTACCCTTAACGACCAGCAATTATCCTGCCTTCGCGCTACATGCCCGGCCCATGTCCATTTCCTCTTCTTGATTTCAACTATGATATCCTTAACCCCCGTTTGTCCCCTAATCCACTCTGCTCTCTTCTTGTCTCTTAAGGTTACACCTACCATTTTTCTTTCCATTGCTCGCTGCATCGTCCTCAATTTAAGCTGAACCCTCTTTGTAAGTCTCCAGGCTTCTGCTCCGTAGCTAAGTACCGGCAAGCTACAGCTGTTATATACCTCCTCTTGAGGGATAGTGGCAATCTACCTGTCATAATTTGAGAGTGCTTGCCAAATGTGCTCCACCCTATTCTTATTTTTCTAGTTACTTCAATCTCGTGGTTCGGCTCCACGGTTATTACCTGCCCTAAGTAGACAGAATCTTTTACAACTTGAAGTGCACTATTACCTTTCTCGAAGCGCTGCTCTCTTCCAAGGTTGTTGTACATTACTTTCATTTTCTACAGATTATTTCAAGACGTACCTTTCTGCTGTCCTTGTCTAACTCCGTAATCATAAATTGCAAATTCGTCCCCCGAGTTACTCAGCAATGCAATGTCATCGGCGAAGCGCAGGTTACTAAGGTAGTCTCCATGAACTCTTATACCTAACTGTTCCCATTCTAGATCTCTGAAAACATACTCTGTAAGCACGCGGTGAATAGCATTGGGGAGATTGTGTCCCCCTGCATTACATTCTTCTTGATTGGTATTCTGTTGCTTTTTTTATGAAGCCTTATGCTAGCAGTTGATCCCCTGTAGATTTCATCCAGGATGTTTGTTTATATATACTTCATCGACGCCCTGATTCCTCAGTGTCTGCATGATGGCTGATATTTCTACTGAATCAAACGCCTTCTCGTAATCTATGAAGGCTATGTATAGTGGTTGGTTATACTCTGAGCATTTCTCTATTACCTGATTGATAGTATGAATGTGACCGATTGTTGAGTAGCCTGTTCGAAATCCTGCTTGTTCCTTTGGCTGATGGAATTTTAATGTTTTCTTTACTCTGTTAGCAATTACCTTCGTAAATAGCTTGTATACAGAGAGCAAGCTGATCCTTCAAGTCCTTGTCATCTCCTTTCTTATGTATTAAGATGATGTTAGCATTCTTCCAAGACTCTGGTACTCTTCCCGTCAGGAGACACCACGTAAACAGGGTGGCTAGTTTTTCTAACACAATCTGTCATCCGTCTTTCAGCAGATCTGTTGTTACCTGATCCTCACCAGCAGCTTTGCCTCTTTGCATGCTCTCCAAAGCTTTTCTGACTTTTTTTAACATTACTGGTGGGGTGTCGTCTGGGTTACTGCTAGTTCTTATAGTATTAAGGTCATGGTTGTCCTGGCTACTGTACAGATCTTTGTACAGTAGCTTTATACACGCCATATTTTTACCAAGACCGTGTCGGAAGTGCTTGTTTTAAAAGGAGGAGGCTTTGAAAAATATTCACTATATATGTGAATGTAGTTTCAATGGGTAGCATAGAAACATTGTAAGTGTGCTGAAATAATTTTGCTATAAGCGATAGATGTTTCGGGGATCGTTATGACTGTAGGTAACTGTGCGACCCATAAGGCAAGACTAGTATGATTTGTATGCGGAGAGTATTTTTTGCATCAATGAAAGTGATGCAAGAAGTGTTGTGCTATAACACAAAGAATATGAAGCATGGTATAATAGGGAAAGCAATGTCTCTGTGCTTGCACCAGATTGCATATCCTAAAAAGTCATCAGCCATTTATTTATGTGATGACAAATTCCTGTATATATTGTGCATAGGTCGCTGCGATGAAGTGTCCCCATTGGTTCTCCATCTTCCAGGTCAAGGAAGAGCTGGAAGACTTTCCAACTGTGTTCCACCTGGGAGAGGACCTGCAAAGCCTCATCCAGGGCATCTGGTACCTCGACCATGGTAGGCACAAGGTAATGTCAAAGGAAGCAACACTGAAAGTAGTGAACTGCAGCCCATGACAACTGCAAAAGTGGAGAGCAGAGCTTGGCACGAAATATTAACAGAGCCGCCGTCTGCTCTTATTGTAGTTGTTTTTGCTCTGCAAATATATGAACACTGGGCTCATCGACCAGTGAAGCTTTGTTGTTCTTAGCTAAAATATTACCTTATATATATATGGTAACTGTCATAAGCATTCGGTAGGCATAGACGTAACGGAAATGAACTAACAGAACTGACTGTACATCACTCTGGCCTTAGGTTGTTGCTATGGCCGGAGCGAGCCTACTTGTAATTGCTAAGTTGTCACCAACATAGCTACAGGCCCCGGAGGAAGAAACGTTTAGGAGGTGTAACTCCGCTCCTTGAGGCAACCAAGTGATGTCACATTGACGGAGAGCCAATTCATGTTGGCGGCGCCTTGCGGTAGAGAGGGGAACTGCCTCCATTTTGGTTGCCGAGCAAACCGGTTGCACGCATTGCTCGCATTCTGCTGTTGTCATGGAGCGGGGATGGGAGCATGTTCGGCCACAACGATGGTAGGTAGCGTTGCCTTTTCTTTTTTTCGTGGTTGTAGCATTGCACTGCAAGGCGCCGTCAATTGAAATATCTCCATCCAATTTTTGTATATTATGTAATGTTATTGGACGCTAGTGGATGCCCATTCCAACGTGAGTTTCGTTTCCTATATATTTCTTCCTCCATGCTACAGGCTAACTGTAAGCCACAGGTAAAGCAGCATGTTAATAGACCAAATTGCGACCCATGCCCTCAGACTACGCACCGCGTCACCATACATTACCCATTTTGGCAGCTCTCGAT